>NW_019268528.1:2837656-2894507 GCF_002738365.1 Cucurbita moschata
AAAAAAAAAAAAAAAAAACTATCCACAAAACACAACCAACAATAAATTTAAAGATTCAAACAAATCCAAACAAAAAAAATGGATATGATAATGATAATAATATGAAATGAAGGCCCTACAACCAACCAAAAACTTGAGTATTAAATTGATAGTTTAAGGTAAGAGTGCAGAGGCAAACAAAGGGCGCAAATCATTATGAGGACGCGTGAACTGAATAGCAACACAACATGACAGATATGTACGAACCAAACCAAAAACCGCGTCACTTATCTCCAACTTCTCCACATTAAAATTACATTCCATGTCAAAACAAAAATAATTTTAATAAATAATTAATTTACTTAATTTATTCTTTACGACTTACGTTAATTCAAAAGCAATCGAACGAGACAAATTGGGACTTGACATGAGCTTCCACGAGCCAACACACACCATCCACGCACCAAGAACCTTGGCCACTCACAATTACATGCACGAGTGAGGTCCATGCACCTCATGCATCTTTAGCCTCACAATCCCCGCAGAATTCCTGCAGGGTTCGTTACTACTCCTCTTACTATAGGACGCTTACCTAGCCAACCTTTAGATCTGGCTCTACCCAAACTTTTCTGGTTTACCGAGTATTCTCCACTTGTCCGACTGTTGCTGAGCAATTTCTGGATATCAAATGGATCTCCCCATAAGGTAATGTAGCCGATTTCCCCTCTCTTGCCATCAGTTTCGTTACTGCACCTTCTGCTCTAGCTAATTGTCCCACCTTCCTAAGTGTGATTTTTATGTTATGTATGGTCGTGCCTAAGGGCATATCGGTTGAAGAAGATTCTTCTTTTTTATCAATCAAAACCCCTTCCCAAACTGTACAAGCTTCTTCCAAAGCGTACGACTTTATGGATTTAGATGATGATATCTATACATATGGGTCTTATATATATCGTCCAATGAAATACCACAGGAGTGGATATATAGCACTCATGTTATGATCTTCTACATCCTAGGTCTTCCCATTCCTTCATCTGGCTTATGTTCTTCGTGTAGCATTCAAACCGAATGACTCTATGAAATTACGTCGATGCTTTCACATATTACGGGTAACGTAAGAGACATCTCTATTTTTCCCTTGGGAATCCTTAGAATTACCACGGTTTAGCTTTCAATTTGCTTCTGACCATCAAATGAAATGTGAATAACTTGTCCTCCTCTCTTTGAAACAAGGGACGTTTCTGGTCTCTTTGTGTCCCAGGCTCGATTTTCCTTATTGATATCTCTTCATGGTTCCTTCAACTCTACGAATCTAGTGGAACAAATTTCAACTCTTATAATTCCTACTCCCGTCTTGGTCCTTCCCAAATCAACAACTCAACCTCATAAATGTTACCCTTATGCACATAAATCGTTCGACCATCTTCCACAACAACTCTCAACCCCCTTCGTATTTTAATTCGAGCTCTCGAATGTAAGCGTTTTAATACTTCTATCATTCCCTCGTTTTCTTTCTTCCAAAACGCCCAATAACAACCCTTCTAATCTAGCTTTACCGGTCTCTAAGCACCAACCAACTTACCTAAATTGCACCACTGTTTCAACTACCCTCTATTTATATGTATAGTAGGATGTTATGGTATGATGAAGGAGTGCTAGTTGTCACGATCATGCTTGTCCAAGGCATGTTGCCCATGGCTGCATGCCCATGACAAGCCCAACCCTTTATGTCTTTTCATATTCTAGTGTTTTACTTTTATATTTCTAGGAAGTATGACGTTTCAGAAATATCATGTCTAGGCCTGTCAAACATGAAATGCCTCAGAATGTAATATAGGGAGATACGACTAGTTGTCAACTTCTCCCTATCCAAGGTTATATACTGTAAGCCGTTGTTATTTCTCTCTTGCTTGCTTATATAACGTCTCTTTCAAAAATCTCTCTTTCGAAAATTTCTCTCTGCCCTCGCTTTCTAAAACCTTCTCTTAAAACTGAGGCTAGAGGCTCGAGCCATACGTCGCTTGGCCGTAGGCAACGCAAGAACGAATTGGCTTAGCTCACTTGTCGTTGGAAAGTGAGTGCCGCACAATCGCAAGTCCGTTGCCATTAAAAGTGTGATTGTGACAAGTGGTATCAGAGCCTTGTAAGCTCCGTGAAATAGCAAAGACCGAGAACATGTCGACAACAAAGTCGACACCCAAAGCACAAGCCGACCGGCTTACTTTAATAGAGGAGGAAATGTTGTTCCTCAAAGAAGTCCCTGACACCATTCGCTTCCTAGAAGCACGGGTGAAAGAATTGAGTGGAAAAGTCGTAGAAATCGACGCAATGGGTAACCGCCTAGATGGATTGCCAATCGCAGAACTAATGTTTCGAGTGACCTCACGCGAAGAAAAGGTTGCTCCTACGAGCAGCCCAAGACCGTCTCGTAGCCGCGATAGCTCTGTCGCACACAAGGAGGGACGTGGCGAAGAGTTCAATGTGCTACAAAATACAATGATGAGTTTGTTCAATGGATTAGCTGACAAATTCAGAACAACAATCGATGACATGCAAGAAAAGATGTCCGCCATGAGCATCCGAATCGAGGTGACCATGAAAGCCGTCGAGAACGTCTCGGCTGGGCAAACTAGTACAGGATCCAATAAACTGAAGTTTCCCGAACCTAGACTTTTCAAAGGGAACTGGGATGCCAAAGAGTTGGAGAACTTCATCTTTGATGTCGAACAGTACTTCAAAGCCACACTGGCTTGTACCGACGACATGAAGGTGACAGTAGCCTCGATGTATCTCATAGACGACGCCAAACTTTGGTGGCGTTTGAAGGTACAAGACATCGAGAATGGATTGTACACCATAGACTTGTGAGAAGGCCTCAAGAGAGAGTTGAGGGACCAATTCCTCCCCGAAAACGTAGACCATCTAGCAATGGAAAAACTAATAGCCCTAAAGCAAACTGGAAGCATAAGGGACTATGTCAGACAATTTTCGACCCTGATGCTAGATATTAGGGACACATCAGAGAAGGACAAGGTGTTCTTCTTTATAAATAGGTTACAACCGTGGGCCAAAACAAAAATACACGAGAAAAAGGTCCAAGACCTAGCTACCGCAATTGTCAGCACCAAGAGACTCCTAGACTATGGGAACGAGGCGAGTTACCAAAGAAAAACAACACAGGCCCCAAACACTGGGGGCAAAACATATAAGCCGCCAGGTCACCGAAATGGAAGCCCCAACAGGCCAAACGGAGGTAACGACAGACCAAGCGGGTGGACAGATAGACCTCCTCAGAACAACCAAGTGGGGACATCTCGAGGACCTTACCCTCAAAGAAACCACTCGACAACACCTTTACAATGCATATTGTGTAAAGGCCCCCACAAAGTGTCCTACTGTCCTCATCGAGCCTCTCTCACTGCACTCCAAGTGTCCATCTAAGAGAGCAACGACACAAGAGTCGAGACTATGCTAGACAAGAAGGAAGATCAAGACAACCCCCGAATGGGCGCGCTCAAATTCCTGTCAGCCCTTCAACGGAAGGTCGAACCGAAGGAGATAATAGAGAAAGGGCTCATGTTTGTAGATGCGACAATAAACTCTCGACTGAGCAAGAGCACTTTGATAGACTCAGGAGCGACTCATAACTTCATCGCCGATCAAGAAGCCCGAAGATTGGGACTCACCATAGGAAAGGACCCTGGAAAAATGACAGCTATCAACTCCGAGGTCTTGCCTATTGTGGGAGTTTCCAAAAGAGTCCCCTTCAAATTAGGGACTTGGACAGGAGAGTTGGACCTTGTCGTAGTTTGCATGGACGACTTTGACGTGGTACTTGGGATGGAGTTCCTCCTAAAACACATAGTTATCCCAATGCCACTGGCGAAATGCTTGGTGATCACTGACTGCAATCCCACAGTAATACCTGCAAGCATCAAGCAGCCAGGTAATCTTAGAATGATATCGGCCATACAATTGAAAAGAGGACTCGCACGAGAGGAACCTACATTTATGGTATACCACTGATGGAAGAAGTGACTACTGAGGAAACTATCCCAGACGAAATCAAGGAGGTACTAAACAGTTACGCTGACATAATGCCAAAGAGCCTACCACAAACATTACCATCCCGTCGAGGCATTGATCACGAAATTGAACTCCTTCCCGGGGTTAAACCCCCAGCGAAGAACGCATACCGGATGACTCCCCTTGAGCTAGCCGAATTGAGGAAACAACTAGATGAGTTGTTGACGACAGGATTCATCCGCCCGGCAAAAGCACCTTACGGAGCCCCCGTACTATTTCAGAAAAAGAAGGATGGGACGTTGCGTTTGTGCATAGATTATAGAGCCTTAAACAAGGTGACGGTACGCAACAAGTACCCACTACCGATAATATTCGACTTGTTCGACCAACCACGGGGCCAAATACTTCACGAAGTTGGACTTACGATCAGGGTACTACCAAGTACGTATCGCCGAGGGGGACGAGTCCAAGACGACGTGCATGACAAGATATGGGGCCTTCGAGTTTCTGGTGATGCCCTTTGGCTTGACAAACGCCCCAGCTACGTTTTGCACGCTAATGAACCAGGTTTTCTACGAATACTTGGATCAGTTCGTCATAGTATATCTCGATGACATAGTTGTATACAGTACAACCCTAGAGGAACACAAGGTATTTGACAAGCTGCGGCAGAATCAGTTGTACGTCAAGAAAGAAAAATGTGCCTTCGCACATACATGCATCAACTTCCTCGGACATGTCATCAGTTGTGGACAGATCGGGATGGATAGCGATAAGATAAAAGCTATCCAAGAGTGGAAAGTCCCTACTTCCGTATCCGATGTGCGATCCTTCTTAGGATTAGCAAACTACTATAGGTGGTTCGTCGAAGGGTTTTCACGACGAGCCGCCCCCTTAACGAAGCTCCTGAAGAAAGACCACCCTTGGTCGTGGTCAAATAAATGTCAAATGGCCTTTAAAGATCTGAAGGCAACCATGACGAGGAGTCCTGTCCTCGGGTTAGTAGATGTTACAAAGCCATTTGAAATAGAAATAGATGCTTCCGACTTTGCCCTAAGCGGTGTCCTTATTCAAGAAGGGCACCCCATCGCTTATGAAAGTCGAAAGCTCAATGATGCTGAACGGAGATACACTGTCTCTGAAAAAGAAATGATGGTTGTAGTTCATTGCCTACGAGTCTGGAGATAGTATCTCTTGGGATCACAGTTCATAGTAAAGACGGATAACAGCGCCATCTGTCACTTCTTCGATCAACCAAAATTGACGGCAAAACAAGCCTGGTGGCAAGAGTTTCGAACACAAGGTAGGGAAGAGTAATCAAGCAGCCGATGCACTGAGTCGGAAGGGCGAACATGCGGCCCTGTGCATGTTAGCCCATATTCATTCAAGTAAGATCGATGGATCGATGCGCGACATCATCAAAGAACATTTACACAAAGACCCATCGGCCAAATCCGTCGTCAAACTAGCTAAAGCTGGGAAGACACGACAGTTTTGGGTCGAGGGAGACCTTCTAATGACTAAAGGAAACAGGTTATACGTCCCAAGAACGGGAGAACTGAGGAAGAAGCTCATTCAGGAATGTCATGATACCTTATGGGCAGGACACCCTGGGTGGCAAAGAACGTATGCCCTAATAAAAAATGGGTACTTCTGGCCGAATATGCAGGACGATATCATGGAGTACACCAAGACGTGCCTCATCTGCCAACAGGACAAAGTCGAGAAAGCCAAAGTCTCGGGACTCTTGGAACCTCTACCTGTGCCAACAAGACCTTGGGAAAGTGTGTCTCTGGACTTCATAACACACCTCCCAAAAGTCGGAGAATATGACGCCATCTTGGTTATCGTAGATCGATTCTCGAAATATGCGACGTTTGTTCCCACTCCCAAATTATGCTCGGCTGAACTAACAGCCCAACTATTTTTCAAACACGTTGTCAAGTTATGGGGCATTTCGTCGAGCATCATCAGTGATAGGGATGGTAGGTTCATTGGCACATTTTGGATCAAACTATTCGCCTTCTTGGGAACGACTTTAAACATCTCTTCGAGCTACCATCCCCAAACCGATGGATAGACGGAACGGTTCAACTGCTTGCTTGAAGAATACTTACGTCACTTCGTCGATGCTCGCTAGAAGAACTAGATATAACTACTAGATGTGGCCCAATTCTGTTTCAATTGTCAAACGAGCTCGTCTACGGGGAAGAGCCCCTTCGAAATTGTAAGTGGACGACAACTGGCCTTACCACATATTATTGATCATCCTTATGTAGGGAAAAACCCTCAAGCTCAAAACTTCACAAGTGAATGGAAGCAAACAACAGATATAGCCCGGGCATATTTAGAGAAAGCTTCCAAGCATATGAAGAAGTGGGCGGACAAGAAGCGTCGCCCCCTTCAATTCCGAGCAGAAGATCAAGTCCTCATCAAGTTGAGACCAGAACCGATCAGATTTCGCAGCCGAAAGGACCAGCAACTAGTTCGAAAATATGAAGGCCCGGTTGAAGTCCTCAAAAAGATCGGGGCTACCTCTTACAGAGTTGCACTACCCACATGGATGAAAATCCACCCAGTAATTCATGTGAGCAACTTGAAGCCTTATCACCCTGACCCGGACAACGACCAGCAAAATGTAATCACAAGACCGAGCATCGATCTGAAACAAAGAGACAACAAAGAAATAGAGGAGATCCTAGCCGACAGGGTTAGGAAGATAGGAAGACCCGTACGGACGATTCGTGAATTCCTTGTCAAATGGAAGAATCTCCCTACGGAGGAAATCAGCTGGGAACGAGCCGAAGATCTGGACTCCCCCGCCACCCACATCGCCAGGTTCGAAAGTAGTCGGTTGATAGGGACATCAACCAATTAGGTGGGAGAGGATGTCACGGTCATGCTCGTCCAAGGCGTGTTGCCCATGGCCGCATGCCCATGACAAGCCCAACCCTTTATGTCTTTTCATATTCTAGTGTTTTACTTTTATATTTCTAGGAAGTATGACGTTTTAGAAATATCATGTCTAGGCCTGTCAGACATGAAATGCCTATAGGGGGATAAGACTAGTTGTCAACTTCTCCTTACCCAAGGTTATATACTGTAAGCCGTTGTTATTTCTCTCTTGATTGCTTATATAACGTCTCTTTCAAAAATATCTCTTTCGAAAATCTTTCTCTGCCCTCGCTTTCTAAAACCTTCTCTTAAAATCGAGGCCAGAGGCTCGAGCATACGTCGCTTGGCTGTAGGCGACGCAAAAACGAATTAGCTTAGCTCACTTGTCGTTGGAAAGTGAGTACCGCACAATCGCAAGTCCGCTGCCATTAAAAATGCGATTGTGACACTAATCTCCATCCTGCTTCACTTTTATATATAAATATATCTATATGTAAATTTATATATATAATAAGTTAGATTTGTGCATTAATATAACAGTTTATTTATTTACTAATTATTATTAAAATTTGAATTTTTATGTTTAATATTATATTGTATTACAAAATAGTAATGATTGGTTAAAAATTTATTTGAAATGAATATTTAAATAAATAAATATATATGTGTGTGTTACGGGTGTACATTCAACCCGAACCAACCCAAACTAGAGGGTTGGGTTGGGAAAAAGTTTGAGGTTGGATTGGTTACCAATTCAACCCATAATTATAAACTGTGAATAAATAAAACTTAAGAAAATCCTAATCCGAACCCAACCCGAAAATAGAAGGTTAGATTGGGTTGGGTTGTGAAAAGTTTCCGGTTGAGTTGGATTACCAATTCAACCAATCTGAACTTTTGGGTTGTGTAAAAAAAAAAAAATCTCCCAATACGACTCGACCCAACCCCGACCATCTCCACCCCTACTATATATGAAGAATTTTATTGAAATAAGAAATAAGAAATAAGAAATAAAAAATAAAAAATAAAAAATAAGTGGGAGAAGAAAAAGATTTTTCCTTTCACATCTTCGAACCTTGAACCGAAACAGAAAGAGAAGAAAAATCGACAAGACCGGACATGAACCATTAGGACGCGGCTACTGCCTACAATTTCATGAGTGCATTAGCATTTGATCATCGTTGAGTGGTTGATTATGGTGTCTGTCGCTTCCGCCATGCAAGGTGGTTCATCCGGCATCGGCTACGGGCTGAAATACCAGGTCAATGTTGTTCAATTTCTGATGTCAAAATTTTTCATGTTATTGAAATCATATAGATCTCCTTAAGCTTAAACCCTAGTTCCCATTCTCGAAATGCTGCTCTACTCCAGGCTCGGTGCATCGCCGATGTCATAGCAGATACTGATCATACCAGTTTCATCACAGGCACTCTCAGTCTCAAAGACGAAAATGAGGTTACGCTCAATTTCTCTGATTTATTTTGTCGAATGATTGTTGTTATTTGTTTTTGACATGGATCTGAAGCAATTCAAGTCTATTAGGTGCATTTGATTCGGATTTCATCGAGTGGATCCGAGCTTATATGCGAAGGTTTGTTTTCTCACCCCAATGAGATCTGGGACCTGGCGTCTTGCCCCTTCGATCAGCGCATTTTCTCTACCGTCTTCTCCACTGGTAAATTAATTGGTTTTCCATGCTTGCTCGATCTCAACTTCCTGTCTTGTCTGCTCCCATGTGTTGTTTTCTATACCGTGTCTCATAAGTTGCCATGTTGACTATGCATCCCCACTTTTAGTTGAACTGGGAAGTAACTGATGGAATTAGGCGAGGGAGTTTAAGCATTTAGCATAGAACTTCTCTGTTTACAGAACGTGGGGATTGTCGAATAACTTTCAGATAGATAACGTCCTGTTCTCGTTTTTCCGTCATGTCTGCTATTCACATGTTTTCATTCTCCTTATACATCGCATCTCAACCACAGTTGTGCGGGGATTCATTCTTTTGTAACGTATTCTTCCAAATTCTTGCTTCCACTTTTCTTTGAATTGATTCTCTTCCATTTTCTTAAGGTGAAAACTTTGGGGCAGCCATATGGCAAATCCCTGAGTTATATGGTGAATTGAATTCTCCTCAGTTGGAACGGGTTACATCCCTTGATGAGCATGCTAGTAAGATCAATTGGTGAGTGATAGTCGGACGCAATTCTTTTTCTTGGTTGCAATTGTGTCCAACTGCATTTGGCCTATCAGAATTTCATATTTTGTAAATGCAGAAGATATACCAAATCAATGTTTTTTTTCTACTTCTAATAATTAATTCAAGTAAGATTTATGCTCATTGAAATGTAATTCTCTTTGATATTTTAACCTTCAAGCGTTTCTCTGAATTTTACTGAAAACTTTTTCTCTTCTTTTCACTTATTTGCTATTGCTAGACCCATATGAACTTGTTTCCTATGGTAATTCAATTCATGCCCTCCCAAATTTGGGTTCTGATTCCTAACAAAGATGGCTGGACAGCGTTCTTTGGTGGCCATCTGGAAGACATGATAAGCTGATCAGCATTGACGAGGAAAATATTTTACTATGGAGCTTGGATTGTTCAAGAAAGATTGCTCAGGTAGACTTAAATAGAAATTGTGTGGTGTGTGATTGGATCCTATGATGAGCAGTTTTCCCTTTTGTACCCCGTTGTAGTATATGCACGGGTAGGTTAAGGTTCAGAACTGTAAGTTTCTTAGATAAGAGAGAATTCATTAATCAAGAAAACGTAAGTTAAGGAATCAATCTTCAAACACCAAAAGATTTGCAGATTTTTGTTTTTTATTTTTTGTAATTGGGGTATATCATAAAGGAATTATAATTGTATAAAGAAGACTGGTTAAAGAACTCCATGAAATTGACTAAGAGCTTCTCTTTAAGTATCCTTTGGTTTCTCTCATGCCACTGGAAGAGTTTGTCTTATGAAAGTTAATATAATAAAGGTTGTAATAAGTGTACTTCATTTGTCATATCAACTAGATAGTAGCAATTTATTTCAAGTCCATGTGATGATTTTATTTGGGGCTTACTACAATCTAGGTACAATCGAAGGAGTCAGCTGGGCTGCTTCATTATTTGTCTGGAGGAACGTGGGATCCACATGATTCAAATGCCATTGCAGCAACTAGTGAATCATCCGTTCAATTTTGGGATTTAAGGACAATGAAGTATGTTATCGTTTATGCTTTATGTTTTTTACGGAGGATGCATGTACTCTGTATGTGTTTTCAATCTATTTGTGCTTATCTTGGTACATGAGCTTCTTGTGTACCCGAATATTAGGGGGGATATTTTTATATTTGTGCTTATCTTGATGCATGTACTGTGTATTTGTTTATTGATAAGTTTTGTACCTTGATTTAATCCCCATATACTATCTGCCCATTTTTAGGATGCCTGTCTTGGTAAGTAAGAACGTTGAAAGGTTAATGAGCATTTTTTGTGGGAATGTGAGGAGGGTGTGGAGAGGTTTTCCTTTGTTTTCTCAATTTGTCAAGTGTTTTATTGGGGATAATTCGATTACCTATTTTTTGGAAGATTCTTGGGTGGATGAGAGACCCTTGTTGCTTTGTTTCCACATCTTTATCATTTTTCAAATAAGAGGATGCATTCAGTAGGGTTTTGGTGCGTAATAGAGAGCCTCTAATGAGGAGCTTTGGGAGGCAATTTAAATACATCTGTGTGGTCATCCGTTAATAGGGTTTTCGTAATTATCAACTTGGCTTTATTTTTTTGGATTGGGCTCCGTTTCTGTAATTAGTTGTGGGGGGAAGGGGGTCTTTTGTTGGTGGACTTGTATTGTATGCCTTTGTATTTTTTTTTTGGTGTCATTTTATCTTAATCAAAGCTTGGTTTTTTAAAAAATAGATTGGTATAGTTTGAATTGGCTTATGAGAAGTTAATTGCAGGAAGTCAGACTCGATTGCATGCTCTGCGTATGTTCGCAACGTGGATTACAACCCCAAAAAGAAACATTTGCTTGTAAGGCTTCGTTTTTAAAAGATTAATATTTATTTCGGCTTTTTCCAAGAGCAACAAATTTGAAATCTCTTCTATGTATTAGTGAATGCAAATTGAAAAGGCTCTTGTAAAAAAAATTATACTAGAATCATTAACCTCATGTCACTAGCAAACAGAGCCGTAACTAGAATGTTGTTATCAAGTATTGCGATGGACTCACTAAGCCTAAGGTGTGCTTTCATATGCTAGAAAGTAAAGAAAACTCTGGGTGGTGACTTGCTGAATTTCACTGTTATTGTTGGGGTCAATTTAGCAAGTTAGAGTTGCCAATGTTAATTGGCTTAGTTAGAAGTCAGTATCTGACATTTGTGAGACCCAGGAGAGTGCGAAAATTGTGAGAATTCTCTCTCGCTCTCTGTCTCTCTCTCTTCTTGAAACCTAAAATTGTGAGAGTAGTCCAGATAGAGTATAGACCTTTTTTTTCTTGTGGGAACAGCGTACAGACCTATTGAACGGTTAATCTGTAAGTCGTAACAATTTCTATCAGTAAAACATCTTTACTTGTCCTATCCGCACTGAATGCCTGTCACGTTAGTGTTATATAATCACAACTATCTGGATGTTTTCTAACATTTGCTTCTTTCCTGAACATCCTTTGCTTGTCTTAACCTATGTAACTTATCATGTCATGTTTCACTTGCATTCTATGAGTTTAGTCATTATCCATCACTTTTCTGGACCTTTACTATATACTATTTGAGCTGTACATGAGCTTAAAAGGAGGAGTCCTTTTACAAGTTCATAAGAATGACAGACTGTTTCGTTCTTCTATGTCTCAATTTAGTGTTTGCACAGCATTTCTTGTATTTGTTTTCCATGTTTGCATTAATAAAACTCCCTTGTATCAGGTAACTGCTGAGGATGAAACTGGAATATCTATCTGGGACCTTAGAAAGCCAAAAGTCCCGATCCAACAACTTCCTGGGCATACCCACTGGTATCTTTTTAAATAGTCCATGTTTTCCTAGAATGTTATTGAACAGTAAATTCTGTTCTGGGGTCAAGTTAAATGTTTTAACTTTGATCCTTTGTATTTAATAATTCAACAGGACATGTGCTGTTCGTTGTAATCCTGAATTTGAAGGGCTAATCTTGGTTCGCTCTCCTTTTCTCCTCTCCATTTCTTGATATAGTTATTTTTTCTGATCCATTTTACTGTTCAGTCCATGTTCGTTAGATTGCATTTTATACTTCTCTTCCATACTTGTTTCCAATTTGAAGGTGTCAGTTTCCTTTGTGAAGTCCAGGGCCAGTTTTTTAGTTGATTAGCTAGTGAAATCATTTTTTAGTACAAGCTCGTTCATTTTTTCGACGTATCTTTGAGTCAATGACACAATGTCGGCGATTGCAGAGTGCCGGTACTGATTCGGCTGTCAACTTATGGTTGGCATCCATGACTGATGGCGAACTAAAATCTGAAAGGTCATCTTTTTGTTTAGGATGTTTCTTTTTCTGTTTCTCTTTAAAGTTTATCCTAATGCTTCATATTAACTTATGAGCAGGACGATTGATTCACCACGATGTCCAGCTGATCCATTACTGCATTCTTACAGTGACTACGAAGACAGTGTTTATGGTAACAGCTGTAGCCTTATTATTTCAATATATTTATCCAGTGGGTAAAACTGATTGGGTGATTTTAATTTCAAATTAAAAGGCCTTGCTTGGAGCTCTCGTGAGCCTTGGATCTTTGCATCACTGTCCTATGATGGGAGGGTAAGTAGCATCAACCTTTTCTCGAAGAGTCGCCGAACATGTGCTTTGACATTGCATTTCAGTTTCTTTTTACTGTCAATAGATCATGGCTATATGCTGCATGGATTATCATGTCATCTAATTTCGTTTTACTATTTTTCTGCTTGCTTAAATTGAGGTTTTATATTTTAAATAAATCTCGATTAAGTTGTTACGCAAAGTCGGTTGATCGTTTACGGAAGCTCATTTACTCATTTGCTCTTCCCGCAACATTTATGGCCGATATCCGTGTCTGTAAACCAAACCATTTTACAATCCTACAGAATGACAGTTCAGTTATTTCTTTTTCTTGTGAAACAGGTCGTTGTAGAATCAGTGAAGCCTTTTCTCTCGAGATAATGGAGTTGATCATTTTAGTTTTTGTTTCTCAATATTCATTGCTTCCTCAGTTTGTCTCTGTTTCATCAGCAAGAGTAGTTGTTCCTGAATTTAGTTCAAACAAAACCCCACTCGTCTTTACAACGCTATCGATGAGATTGAGATTGCTCGATGCTCGAGGACTTGTCTAGGAACAGAGAAAATATACACACTACTCAGGGAGTAATTTTATTGTACTGAAGATGAGCATAGCTGTTATGAGCAATATGATTCGTTGTTTTGTTGTGTTGAACTTGCTCTACAACTAGTTCATATAGCTTAAACTTTCAACCAGAAAAGAAAAATAATGTTATATATACTTTGATTTCCTCTTGCTTTGGATGCCTATGTTATTTGGTACTTGGAAGTTGGGCACAGCTGGGAAACAAGAACAATAGCCAACCTTCTGATCGCCACTCACTGTGAAAATTATTGCCTTGAAAGAAAGGATTGGTTAGAGAGGGAACAGAGATACTCTTTTATAAGAGTGTGGAAACATTTCCCTGCAAACGCATTTTAAAAATCTTGAGGGAAAGTTTGGAAGGGAAAGTCTAGAGAGGACAATATCTGCTAGCGGCGAGCTTGTACCATTATAAATGGTATCAGAGTTAGACACCGGGCGATGGGTTAGCGAAGAGGCTGAGCCTCGAAGGGGGTGGACATGAGGTGGTATGCCAGCGAGGATGTTGGGCTCTGAAGGGAGTGGATTGTGAGATTCATTGTGAGTTTGTACTATTATAAATGGTATTAGAGTCAAACACCGGGCGATGGGTTAGCGAGGAGGCTGAGCCTCAAAGGGGGTGGACATGAGGCGGTATGCCAGTGAAGATGTTGGGTCCTGGAGGGAGTGGATTGTGAGATCCGTTGTGAGCTTGTACCATTATAAATGGTATCAGAGTCAGACACCGGGCGATGGGTTAGTGAGGAGGTTGAGTCTCGAAGGGGGTGGACATGAGGCGGCGTGTCAGTGAGGATGTTGGGCTCTGAAGGGAGTAGATTATGAGATCCATTGAGGGAGAAGAACGAAACATTCTCTATAAGGGTGTAGAAACTTCTCGGACGCAGGTGTGGATGAATATGATTGATTGGAGTTTTGATGGTTATCCAATATACTTGGATGAGAGAGAAGAAGAAAGTCCATGACATGACCGGCGGTGAAACCTCTGGTTTCCTCGTTCAATAGCACAGGTCTGTACACCAAGTTTCCCCTCTCCACTTACTTGTTCTATGGTATTTGTTTGAATTGAAAATGTGAGTGGAACTTTCGCTAACCACGTGTACTTTTGCCACGTTGGATGTAATTTTCCATTTTATCCACAGACATTGAGGTGCCTTTGTCAATCAGAATCTTGCCATGTCACCCTAGATTGAGGTTGACACGTGTCGAAACCTAGTGCAAAGAAGGTAAAGGCTAAAAAGGTGGATAAGATTTGACGAAACTTGATGAGTTGGAAGCTTTTGCTTTCCAACAAGATTCCCATTCCCATCCACTTATGATTATTGTTTTTTTTTTGTTCCTTTTATTATTATTATTATTATTATTTGTTCTCCCATTATGCAGCCATGTTCCACGTCATCGCCAGCAAAGAAAATCCTGAGATTTTGCTGTCTTTAAAAATGTTTATTTTGGTGGGTCGATTAAGGATTACAGTTTTAAATAGAAACCGTTAATAATTTGTTCAAAATACATTTAAACTTTAAAAAATATTTAAAGAATACTGACTTCCAAAAAAAATATTCTTGAGCGTTCAAAAAATTTTTGTTACTTTTAAAAATTCGTAAGTATTTTTTAAATATGGTATTAGTGTTAAAGTCGCCTATTTTTTAAAATTGATTTAGTTAAAATACATTTTTAAAATATATATATATATATTTTTTATTATTTTCGTAGAAAGAATACTTCTTTTTAAACTTTGGTTTAAAGCTTATTTATTTAGTTCATTTATTTTAATTTGAACAATGTAGGTGATAATTTAATTTGAAAAAGGACAATTATTGGTAAGTAGTGATTGATATTAATATGAAATAATGGGTTGTTATTAATCAATAATAGTTAAATCAAACTAATTAGTATACTAAAATGGATTCAATTAATTATAATATTTTAATACTAAGTAATCAATCAATTATGCCAATATTTGCATATTGCTCAACTTCCAATTTGCACTAAATTCAAAATAAAATATTAATTCCTACCCATAGTTCAAATTCATTCATTCACGAAATTTAGGGTTTAAATTGATACACTCTTCAGAGTCTAGGAATATAAATTATTTTTAAAAATAAAAAATTATAACGTCAAACATTATAGAAACTGGTGTGATTTGTGAATAAAGTTTAGTCCAAAACTTTGAGTTAATGTTAACTTGGTCCTCGAACTTTGAAAAGAATAGATCATTAAAACTTTTATTTATTACGTCGAATAAGTCCCTAAACATTGAAACTATATTATAATTTTAAAAAGAAATAAAAAGAGATGAAAATTGAGCCAATAATAAAACACCAACAAATCAAATTAAAAGTTATATAATTAAAGAAAAACATGAACAAAAATAGATGAAACAATAACAAAGCTCATTTAAAGTTAATAGTCCCAAAATATGAAATTTAAAAGAATAAATTATTAGTTTAGTCCTTTAATTATTAGTTTACGTGTGTATTGGGACTCTAAATTTTTAATTTAGTATCTAATAAGTTGGTGAATTTAAAAAAACGTTAAATAGTTTAAGAATTTATTTGATATAAAATTGAAATTTCAAATATCTATTGAATAATAATAATAATAATACTAATAAAATAGAAGTGTAAGGACGTATTAAAATATTCGGAGAATTTTAAAACAGAAGTTCAGTAATCCATCTCCTTGAGGGTCTAGCATCCTTGCACACACCGTCCGTCCAGTGTATGAGTCTGATACCATATGTAATGGCCCAAACCCACCATTAGCAGATATTGTCATATTTGAGTTTTCCTTTTCGAGCTTTCCTCATGTCTTAAAACGTGTTCACTAGGGAGAGGTTTCCACATGTTTATAAGAAATGCTTAGTTCCCGTCTTCACGGACGTGGGATCTCATAGTTTAGGAACTAAATAGACACGAACTTGAAAGAGTAGACACTAAGCTCGTAATTTAACGAATTTAAAATTAAATTAACATATATGGGTAGATAAAATATGAATTTCTTAAATATATCTCAAGTATTTTTTAAGCAAACCATCATGTGGTTGTAGGGTTAACATCTCGACTCTATTTGTTAAAAGTATAGTTTAACGACGTTGATTATTACTCTACTGGTCCATATTTGCAAAATTATATACATTAGAAAGGACCATTTACGTTTAATACACG
Source organism: Cucurbita moschata (assembly GCF_002738365.1). Taxonomy (NCBI): domain Eukaryota; kingdom Viridiplantae; phylum Streptophyta; class Magnoliopsida; order Cucurbitales; family Cucurbitaceae; genus Cucurbita; species Cucurbita moschata. The sequence continues at coordinate 2,854,079 of NW_019268528.1, forward strand.
ACCATTTATGGCTAAATAGTGAGTGGAGTGTAATGTTAAAATTTTAATAAAAAAAGGACCAAAGCGGTCCGTGAAAATGAACATTTTAAAGTACATGAATCGAAATGAATTAAATTTAAAGTATAAGACCCTGACTTAGCGGCGAACATGTACCCATTAGTTGGGTTGAAAAAATCTTTGGAACCAACTCAAAATTTTAAATAACTGGTCGGTGATTTGAACAATCAAAATAAAATCCACGACACTATTCAATCAAATCCTCTATTTCTAAGTTTGGTTGAGTTGTCCTGTTGTTTTTTTAATTAAATATTTACAAAAACAATGCATTAAATATTATCAGTTTATTAAACAGTAAGGTAGGAATGAGTTGTCATACTATTTTCAGGTCAGTAAGGTTGACCCGACTATAAAAATGTCAACCTGCAAGCCGATGATTCGACCAACTCGAACTATCCAACTCAAACCGAACCAACCCAATTCAATTAAACCTTCTATTTTTAAGTTTGGTTGAGTTGTCCCGTTGTTTTTTTAATTAAAAAATATTAGTTATCTTAAATTAATAACTAAAATCTCATAAAATTCAAATATCAAATATTTACAAAAATAATACGGTAAATATTCTTGGGTTGTCATACTATTTTTAGGTCGGTAAGGTTGACCCGACCATAAAAATGTCAACGTGCATGCCGATAATTCGACCAACTCGAACTATCCAACTCAAACCGAACCAAAATTTTCGATTTTTAATGGTTTAGGTTGGATAGTTCGAGTTAGTCAGATTATCGAGTCTTATAAATACAATGAATATTTTAAACGTATATATAAACGTTTAAAATTATTAATTTAATAAAATAACAACCATATGCTATTTAGGTAATTGGATCTAAATTTCCCGTTTGTGAGTAGAAGCTTAGTCAGCAGTAACAGAAGTGACGGCTCAGTTTGTGCCACGTGGACTGTCGAGTTGGAAATTCCGGATGCATAATCACCCTTTGTGGGACCCTTTTCCCCTGCTCACGTGTTTGATTAAATCTCCGAATTTCCTCTCCCTTCGCCGAACCACCTCCGATCTGATAACTCCGCCCCCTCAATTTCTCTCCTCCTCTCTCTCCGCCTCTCCCATTTTTCAAATGCCTCTCCGCATCACATTCTTCCCAACTTCTCTCTTCTCTTGAATTTCCACGTATTCCTTCGCATTCCCACATTTCCTCTCCCACTGTTGCGGCTTGAGCGCTTGCCCATGGAATTTTTGTAAGCAATGGCCGCCTGTTGCAGAGGATTTTCGACCCACGTCGATTTCGACCGGCGGGTCGAGCTTTTTCGTTCGCCTACCCTTGGCGGACCAGACCTGCGGCGGCGGAGATGGAGGAGGATTTTGTTTGAGAGTAATCGAGTTGGGTTTTGTCCTATTACTTGCTGCTGCTCTGATTCTTTGGTTCCAATACGCAGAACTGCTGGGTCTGGGAAGAACGTTGAGAAGCAAGAAGATTGGCGTTTCAATCCCAAAAAATCCCCTCGTAGACTCCGTATCCAAGCCACTCCCGCAATGCCCTTTGCTTCCCCTCAGTAAGTTGAAGCTTTGTACTGGAAATCCCAACTTTTATAATCCGTTGTCTTGTTCTTGTGTTGCTCTCTTTTACCCTTTTTTGTGCGATGCAATTTGATTCATTAGGTTCAAACAGTTAATCTAATAGTTCGAAAATTGTGAAAGGAGTGACTAATTCGTACCTCTTCTACCTAGGCATAACGATGAAGGACGCTCACTCTTTATGATTTGGAATCATGGGGATAATAGTTTAAGTTAATGACCAAGATTTAAGCAAGTTATGTATGGCTTTGGAATGTGTATTCCCTCATGGGGTTGCTTGATCTTCTTGTTTATACAGATCTCGGTTTATTTCCAAGCCAGAAAAATTTTATCCTCGCTGCACTCCAAGGGGCTCTGGTCCACAATCACGTGATACTCCGCCAAAAAGAGGTAATCTAAATTGCTTTATGGGAATTTCTTAGCTAGCCCAGGTAGTGTAAAAGAATCATTGTGCAGCATCAGATGAAATTGCTGTTTTGCTTTATGTTTGATTAATGATCTTTACTGAGTATTAGACACAACTGATCTGCTGCAGACACTGGTATTGCAAATGAGAAGGACTGGGGGATCAATTTGGTGAACGAAAATGTTAGCGAATCAGGCACGAATGAAGATGGCAGTACTTGGTATCGGGAAAGCGGGGAGGATCTCGGTGATAATGGATACAGATGTAGATGGACTAGGATGGGCGGTCAATCGCATGATGGCTACTCGGAATGGAAAGAAACGGTATTAATTTAGTATTTCTGCGTGCTATCGACTTTGTTGTCGATCTGGAGTTAAGCAAACTTAAGCATTCTGTAACTCTCTTACTAGGAAAACTCTGTGATAATCCATGGTTGTGGTCTTGGCCAATCTACATAGCAAATGATTGTCACTCGTGTGCAAATATGTTTGTGTAAGCAAGTTAGAGTTCCTATTGTTGGATGATGAAAGTCCCACGTCGGCTAATTTAGGGAATGATCATGGGTTTATAAACAAAGAATACTCTCTCCATTGGAATGAGGCCTTTTGGGGAAGCCCAAAGCAAAGCCACGAGAGCTTATGCTCAGAGTGGACAATATCATACCATTGTGGAGAGTCGTGTTCGTCTAACACCTATTCTCACTTGGATTAGTTGTTTTCCAGTCTCATGTCTATAGGTTGAATTGGATTTTCATTTTGGGACATGAATATTTGTCTTAATTCTCATCTTCATTATCGTGATGGAGTTTAAGATTAGTCTTTTTTTGGTATCTTCTTAGTCCATATTGATGAAAAACTATTTCTCATAGAGATGTAGTTTCCCCACTCAAGAAAATTTTGGTGATCAACAGTTAAATTGACTCTGGATCAATTTCGTAAGAAAGATTAAGATGATAAGGCCTTTCATATCAATATCCCGACACTTTTCTTAGGCGCGGCTATTATGGGGGTCATGATCCGTATATAAGCCCTATGGTGAAAATCTAGACTACTACGATGTAAACTCTTTATATCCTTTTATTATTCTATCCTATCCGATGCCTTGTAGTGTACCTAAATGGCATACTAATTTGGAGGGCGTTGGTTCGGAACTTGGGACATTGGTCATGAGTATAACTGTAATGACCCAGATCCACCGCTAGCAGATATTGTCCTCTTTGGGTTTTCCCTTTCTAGGGGAAGGTTTCCACGTCCTTATAAATGGTGGTTTGTTCTCTTCCCCAACCAATGTGGGACATCACAATAACTCTCTAGGTAATATTTGAATTGTATGTTTCTTTAAAATAAAATAACAGTTACGACCCAACCCAGTTATGAAAATTCCTCCATTTTCTGGTTAGTGGTTAGTAGTTAACTTCTGAATGAACTTTATGTAATGTGGAAATCATGCTAAAAACCAAGCATCGTAAAATGTTGTTAATCTGCTGCCACTTTGACATTGTTTTTATAACTCCAAAGAGTATTATCCCAGGTGACTGCATTTAATGGATTTATTGATCTCATTGACAGTGGTGGGAGAAAAGTGACTGGACTGGATACAAAGAGCTAGGTACTTTACATGTTTTTTTTTTTCTAATCTGTCATTGGTTATGCCCACATTCTCTTATTGCTTGTACATTTACGGGATCTAGCTCTTTGGAGAGAGCAGAAGAGACTGTAACTTACCTTATCCTAGAGTGAATTGATCCTGTAGAGAATCTTTCTCTATAGTGATCTTATTGCTTGGACGCTTACAGAATCTATCTCTCTGGAGAGAGCAGAAAAGAATGTCCTCTTTGGGCTTTTCTTTTCGGGTTTCTCCTCAAGGTTTTAAAATGCGTTTCCTAGGGAGGGGTTTCCACACCCTTATAAGGAATGCTTCGTTTCTCTCTCCAACTAATGTGGGATCTCACAATCCACCCCCCTTGGGGGCCCAACGTTCCTGTTGGCACACCGCTCGGTGTCTGACTCTGATACCATTTGTAACAGTCCAGGCCCACCGCTAGCAGATATTGCTCTCTTTGGACTTTCCCTTTTGGGGTTCCCCCTCAAGATTTTAAAACACGCCTACTAAGGAGAGGTTTCCACACCCTTATAAGGAATGCTTCGTTCCCCTTTTCAACCAATGTGGGATCTCATACTTCCGCTCTCTCTAAACAGCTAGATCATGTAATGTCCAAGCAATAAGATCAATATAGATATTTACTCGACTGTCAAGAACTGATGGTTAATGTAGCTTTAAATTTAAACATGTGAAATTTGATAATTATTCATCATCTATGTGTTTAGTATTTATTCTGGAAACGCAAAATGCTTTTGCCCTTGCTTTTTAACTGTGTGATGAGAAATTTGCTAGATACCGATCATTATCATTCGTCGTCTGTTCTTTTAGCTTCTTCTATCTTGCTCTTACTCACTGAATTCAATCTTGCTTGTCCTGACTGAAATTTACATTCTCTAACAGGAGTGGAAAAATCGGGTAGAAATGTCGAAGGTGATTCATGGTGGGAAACATGGCAAGAAGTTCTTCATCAAGATGAATGGAGGTTTCTTTTACTATTATAGTACACTTGCTCAATAATGTTGAGGAGATCACTTCTTACCAAGTTAAATAAATACTCTGCAATTCCGATGGTGCAGTAATCTTGCAAGGATTGAGAGGAGTGCACAGAAACAAGCAAAATCTGGCACTGAAAATGCTGGATGGCATGAGAAATGGTGAGATCATATTCAATGCAATTGAAGTTATGGTAACTCGGTTTGTAGTTCGCGAAGTCGTAATTAGTTTAAGTGATACAGGTGGGAAAAATACGACGCCAAAGGATGGACTGAGAAAGGAGCACATAAATACGGTAGATTGAACGAACAGTCATGGTGGGAGAAGTGGGGAGAGCATTACGACGGAAGGGGATCCGTTCTTAAATGGTTTTCTCTAATCATTGTTCACATTGTTTTCAACATATTCCATGCATCATTTATGGATTATACAATTACACAATACGTTATCCCATTGATTATGTGTGAGACCCCACCTCGGTTGGAGAGGAGAACAAAGCATTCCTTATAAGGGTGTGGAAACCTCTTCCTAGTAGACACGTTTTAAAAACCGTGAGGTTGATGACGATACGTAACGAGCCAAAACAGACAATATTTGCTAGCGGTGGGCTTGGGCTTTGTTTATATCAATTAGACATATTTCTTTTCCTTAATCAGAACACTTTGGTGGATGCACAAGTGGTCTTATTTGGTGTTAATTTTGTGTCACTTGAAAAGTTTTCAGATATTGATTATAACTAAAAATGTTAGAATCAACTTCATTCTTATGCTATTATACACGAAGAACCTAAGCTACTTTCTTTGTTCTGCTTCAAATTTTGAATGTTAAAGGTTCTTCAAATAGCTCTAGGATGCTAACAGTTCTATTTTTTGTGCTTTTTTACCTCTCAGGACGGATAAGTGGGCTGAAACTGAACTAGGTACAAAATGGGGAGATAAGTGGGAAGATAAGTTCTTTTCTGGAATTGGTTCCCGACAAGGGGAGACGTGGCACGTATCTCCTAGTAGTGAACGTAAGTCTAATGTAGCATCATTTTCAATTCATCTAAATCAAGTGTTTCCATTGAATTTTGGGAGATAAAATTGGTTAATTGATCTAGTTCAAGTGAAAATAATGGAAACCTTTTGTTTGTGGGTTGGTTGAAATTGTTTTTTTTTTTTCGGCCATTTAACGTGAACCCCTCGTTCTGTCGAAACTATAAAACATTTTTAATTCTTCTTCATATTAGGATTCATATTAAAAAGTTAAAAGTTCAGTAGTTTGATCCTATATTCGAATTGTTATTGAAATGTGTTAGAGAAGCTTAGTTTATGTAGCTTGTGTTGTTTAGTTTCTAGGTAAGATTGAGCATCAAAAACTTTAGTTTATGCAACTTTGAGTTTGGTTTATCAGAGGTTCATGATTGGGTTTCAAAGGCTGAGTTTGTGTAGTCGGTAAGATTAGCAAACTCATGGTGTCGGACAAGCGAACTTACGCACTAAGTATCGGTCTGGCTTTATGGTCCCAAGTTCCAAAATCTAGAGCTTATAAAAAACTAAACGAAGGCAATGATATGAGTAAGCTTTATGTGATGAAGAAAACTAAATTTTGCTCGTTTAGGGACTGATGTGACTTTCTCAAACATCTAAAAAAGGTGCTCGAGATTAAAGCTTTGTCTGTTAGCTGGGTAATTCACTATAAAACGGTGGTGGAAAGTGTCACTTTTAATTAATAAGTGCATCTATCAGATTCTACGTTGGTTGGAGAGGAGAATGAAACATTCTGTTTTATAAGGTTGTGGAAACCTCTCCCTCGCGCTGACGCGTTTTAAAACCTTGAGAGGAAGCCTAGAAGGGAAAGTCCAAAGAGGACAATATTTGCTAGCGGTGGGCTTGAACCGTTACAAATGGTATTAGAGCCAGACACCAAGAGATGTGCCAGCGAGGAGGCTGAGCCCTAAAAGGGGTGGACATGAAGCGGTGTGCCAGCAAGGACGTTGGGTCTCAAAAGGGTGTGGATTGGGGGTCCCGCATCGATTAGAGAAGGGAATGAGTGCTAGCGAGGACGTTAGGTCCCGAAGGGGAAGGAGTGGATTGTGAGATCCCACATCGCTTGGAGAGAAGAACGAAGCATTCTTTATAAGGGTGTGAAAACCTCTCCCTAGTAGACACGTTTTAAAACCTTGAGGGGAAGCCCAAAAAAGAAAGTCCAAAGAGGACAATATTTGCTAGCGGTGGGCTTCGACCGTTAAAAATGGTATCAGAGCCAGACACCGGGCGATGTGCCAGCAAGGAGGCTGAGCCCCGAGGTGAGGTGGACATGAAGCGGTGTGCCAACAAGGACGTTGGGCACTAAAGGGGGTGGAATGGGGGGTCTCGCATCAATTAGGGAAGAGAAAGAGTGCTAGCGAGGATGTTGGGCCCCAAAGGAGGCTGGATTATGAGATCCCACATCGATTGGGGAAGAGAATGAAACATTCTTTATAAGGGTGTGGAAACCTCTCCCTAGCAAACACGTTTTAAAAACCTTGAGGGGAAGCCCAAAAGGGAAAGCCCAAAGAGGACAATATCTACTAGCGGTGAGCTTGGGCCGTTACAGCATCTTTTATGACAACCGGTAGTTACGAATTCCTTCAATGGTTAGATACTCATGAAATCAAACTGTCATGTTTGTGGTTAATGTTCATAATTTCTCCTAAGAATGCCATCTTGTTGTTTAAATCATTGTGATCTTTATCTTCTTTCACTCAATTAAGCATGTGGGGCAGCCAACCACCTTGGTCTTTTTTCCTGGTCACTACATGACTAAAGCTTTCATCTGAAAATATTTATGCTAAATCGTTCATTGTGTTTGCATTTTCTGTTGGTTACGAGAGAAATGGAACTAACTGCCTTCCTTTCACATGTACAAGGTTGGTCAAGAACATGGGGTGAAGAACACTTTGGAAATGGGTAAGCTTCAAGCTGATGGCATTATGGCTATATATTATAACCATTTCGACTGTATTAGGCATTATTGTGTCGTTTTATATATGGATAATCTCCTTCACGTTTCGTAGAGAAGCATATCTTATCACCATTTCGACTGTATCACGCATTATTGAGTCGCTTTATATATGGATAATCTTCTTCGCGTTTCTTAGAGACTCATATCTGATCACCGTTTTGACTGTATCACGCATCATTGAGTCGCTTTATGTATGGATAATCTCCTTCACGTTTCTTAGAGACTCATATCTGTTCACCATTTTGACTGTATCACGCATCATTGAGTCACTTTATATATGGATAATCTCCTTCACGTTTCTTAGAGAAGCATATCTGTTCACCATTTTGACTGTATCACGCATCATTGAGTCACTTTATATATGGATAATCTCCTTCACGTTTCTTAGAAAAGCATATCTGATCACCATGCTGACTGTATCATGCATCATTGAGTCACGTTATATATGGACAATCTCTTTTGCGTTCTTAATTGCTAGCCAATAATAATCGCATCATTCTGTAAACAGTAAAGTGCACAAATATGGGAAGAGCACGACAGGGGAAAGTTGGGACATTGTTGTGGATGAAGAAACATATTATGAGTAAGTTGTCTGAGGGCTAAGTTCATCTTATCTACAAGCTTTAAGGATCAATGTCATTTTAATAAGCTTGCACTTTCTTTGAAGGGCTGAACCTCACTATGGATGGGCGGATGTAGTTGGTGACTCCAGTCAGTTACTGTCGATAAAAGCTCGAGAGAGACCACCTGGTGTCTACCCAAATCTCGACTTCGGATCGACTCCATCTGCTCCGACCGAGGAAGAACCACCTCAAGAATTGCCTCCACAATGAAGAGCCTCATCATATCTGGTTTTGTCGCTTAGGAATTTTTTGTTTCTAAATCTGATTTCATCGTGAAGAACTACGTTTATTCATTCTTTAATGTTATCAATTTCTTGAGTTGAGCTGAGTTGAGTTCTTGAACTATTTAGCTCAGAGCGTTTGTCATTGGATCATTGGATTGCTCACTCTCATTACTAGATCTACAACTCCCAATGCAACTATTACAGGTTAATTGAAACGCATTAAATCATTTTCAATATCGAGAATTTTGTGGCCAATGTCTCCAAGATTTGACAAGATCAATATGAAGTTGATCGAACTCCTGTAGTTTATCCCTTTCTGCAAACCAATGAATAGTTTTTTGCTCCATCATTTTGGATCTATCCTCGGTTTAGTTTCCTGGTTCATCAGGATTCAGAAGAAGATTGAACAGAGATGAATTGACGAGAATGAGGATGAAAAATTTAATACCTTTTTAGAAGGGTAATATGGTAATTTTACTTTATTGGTTATAAAGTGTGAGTCATGTCTATGAATTATTTGTACATTTTTCTGATGAGATCGCTAATATTTATGATTAAAGGTAGGAAAGAAAAATAATTAGATACCCAATAATTAATTTTTTTAAATTAATAAAAATACCTCTATAAAATATTTATAAATTTTTTTAAAATTTTAAAATACTTTTAAACTAAAAAAAATAATTAAAAACTACTACTAAAATTGTCAATACTTTTAAAAAATAAATTCAAATTAATTTTAGTTTTTAGATAAAATGCAAATTGTTTAGATTATCAATTTAAAATTTTATTTTTAACAAAAATAAAATATTAGTACGTAAAACATTTATTTATTTTATTTCAAATATTTAATTAAAATTTACAATTCATTTTTTTTAAATTGCATACCAAATACTTAAAAATTATTTTAAAGAATAGTTAGATAATAAATAATGTAATTATACAACTGAATATGAATATATGTAATACATAATTAAATAAATACATGTAATATATAATTATATCCTATATTTTATAATTAACAATAAATAAATAAAAAACGTGCGAGCCCCACCTCGCGCAGGACTCTATCAGCGCTGCTGCCGGCTGGTGCATTACCATTTCACGGCCCCTTCCCACGAGATAAGCTCCCAACGTTACCTCTTTAATGGCGATCATTTTCACCATTTTAGGTTTTCAGAGCTCTATTCCTCAATAGCCCCAACTCTACTTTGATCAATCTCTCCTTCTTACAGATTTCTACCACGGAGCTATACCATGTCTTCGTTGACTCTAAAACCCTCCTTTCCCACTTCTAAACTGTCATTTCTCTCATCATCTTCTTCATCTTCGTCTACTTTTCCTCGCATCTCTCCAATTTCCTTTCCAAGGAAGCTGAGGTATGGTGTTGCGTTGCGCCTTCGTGCTTACAACTCTTCCAAGAGCGACAGTGCCGATGCCTCTTCTGGCGATTCCAAGCTTCCCAACGGTACTTTGGTATTCCCCTTTCCCTCTTTGCTTCTCTGCCTTTTTTCGTAGCTTATGGATTATATAGCCAATGGGTATGTTGTTAAAATGTCTACGGAAATTTGGGAAAGTTTGAAGGATTCGAGTAATGTAGGCTTTTGGGTGTACTGTATTGTATTTGGTGGAATAGTCCGAGCGAATGTTTTTCAAAATGGATCTTGTTTGTTCAAAGTATTGGAACTTAACAGATAATTGTGAGATTACATTTCTTTTACATATCGATGGTGAACATTGGAATTATGTATGCTATATTCAATTCCTTGTGGAGCTTTTACTTTTGATACCAGACATTAAGTGGTGTGGTTGTGATGGTCCTACTTTTCTAACCGTGCGGCATTGTAATCTTGACACGACCAGGGAGAATCAAGCCCCATATATATTTTTCGCTCTGGTTTTGTGGCTTTATCGGATCTTAGGCGTGGTTTGTTTTCGCCAACCAAACATCGCTGGTGAGGAATCCAAGCTTGTCCGACTTGCCTCTACACTAGGCCAAGGATGAACAAGCTTGGATTTCACACAACGATGTTCGGTTGGCGAAGACAAACCTCGCCTAAAGTCCAATGAAGCCACAAAGCCAAGACGAAAATTATATATGGGGCTTGATTCCCCTTACGACTGTTTGTGAGCATGTCAAGATTATGATGCTGTACGGTTGAAAAAGTAGGACCGGGAACAGTAGTACTGTCTATAAATTGTTGATTATGATTTTTAGTTTTATTTTTAATTAGTTTAGATGGGTTTTTTTTCATCATCACGAGGAACCTGATGGCTGTTATATTAATTTAGTTCTCTTTATGTTTTCTAGATCGTACTTTCTTTAATTCTTTGAATATCTTTTATGGAATTGACAGCCAAAAACCCGGAGAGACATTCTGCTGGAATATGTTAAAAATGTCCAGCCAGAATTCATGGAATTATTTGTTCAGAGGGCACCACAACAGGTGGATCTCCATTGGAATCAATACTAATTTCTGTATTGTAGGATTCAGCTTACTTTTATTGTCAATTCCATGACTGTTTCTGATAATTTTGAACTTGTCTGATTCCTTTATAGGTTGTTGAAGCAATGCGCCAAACAGTCACAAATATGATTGGAACTCTACCTCCACAGTTTTTTGCAGTTACTGTCACCACAGTACGTATAGAATACTTTTGTTATTCTTACTTTCAAAGTCACCCAAATATTTGTTGTTCATTTGATATTCGGTAAGAACGAGTTTAATGTTTAGATATTTATTTACTATACAACCATGTTTAATTTTTAATATTTGGTTCAGGTTGCTGAAAATCTTGCACAGCTCATGTACAGTGTAATGATGACGGGATATATGTTTAAAAACGCTCAATATCGCTTAGAACTGCAGCAAAGTTTAGAGCAGGTTGCTCTCCCAGAACCTAAGAATGAAAAGGTAGTTTAAATGGTTTTATATAGTTCTTGAAGGATTTTACGTCCGAATATTTTCATTTTGGAGTTAACCTCGCCTATTACTTTGCTCGTCCACAAGAATTAATTAAATACTCTCGGTCTTTATACTGTGCATCTGTTACTTCACTGTGGAATAGAAGCCCGATCTGCATCGATGACAATCAATGTCATGAAAACTTCGTTTGTCCCTTGCTTATTGTTTTATTGTAAGTGTAATCATAGTTCGGTTTGGCCTACTCATCCCGAAAGTCAGGGTTCCTAAAGTGATATGACCACAATGTTCTATTCCTTTTCATGAATTGACTTAAGGTTGCTAGAGACGTGGCCTCGGCATCCTGATCTCTTTTCAACTTTACCATCATGCAACGATTACATGATTGTTACACGTTACCATTTATTTAAGAACCAGAATCAGTTATATTGACCTTGGCTATATCACATATGTTACTTCTACATTACTACATATTCCATATTGTAGTTTTTGTTTTAGGCAAAATCATTTTTATTTTGACTTTTGTTTTGTTCATGCTTTGTGGTTGAAGTTCATGCTTTGCGGAGTTTTAAACACAGCAGGTACAGTAGGGAATGATGTTGAATATTTATTAAAAGCTTTGCTCTGCAGTCTGTTGGTTCCTTACTCTGCTTTAAGTTTCACTCTTAAAGCTCTGCAAGTGAACTAGCATTATGCTTTTACTCCATTCTAATAAAATCATGGCCAAGGCTTAAGGTATGTGATGGGTTCTGTAGTTCAAGGATCCTTTTTTTTCTTCCTAATTTGTCACTGTTCTGTTACAATCAGGCCACTTAGTGCCAAACATTCATATAAAATTTCATTACGAATTTCTCTGATGAAGACAAATTTACATGTGGCAAATGTGTTTGGCTTTTATTTAAATTTTATGTAATTTGCTTTAATCTGGTGATTGTCAGGATGATTCGAATTATGCTGCTGGTACACAAAAGAATGTCACAGGTGAAGTTATCAGGTGGAATAATGTATCTGGTCCCGAGAAAATTGATGCTAAAAGGTACATAGAATTACTTGAAGCAGAGATAGAGGAACTGAATCGTCAAGTAGGTAGAAAATCTTCACAAGGGCAAAATGAACTGTTGGAATATCTCAAAACACTTGAACCCCAAAATCTAAAGGTTAGAAAACTTTTCTTCATTTGTTTATTAGCTACTTGCTTTTGTTGGCTTTGTTAGATCGTTGATTATCTGGTAGTGGAGTCTTCTGGGCTTTCAACCTCATCTAGTCATCTGGAACAGATATGACTGTCTATGATGGGAAAAAGTGATTTTTTTTTTTATTCCTGAAACAAGAAACACTAACCATTTATGTTTCGAAAGGTCCTTGTTATAACAAAGGTGATAATGTTGAACTTATGTCTCTGCTCTAAGATACTTTTGATATGGTTCTGGAGCTGAATGCACTTGTGATTCAGACAAGAGTATGTCATTCAAATATAATTCCTTTACCCACACCTTTTAGGAAGCTGTCGCTTAAGTAGAACAATAGCAAGATGGTATTGGACGTTTATAATCCATCAGCAAATAAGTTAGAGTTTGAGTGTGCTCTTGGTGGAGTTGTCCCAAGTTCTTTTTTCCCGTTGTGAGATCCCACGTCAGTTGAGGAGAACGAAACATTCTTTATAAGAGTGTGGAAACCTCTCCCTAGCATATGCGTTTTAAATATCTTGAGGGAAAGCTCGGAAGGGAACGCCCAAAGAGGACAATATCTGCTAGTGGTGGGCTTGAGCCATTACAAATGGTATCAGAGTCAGACACCGGGCGATATGCCAATGAGGAGGCTGAGCCACGAAGAGGTGGACACGAGGTGGTGTGCTAGCAAGAACGCTGGGCCCCAAAGGGAGTGGATTGGGGGGTCCCACATCGATTGGAGAAGGAAATGAGTGCCAGCTAGGACACTAGGCATCGAAGGGGGTGGATTGTGAGATCTCACATTGGTTGGGGAGGAGAACGAAGCATTCTTTATAAGGGTGTGGAAACCTCTTCCTAACAGATGCGTTTTAAAAAAACTTGAGGGAAAGCTCGTAAGAGAAAGCCCAAAGAGGACAATATCTGCTAGCGGTGGGCTTGGCCATTACACCCTCTCTTTTAGATTTCAATATAATTCCTATTTCATTATTTGATTTCATCAGGAAAAAGAAAATATAAAATTTCATGCATACAAGTTCTATTCTAACTAGAATGATGTTATAAATGATACATATTGTACACATTGGATCCTTCCGAACTATGTAGCGTAGTTATATTATCCAAAGCTAATGATTATATCCCTTTTCATGTTAGATGCTTCCTTAATTTAGTTTTAATCTGCATCTAAACAAGTCCTAATGGCTCATCGAGTAGTTGTTTGTACTCCCACTGATCTTATGCCCTCACTAGCACCATCTCAACTTTTGATCACCTCAAATGTAGGAGTTATCAAGCAGCGCCGGTGAGGATGCTGTGGATGCAATGAATACATTCATAAAGCGCCTATTAGCGGCCTCAGATCCAACTCAAATGAAGGTTTACACCCTCTGTCCTTTTATATAATTGTAACAATGATCAATCTGGGTAGTTCGAGAACCAAGCCAAATCGAACCAATATGACTGAACTTCTGCCATATATTATGGATGTTGTTTGTATTTCAGACGAGTGTAACAGAGACAACAGCACCAGAGCTGGCGAAGCTTCTGTATTGGCTAATGGTGGTTGGCTACGGCATTCGCAACATCGAAGTTCGGTTCGACATGGAAAGAATTCTGGGGAGCTCACCGAAGCTTGCAGAATTACCTCCTGGAGAAATCGTGTAAGGCAGCAAGCAAGATAGAGCCCTGAATGTGAGTTTTCTTTTATAATTTTTATATAATCCATAGCCGACTAAACTATGATCGGAAGGAGCAAACATCTGCATCATCATCATCATCATCACTCACTCACTCACTCACTATTTACGTTTTTACGACCATTTTATAAACGTAAAAGAACAAAGTTTCTTGGACTATGATGTAGCAGACCTTAACAATTTATAAAATTTTGTTCTCACATTCTTTTAATTTTTCAAGATCGTCGGGGTCGGGTCGGGTCGGGTGAATGATCTAACCATCAATTTTTTAGATTGTAATTGGTGTCTTTATTTACTTGCGTATTTATAAAATTTTATTCTCATATTTTTTGAACTCTTGAAACGTCTGTGTTGTGTTCTTACGTCAACTGTGATACATTGTTTTATCTATTTAAAATCATATTTCAATAGTCAAGCATCATCAGTTCAACATCAGAAGCAAACAGTTCACATAATTTAACTTAACATCCACGTAGTTTTGATTCAATTACCATGGTGCTTGATTACATATGAAGAAGCAATATCAAAACATGATCATATTATTAAATAATTAAAGTGCTAGCCAAAGATTATGGAGTGAGAGTGATAGGTTAATCATGAGCGAGAGTCATCATTTGCTAGAACAAAATGTATTAATAATCGAGTGAGAGTCATAATCTAAATGAGTTATGATTAGGTTGCTAAAGCGAGTTAGAGATAGAACCATCGTGAAAGCGAGAGTATCTTCTTGCTATAGCAAGAATTAAAGTCGGAGCAAATGGAAAATACTCACTCTATTATTATTAATTGTGAGATCCCAGTTGGAGAGGAGAACGAAACATTCCTTGTAAGGGTGTGGAACCTTCTCCTAAGTAGATGCCTTTTAAAATAGGGGTGTGGAAACGTCTCCTAAGTAGATGCGTTTTAAAATCGTGAGGCTGACGGTAATACGTAACTTTGACAATATTTGCTAGTGATGGGCTTAGACTGTTACAAATTGTATCAAAGCTAGACACTGGAGATTGCGGCAGCGAGGATGCTAGGCTCCTAGGAGGGGTAGATTGTGAGATCCCACATCAGTTGGAAAGGAGTCGTATAAGGGTTTGGAAACCTCTCCTTAGTAGACTCCCTAGCAGACACATTTAAAAACTATGAGGTTGACGGTGATACGTAACGGACAAAAGTGGGTAGACAATATCGAAAGGGGTCTTGTAAGGGTGTGTAAACCTCTTCTTAGTAGACACATTTTAAGACCGTGAGGTTGATAACGATATGTAACGGACAAAAACGGGCGGACAATATCTGCTAGCAATAGGTTTTAGTTGTTGCATTATATATATATAATTTTTATTATTTATTTGAAGAATGGAAAAGATATGTTTATTAATGACACTTGTATATAAAATTTGGAAGGGTATCACAAGATTTAAATGTATATAATTCACAAACATTACATATATTATGAAAACAAAAGACAATTTTCAACCGAACGACGACGTTTAGGATAATAAACTGGCGCCATATATTGTCAATCTCTTCTTCACTTGGGTTGCCGGCGGCAGGAATCATTCAGCCTTCATTTGGATTGCGTTCTGGAGCCGCCGCTGCCTTCACAACTTTCCCGATCACCCGATTCAATTTTCCGATAACATGCTTCTTCTGTCACCATTGCCTCTCTCTACTCGCTTTCCTGCAACGCAATTACCTTCTCCCACCGTCTTCCTCCACCACCAGAACCCCCCTATCACTACCCACCTCTCATTTCCCATCATCTCCGCCGCCGCCGCCACCACCACCTCCTTCTCCTCCGTCGTCACCTGTTCCACTTCATCGGACGCGCTCGAGCTCGACGTTTTCGAAAACGACCACGTTTCTTTTCAGAGTCGTCGCTACGACTTCACTCCTCTCCTCGACTTCCTTTCCCGGTCTCCGGCCTATCCGAAGTCCGATTCCGATTCGGAGGTGGAATTCGACTCTGTTTTGGACTCTGATTCTGAGTCTGATAAGGCTTCTCCGACCTCCCTTGACCCTACCGAGTTCCAGCTTGCCGAGACCTACAGGGCCGTGCCGGCGCCTCTATGGCACTCTCTGCTTAAGTCTCTTTGCGCTTCTTCCTCTTCGATTGGGCTAGGTTACGCGGTTGTTTTGTGGCTTCAGAAGCATAATCTGTGCTTCTCTTACGAATTGCTTTACTCGATTCTCATTCATGCTCTTGGCCGCTCTGAGAAGCTCTATGAAGCTTTCATTCTCTCCCAGAGCCAAACCCTAACCCCATTAACGTATAATGCTCTCATTGGTGCCTGTGCTCGCAATAACGATTCGGAGAAGGCTCTCAATCTGATATCAAGGATGCGACAGGATGGTTATCAATCTGATTTTGTCAATTATAGTTTGATAATTCAGTCGCTTACTCGCACCAATAAGATTGATGTTCCAATCTTGCAAAAGCTTTACGAAGAGATTGAGTCTGATAAAATTGAACTCGATGGGCAGCTCCTCAACGATATCATATTGGGCTTCGCGAAAGCTGGAGATCCTAACCGAGCTCTGTATTTCTTGTCCATGGTACAGGCGAGTGGTTTAAACCCCAAAACTTCTACGTTTGTTGCAATTATCTCTGCTTTGGGAAACTATGGGCGGACAGAGGAAGCTGAGGCTATCTTTGAGGAAATGAAGGAAGGTGGATTGAAACCAAGGATTAAGGCCTTCAATGCTCTTCTTAAAGGCTATGCTAAAAAGGGTTCTCTGAAAGAGGCAGAATCCATTGTTTCAGAGATGGAAAAGAGTGGATTATCACCGGATGAGCACACATATGGTCTTCTCGTTGATGCTTATGCAAATGTCGGGAGTTGGCAAAGTGCAAGACAATTGTTGAAACAAATGGAAGCTAGAAATGTACAGCCCAACACCTTCATTTTCAGTAGGATTTTAGCTAGTTATCGTGACCGGGGCGAATGGCAGAAAACGTTTGAAGTTTTGAGGGAAATGAAGAACTGCAATGTCAAACCTGATAGGCATTTTTACAATGTCATGATTGATACTTTCGGGAAGTTCAATTGTGTTGATCATGCCATGGAAACATACGAACGGATGCTCTCCGAGGGGATTGAACCCGACGTTGTTACTTGGAACACGCTTATAGATTGTCATCGTAAGCACGGATACCATGAAAGGGCTGCAGAGTTGTTTGAAGAAATGCAGGAGCGTGGTTATTTTCCTTGTCCCACAACGTATAATATTATGATCAATTCATTAGGTGAGCAGGAAAAGTGGGACGAGGTGAAACTCTTGTTAGGAAAGATGCAGAGTCAGGGCTTACTTCCCAATGTGATAACATACACTACCCTTGTTGATATATATGGACAATCTGGAAGGTTTAATGATGCCATTGAGTGCTTGGAGGCCATGAAGTCTGCTGGACTGAAACCATCCTCAACAATGTATAATGCTTTAATCAATGCCTTTGCTCAAAAAGTATGTCATCCTTCCCACTTTTCATCTCACAAATTGTTTGGTATACATATTATTCTTTGAAAACTTGATGATGATATTCACTGCTGAAGTTCCAATAAAATGATACCCCCTGTTGGAACATATTTCCCATGTATGGATAAGTTACTTGTTCATACTTTTTTCTCCATTTCTGATATATTGTTGTTCAACTGGATGGAAAAATTTGGAACAAAATAGTTTTATATATAGTTTCATTGCTTGAGAACATGATACGGCCAGTTTACCATCTGATTTGGAGCTTTTGTATCTGAGTAATATTCTTTTTTCTTTTTTTTTGTATAAACAGTCTCATCTGTCATTAGGCCATGACGAGATTCGCCTCCCGAATCATAGTTGAAATTATAAAATTTATATATCCAAATATATTGTGAGATGCCACATCGGTTGGGAGGAGAACGAAACAACCTTTATAAAGGTGTGGAAACCTCTCCCTATCAGACGCGTTTTAAAAATCTTGAGGGGAAAGCGCAGAGGACAATATTTGCTAGCGGTGGGCTTGGGTGTTACGTATATATTTTAATTTGTTTCTTGAAAATCCATTTAGTGATCTTCCATTTTTATCATTTGGCAGGGTTTGTCAGAGCAGGCAGTAAATGCATATAGAGTCATGAGATCAGATGGACTAAAACCCAGTCTCTTGGCTCTTAATTCATTGATCAATGCATTTGGCGAGGATAGGAGAGACATTGAAGCCTTTACAATCTTGCAGTACATGAAGGAAAATGTAGGTGCATTATATTTACAATAACGTTTGCATATTTTTTATTCTTAATATCAAGAGTAAGGCTTATCCGTTCATCGTTCGAACTTATTTGGTCCTACCTTCTACTGCAGGATGTGAAGCCTGACGTTGTCACATATACAACACTTATGAAAGCTTTGATTCGTGTTGAAAAGTTTGACAAGGTAGAATAACATGACCCTATAGCTGTTTTTCATAATTTGCTCGTGTTATTTTATGCATAAATTTTGCGTATTTGGCAAATATGTGTTAGAAACCACCGCCCTATACAATGGTATGATATTGTCCACTTTGAGCATTAACTCTCATGGATTTGCTTTTGATTTTCCCAAAAGGTCTCGTACCAATGGAGTTGTATTCCTTACCTATAAGCTCATGATCAACCCCTTTAATTAGCTGACGTGGGACTCCTCTCCCAACAATCCTCATCAATCCTCCCCTCAAACAAAGTACATCATAGAGCCTCCCTTGAGGCTTATGGAGTTCTCGAACAGCCTTCCTTTAATCGAGGCTCGACTCCTTCTCTGGAGCTCTCAAAGAAAGTACACCTTTTGTTCGACATTTGAGTCACTTTTGACTACATTTTTTAGTCTCACAACTTCTTTGTTCTACATTTGAGGATTCTATTGAAATGTCTAAGTTAAGTACATGACTCTAATACTATGTTAGGAACCACGACTCTCCACAATGGTATGATATTGTCCACTTTGAGCATTAGCTCTCATGACTTTGCTACTTTTGGTTTTTCCAAAAGATCTCATACCAATGGGGATGTATTCTTACTTATAAACCCATGATCAACCCCTTAATTAGCCGGTATGGGACTCCTCTCCCAACAATTCTCAACAATATGACCTCAGATTGTTCATCACATTGGAGCCTACTCATTGTCTTCTACAATTTTTTCCGTTGTTTTTGAGGGAGATATTGTGAAGATAAAATGTTAAAAAATGAAGCTGGACTAGTTTTACAAATTGGATGCAAAACTTTTGATGTCTTAGCTTGTGCTAGTCGTCCCGGTTGCAGCATTTCTTATTTCTTATACGAACACATCATCGAATAGAAACTTGTGACAAATTGCTTTCTACAGCTCCCTGTGCTTTGTTTCATATCACCCGGCAACCTCAAATTTCATGTTTTCAATTCTCAGTTTTGAAATAGAGAAAAAGAGAGAATGTTAAAGATTGAAAGTACATTATTTGAGTTTCAGGTTCCGGCTGTGTATGAAGAGATGATTTTGTCTGGATGTACTCCTGATGGAAAGGCCAGAGCCATGTTGCGGTCTGCCCTCAAATACATGAAGCGTACACTAAGCTTATAGTTGGCCGCCTGATCATGTATCTATGCACTCTGTAGAACAAATTTGCAGGAGTTTATCAAACCAATACTCATAGGTACGTACCGAAGGCTTCAAGATGTGATGTTCTTGACAGTTTCATAATTAATTGGTATCAAAGTCCACAATTTCTTGGGAATTCATGTATTAATGTATGAATTAATGCTCATATTTTATGAATTAATGTTTTGTGTCTGCCCTGGAATGGTTTTGCAGGAATTGCCTATTCAAGCTCGAGTCATTTCTTATGACTTGGAGAAGAGAAAGGTTTGATCTTACACTATTAGTATGGCATTATACTATCAGCAAAAAGTTGACATTTCTAAAGTAGAACTGCCAATCCCCCCTTAAATGATACAGCTCCACCGTACCCAACCGCCAGGTGCCGGTCTTAGAAACGCCAGGCAAATTCCCATCTATTGATAATTCTTGTATTATTGTTTATATAACATATTCACCATTCTTATGTCATACAGTAAAATGCAGAAGCAATAGTTGATCCAAGGACCTCAATACGTGAGTTCTTTTCTTTGAATGATCTGCTAAATCAGTCTGTCTTTGTATCGTTTAATGATATTGGTCGATAGGTTGCAATATTGAGTAAAATGCAGAAGAAATCATTGATCCAAGGACCTCAATACGTGAGTTCTTTTCTTTCTTTGAATGATTTGCTAAATCAGTCTGTTTTTGTAGCGTTTAAAGATAGAAACTTCGACGTAGGTCGATAGGTTGCAATATTGAGTAAAATGCAGAAGAAATCATTGATCCAAGGACCTCAATATGTGAGTTCTTTTCAGTTCTTTTCTTTCTTTGAATGATCTGTTAAATCAGTCTGTTTTTGTATCATTTAAAGATAGAAACTTCGACGTAGGTCGATAGAACTCAATCATCTGTACTTGTTTAGAGTAAGTGTGGCGATAAACATATGGCGTCCAGAAACTAAACACATCTTTCTGAATGTATCTGTCAAAGGGAAATAGCAGAAACAAGTGGTCTAAACTTGTTCTTAGAAAGTCTGGAACAAAACATGAACATCAATAAAACTGACGACAACAAAAATAGCCTAAAATAAGTTCTCATTTCTTGCATCCCTAGCTCAAACACCTCCCTCTTCTTCCCATATCTGCTACTCCTCTCAATCAAGTAACCTTCAAGATAATCATCAATCGACACCAGCCTGTCTAAGTTGTCCCTTGAACGGAGCTCGGTCTTGTCAAGGTACTCCGGACCGAGCTTAAAAATTGTAAAAAACGCAGCAGACCAGTCGCCGAGAACCCTCTAAAAACAAAGAAGAAAATTGCATTCAGCTAAGGATTTCCATGGACATTTAGTGATCAAGATAGATAGCAGGAGATGTCACATACATTGAAGGTAGTGGGATCTGTGGGATTGAACATTCTAAAGCAGTCTTTTGGTGAGGCAGCTTCGTATCCATATATCTGATATGATAGCATGATGAAGAGAGAGGCTTATTTTAAGGCCAAAACCAAGATTAGTTCATGCAAGTTTAGATAGCAGTTCAGACTTGACAGACCTCAAAAGTGAAAGCCATGGGAATTCTTGCTTTGTCAAACATGAAATCTGTGGCTGTCCCATGTGCCAGATACCTCAAGTATAAATTGTTATAATCTGCTTGTTTGCTTAGATACATGCCACATTATTCATCTAGTTAGACACTTTTTTTTTATTATTTACTTCAAATCAATCAGTATTTATCAACTAATTATGCCATGTTGGATTTGATATTAACCCATCTAAGTTAGTTCATGAGTGTTAATTTTGAAAAAAGAAATATTTTTTTTTATAGAATAAATAGATATATATTTAATTTCATAATTATTTTATTTATTATTTATTCTCTGAAAGCACTCAACAATAAATTCTTAAATTGTCATTTAAATCTTAATAAGGTTTAAAAATAGATATGTAAATATTTTATATATCAATTTAAATCTTAATAATGTTTAAAAATAGATATATAAATATTTTTATATTAAAAATGAAAAGTATGAATAAATGATCCAAACAACCTGAACTAACTCATCCAAAATATTTTATGATTGGGTTGGACTAGGTTTATCATTGGACAGGTGTTGGTTGGGTTTTGTTTGGGTTGGAAAAAAACTTACCATTCAAGCAATTAATTAGGTCCGAAATATTGTCCAAACTCGATTCAATTCATGAACATTCCTACCTACTAAACAATAAAGAAAGAGTTAATGAAGTAAACTAACCCGACCGAACCTCCGCCCGATCCAATCATGCAGCGCTGGTGGCAATGGAGATTGTTGAGTTCTTGAAGCAGAAGTTTCATTTGTTGAGCAATTTGGCCATCAGGAGTTGTGTTCTTATGGTCATAAGGCATGAACAAAGCCTATTGAAGTGAGAATCAAAAGCAGCAAGTTGTATGAAATGTGCATGGAAAAATCCCAGCAATGGCTTTCAAAATTGAATGCCACACACAATTTGAGTTCCATTTTCATTCAATTAGTATTGTTTCTTACCTCCATGCCTGAATGCACATTGACCCATATATGTGGATCAAATGTTAAGGCAAGTTTTCGCATCATTTGAGTTTCTGGTTCGCTGAAAGGTGCAAATCCAGGATTTTCCTCGTAAGGATTATAATCCTGCAACAGGGAGAAGGAGAGCTAAAATGTTGGAATTGAAGAGAGAAATATAAAACCTTACCAAATGGCTAAAATGGTGTAACAGCTCAAGTCCACCGCTAGTAGATATTGTCCACTTTGGGTCGTTACGTTTTGCCGTCAGCCTCACGGTTTTAAAATTGGCCTACTAAGAAAAGGTTTCTACACCCTTCTAAGGAATGCTTTGTTCCCCCTCCCCAACCAATGTGGGATCTCACAATCCACCCCCCTTGGGGACCCAGCGTTCTCACTGGCACACCGTCTGATGTCTGGCTCTCATACCATTTGTAACAACTCAAGCTCACTGCTAGCAGATGTCCGATTTGGCCCGTTACGTATCATCATCAGCCTCGCGGTTTTAAAATGCATCTACTATGGAGAGGGTCTAGCTCTACTCCGACCTGTGACTCGCACCGTCCAGTGATTGGTTCCGATACCATTTATAACAGCCAAAGCCTACCGCTAGTATCTATTGTTCGCTTTGGCCCATTACGTATTGTCGTCAGCCTCACGTTTTAAAATGCATCTACTAAGGAAAGGTCTCCACACCCTTATAAGAAATGTTTCATTGCCCTCTCCAACCGACGTGGGATCTCACAAATATACTCTTCTCCATTTT
The DNA here is from genome assembly GCF_002738365.1 of Cucurbita moschata. Taxonomy (NCBI): domain Eukaryota; kingdom Viridiplantae; phylum Streptophyta; class Magnoliopsida; order Cucurbitales; family Cucurbitaceae; genus Cucurbita; species Cucurbita moschata. The sequence goes on from NW_019268528.1 coordinate 2,877,121, forward strand.
TTGTACATTTTTTTCATAGTGCAACTCAGAAGATAGATACCAACCTTCTCCTTTTTACCCCAATCGACGCTCCAATTCCTGTTCAAATCAACACCTCTCCCTGCCATAGAACACAAACTCAGCCATGAGACCATGTATGACCATATAATGGAGTAAACCAGCTGCATTACCATTTCTTCTTTCACATAGATCCCTGTCCTCGACGAGCCTGCGCCCGTTTAAGTTTTCCATTGGCACCACCTGACAACATACATAAGCAAGAACATCATTTATGCATACACAAAAATGTGATTCAAGTTTGAAGCACCAATATCAGTTAAGAGCATAGATTTCTTCCATAAAGGGGCCATACATTAATAATCAATCTATCTGTCACGACCCACATCGAAGAACTTGATAAATATAGAGGTGATCAATGTTCAAGCTCAAGCATGAACACAAGTACCAAGTATTAAGAGCAGAAAAATGTGGGTACTAACTACAATGCAGGCTTAACTGCATGGACTTCATTGCTACTTAAAAAGAAAGCCAGAGGTTAGCTGGAAGAGAAGGCATCCTGTGTGATTATCTGTAGCTTTCCTAAAATTATAGAACCAAAAATTTTACACGCCGTTAATTTATTCCACTTATCAATGTAAAAAGTTGCAGCCTACGCTCCCACGGAAAGGAGAACGAAACATTCTTTATAAGGGTGTGGAAACCTCTCTCTAGTAAAGGTGTTTTAAAAATTTTGAGGAAAAATTCGAAAGGAAAAGCCGAAAGAGGACAATATCTACCAACGGTGAGCTTGGAGTGTTATACATACCTTAATGACAAGCTTGTCAAGTGTGTTGCTTAAGGAAGCTCGATCCATGTGGGGCAGCAACTGTTCTTCACTCAAGATTAAAAGAATTCTCAGTGCAAGTTCTGTTGTTATGAGCTCCCTTCCATGCTGTCCAAAACTCTGGAAGACAAGGAGGAATCATCTGTCAAGAACACCAGCAAATTTCCAATCTGAGATGATATGTTCCCTTAATCGTTAAGGAGGAAAAGAAAAGAAAAGAAAGAAAAAACTGATCTATGAAGTAAGCCTATTTTAGTTTAGATCACTAAGTCCAGCAACGGTTTTAAAACGTATCTACTAGGGAGAGGTCTTCACACCCTTATAAGGAATGTTTCGTTCCCCTCTCCAACCGATATGGGATCTTACAATCCACCCCCTGGGGGCCAGCGTCCTCGTTGGCACACCGCCCATGTCTAGCTCTGATATCATTTGTAACAGCCCAAGCCTATCGCGAGCAAATATTCTCCGCTTTGGCCCATTATATATCACATCAGCCTCACAATTTTGAAACACGTCTGTTAGGGAGAGGTTTCCACACCCTTGTGAGGAATGTTTTGTTCCCCTCTCCAACGGACGTGAGATCTTACAGGAATAAAAGCCTAGAAGATCAAATGAGTATGCAATTCAACACAAAACTTACAAGAAGTATCCGGAATTTTGACATGTCATTAACTTTATTCCTTCCATGGCAATATGTAACAACTGGAATTTCTGCAAAATAGCCCTTATTTCTAGCCTCCATAGTCTCTATCTGCTTAAATAATCAAAGTAAGTAACCAAACCAAAGCATCATGCCTGAATTAAGGAGAACCAACAACAAGAACATACAGTCAGCTTATCAGGGTGTCGATGGACCAAAGCTTTTATCTCCTTCATCAAATCAACACTGCAAGATCCAATCACCCAACAAAATGGGAAAACATTCAGAAAGAATCAAGTATACCATTGTTAAATGAATAGATCACCATTACAAAAACACCTTGAAAGTATTCAAACCATATGAATGCTAAGTTAATCTTCAACAAAGATAAATGACCTAATATGAAACCCTACAAAAACTTGGATCGGCAGAGAACAGTATCAGACTCGTTAAAATAGCCAACTAAATCAAAATTCCAGAACAAAAATTACAACAGAGAATCTGCATAGAGTTTGTATGATGAAATGCCCAAATTCCAGAGAGAAAAGCGACGATAACGATCATCGATGAAGTAAAATTACGAAAGAAGTGTATGAATCCGAATCAGAAGACTTACAAACCTAGAATGATAAAGATCGCGATTGATTGGAGTTAATCTATTGCCGTCAGGATCCTCAGCAGTAACGAGAAGACAATTGAAACATGTGAAGAAGCAGAAGAAGATCCAGAACAGGGGAAAGAGAGAACAGAGAGAGCGACCCATACGGCAGAAACAGAGGGACAGTAGATCGTGGGTTTAGTTTGAGTTCAACAGAGGATCCATTGTGCAAAGCTTTAATGGAAATGATGAAATGAAAGAAGGGAAAAGAAATGGAAATTTCAGCAGGTTGAGCGCTGTGGATCATGCAGGCTTCACAATTATCATCCCCAATAGCTTTGTAAGAAACATTCATAGAAAGAATTTGAACAGCTAACTGATAGGGCCATCTGCTGCTGCTGCTGCTGCTGCTGCTCGTGCTCCTGCTGCTGCTGCACGATTGTTCAATCCGACATTGTTCATCAATATGCGAGAAAAAGAGTTTTTGTGGATTTCTCGTGCAATGTGCGTTTTGTCTTGAGAAAAATGTTATAATTGCATTTTGGTCCCCCATCTTTCTCCTTATTTCGTTTGGTCCATATTTAAAAATAAAAATAAATAAAAAAAGAAAGTTACTTGACGTTAAAATATATTATATTTTAACGCTAAATTAATAAAAATACTATTTTTCATTACATTCTACTAAAACAATACTTTTTTTAATTTTTTAAATTTAATTTTGTATGAAACGGTTAATATTTGTTTCAATAGTGTTTTAAAAATACCCTTAAATTTTTAAAAGTTTCATTAAATAAAAATCAAAAATATTTTTATGAGTATGTTTCAAAAATATTTTTATGTTACTTTTAAAATTTTATGGATATTTTTTAAACATAGTACTAACGGTAGATATATTGATTTTTAGTATTTTATGAATTGATTTGTATCTTGAGTTTAAAAACAAGTTTTCTTTACTTTTGATATTGATTTTGGAGACAAATCCGTTCTATGTTCTTTCTTGAGATGAAATCATCTTAATTTGAGAGTTTTAACATTTGTGATCTGAAAGTTTAAACTAATTTGAGATACAGAGAATTTAAATTAATTTGGGAGTTTTACCCTTTGTGATTTAAGAGTTTAAATGTTCATAATCGTTCTTAAATTCAATTGGCTAGGTTTACTTGCCATATCAAAGATGAGTGAAGGAAATCATCGACCAATTAAGACAAGGGAGGCGATAGAGCAAAGACGACCACGAACGATGGTAAGCTTAGTGTCACGGTCCTACATTTTTTACCATGCAGCGTCATGATATTGACACGCTCACGACCAGCCTTAAGGGGAATTAAGCCCCATATATATTTTTCGTCCCGGCTTTCTGGCTTCGTCGCACCTTAGGCGAGGTTTGTCTTTGCCACTCGAACATCGCTTGTGTGAAATCCAAGCTTGTCCGTCTACACACGCCGCCTGTGCGTGCATGTTCAGTCATCTGCGACACAACCGACTTGCCTCTACACTAGGTCAAGTCATTCGGCTCGACCTTGCCTCTACTCGGGCCAAGGTCTCTCAATGCAATGTCGCGTCTCATCTTGTCATCTCGATCTCCATCGACATGGTCCATATGTCTTAACGTCATCCCGAGTCTCGGGATGTCGTCGGTCATCACAACTTGTTCGGTCATGCCATCGAGAATGGGCTCGCGTGTCATTCATCTCATCGGGACTTTTCGAACATCCATCCATCCTGGTTCTATCGAGGCATTGACCCTCCCGAGCCAATGCCGTGTCATTTATGGATACCGTGCCAGATAGCGGGTGTATGTAGCAACCTCCAACACACGAGCTGAGGCGCAATACCGGCACACCCGTGCTGTCCGGCACTGTCCTTGAAAAACCCATTTCAAAAAAAGTCGCCCGATACACTCGTCTCGGCACACTCGCCCACGCTGTGTCACAAGGTAGCTCACTTAGGCCACAGGGCCCAGGGGTGGTGGAGAGCTAACCCCATGGAACCCCTATAGTACATCTTGAGCCATTTTCAATCTTCTAAACATAGACATAATTTTGGCGAACAGTCATACGGTGTCGTGCATTGTCCGTCTGGTGTCCGATTGACACCAAACTTGGCAAGCATTCATATTTCATATGGTCGGACTTAACTCCCAAACCGCATGTCCTAATTCCTTCCGAAACTCCGACTTTTGAGGTTAAGGCCCGAGACCCTACCCGGCCCTTCAACAAGCCTATCTTTGCCCTTCTTATCTATTCGATGTCTCTGTCTTGTTTATGTCTCAACTAGTCTTCAATGTCTACTTTGTGTGATGTGTTGATGATGCATCATCCTCTTTGATAGCATCATGTCACTCGTCTAGGTCCTCCCGTGGCCGGATGGCGCCACTTGAAGGTCACCGCTTCTCTTGTTGCAACGTGAGGGTCACAACCTACTCTTTTCATAGTTAGGTTGTGGCACTTAGCACAACGGTCAAAGATGTGAGGCACCCGCAGTCAAAAGAGGAGGAAAAGAAAGAGATGAAAAAGAGGGTACAACCAAAACTTGCAAAATTTATAGGACATACTTCTTTCCTTCAACATTTGACATGTCATCAGGTGATATATTATTTTACTCGACGACTAAAGTATTATTTTTAAAAAAAGAAAAATCAAACTACCCGACTAAAAGGGACTAAAATGTAATTTGAGAAACTTGGAGGACTAAATAAAAAACATAATATGCTTAAAAAGTTTCTCAAAACAACAATCAGTTCAATAACTTATTGGCTATATAAATAGCGGCGGCAAGGGCGACGGTGGTGTCTCCCATACATTGATATTATAGTGATTAAATTGCAAAGCATGAAGTGAAAATAACCTGTCCCCTCCAATGGAGAAGTCCTGAATGAATCCTCCATTTTTGGGTTCAACTTGAGAAGCCAATTCCCATTCAAATCCAGACCCACAATACACTGAAATGGCACTATTTGTAGAGCAAAACAGCTTCCCTCCATGCCATCCCAGCTTCGGCTTTCCACCAGGTACAATGTGCACCATCTCCCCTGGCAAAGGGAACCGTTCCCTTTTCTCTTCTTCTTCAGAGCTCCACCAAGCTCTGTTCATTTGGGACTCACCTCCGAGCCCTCTCAAGTCGAAAAAACCGAAAAAACCGTTCTCGTCTATTACACAGACACAGTTCATTTCCTCAATCCCCATTGCATCTACTAATGCTCCTCGATGTTTCAGTTTGTATGGATTGTGCTCCCAATGACCTGAATGCATTTCTTTCATTCTTGGATCAAATATGCTTATTCTATTGCTTTGTGGGCTACGTATTGCTGCTACTAAACACTTGTTACTCGGCAGCCATTGAAGCTTGAAGGTGTTGTGAAGCCCACTGTTATATCCACCTTCTAAGAAATCAATCTGCTGCCCTGTTGTTGTGTCCCAAACTCCAATGCCACCCACCTTCGTGTATGAATCATGTTTACAGCAACAAAATATTTTGTCGTTTGAGTTGTTGATCGCTAGATTTCCGGGTGTTGTTCTCGAAAATTGATTGTCTCCTCCATGAGATCTAGAAGAAGAAGATGAAGTTTGAGTGAGCTTAAATTTATGTTGAAGTTTAGCAGTTTGTGGATTGAAGAGACCAATTCCACCGCCACCATCGCCACCAGTGTTTGGATTTGAGTGCTTCCGTCCACTGATTAAGATGCTTGTTGAATCATACCACTCCATGTCCACAATCTTCATGTAATCAAGATTTGCAATTGAGAGTTCTTGGAGCATCCAATCGTAGACATGGAAAACTCTGCCATTGGCAATTGAGCAACTACCATTAGCGCTTGCTCTTATTATTGAATGATCTTGCAACAAAGTTCGACCAGTTATGGAGGATGCAAGTTTGAGATTTTCACCGTCTAACTCGACGCTTCTGGCAGAGAGAACCTGGTCTAGAAGTCCATAGTAATGAGCTTCTCTACAGAGAAGCGTGTCGGGAATGGTTGGAGGAACAAGAAGCTCACCAGTTTGAAGAAGATGAAGAAGGACATGGAAGCAAGCAGGGTCTCTATCAATGAAATATTCTCCAAATTCCTCATATTGTGCTGTCCAGGCACCATCCAACATAGCTTTGAATAATGAATTTTCACTGGCATTCGAAAGGGTTGTCGCCGTTGTTTCGAATATCTTGCCTCCGACATTGAATCTCACCTTTCGTTTCTGAGTTACCATGGTAGTTCAATCCTAGCAGAGAAAAAATATGGTGATGGCAAGGTCCTATCGTTAGTATTTAACATTCAGTTTTCTTAGTTTGAAAGAAAGCAAATGACAACAATATGAATCAGATAGGGTTTGGAGAAGTTTTCTTTTGCTTTTTGAGTGTCCTCTTAGTTAATGTTAAGCTTCTCCAAGTATTTAGCACCTAATTTTCTTAGTATAAAAGAAAACAAATGAGAAGGATACATACCTTTTTCTTTTGCTTTTAGAGTGTCCCTCCCTTTATTTGAGGACAATACTTCCTTTACCCAGTGGAGATAATAAAGTGAACAATTAAATGAACTTTACCTTTACCTTTCTTCCCCCCATCATCACTGTATGAGCTTTGTTGCGAAGGATTTCCAATGCTCTGACCAGAAAGAAGCGAAAAAAAAGGCTTTCCTTTCTTCTGCCTTGAGATGTTGGCACTCAGCAAGATGGGCTCATGGTGTGGTGGGATGAAGCCTGCTAGACAAAGACAATGGCTTGTCAGCTATGTTCCTGAATAAGATTAGTATAAAATGTTATCGTTATTAAATTGACATAATGAGTTGTGATTTTAGAATTTTTGCGTAGAACTTTACAATTTGAATCGGTTAAACACGACGAGCAGACTGGTACCTTGATTAATATAATGGAACAATTACTCGACTCTATAAAACTTCATCGATTAAAATTTGAATCTTCTCCCTTCACCTCTAGTATTTCCATTAACTTGAAAAAACTTGGAAGTGAAGTGACTTGTAAAGCAAGGACTATCATCAAATTAACTAAATGCCTTATCATCTGGGCAGATGGTCATAGGTGCTCAATATGCTGATCTTAAATGCTTACAATGTTTCCGATTCGGGCTAAGCATATTCATGACACTAATTGCAAAGATAGAAGGCATAATAAAACCATCTTGAGGGTCAAACAGCACAAATAAAACATAGATGTTGGCAGATAAAAAAGCAAGTGTCAAGTGTCTCTTCATTTTTTCTCCGCATTGCTCTCCAGTTCTATCTTAAGCTGCAACGAGAAGTCATCATTGACATCATCATCATCCCAGTCGTCTTCCCACTGCTGAGTAATTTCTTTACCTTCCTTGACTTCCCATTCTGTAATTGATTTTTGCCCATGAGAACAGAAGGAAAGGTTATAAAAGTATTAGACGGCTTAAAGATGTTATGTCAAGAACAAGAAGCAGATTAATAAGTTTTACACCAGAATCTGAAGAAGATTAAGTTGCAAAAGAACTTTGAAATGGAAGAAGGGATCTCTGAATTCTCTGCTTGGTAGCAATATCTTGCTAGGACTAGGACTACGATATATATGATATATATTACGAAGTTCCAACTTCTATATGAGCAAACAAGAACCACCATGAATTGCCTTATTAGTGCATGTGAAAAAGTAAAAAGACCAGGGTGAATGGGTTCAAAACCTCATGGTGGTTACCTGCTTAGAACAATATCTCATGAATTTTTTGGCAGACACATGTTATAACCTCAGAATCAAGTAGTCGTCCTATGAGAATAGTTAAGGTTCACTCCAATCTCATCAGATCCTTCATTTGACTTCCAAACTTACAGGCAATTTTTGCTATCACATTGTGACAGAATGAGATGTCTAGGACATGCAACATTCAGTTGACAATATTATGCAAGTGCAACAAATACAAGGCCACATCCTTCAGGATCGAAATTTACAGTCTACCAAGAGTTTATTATTGGCACACCAACGATCTATTCTTCTCCATTTAAACTCCAAAACATTCTTATCACTTCAACATTTTTCATTTTAAAGTATATACAAGACTTTAAAGGATATGCATGGCTTTCAAAACATAGTCTCAGTCGACAACATCGTTAAGCAACCATATGATTTGAATGTTAGACTTAAGATTCTTTATCCTCTTCCAAACAATCAAGTAAGTGTAACCACTTCTGAAAAATAAAGAAAAGCCTCACTTTTTTTTATAAGTGATTATATTAACTTAAAACAAACATCTAGAGAATTTTAATATCTTAATTCTTAAAAAGGCCCATCCAATATAGCATACTTATGTTGAAGCTAATAATAGAGTTTGAATGAGTTTGAATGAGTTGAATGAGTTACTGCCGAAGAGAAGGAGGAGGTGGATTCAATTTCGTCCACACAAATCTCAACCAACTCCAGGAATCCCCCTATAAAAGGACCTCCCTCCCGTCATTCAAATCACTCCTCCTCTCAATCTCACTTCAGTTTTCTGTTGTCACCAACAACTGGTATCAGAGCAATCTTGCAGCAGCAAAAAAATGGCAGCAGAAAAACAAGTTGAGAGCTACGTTCAGCCCGCCATCCCGAGGTTCGATGGTCACTATGATCATTGGGCGATGTTGATGGAAAATTTTCTCAGATCAAAGGAGTTCTTTGATATGGTGGAGACGGGTTATGAAGAGCCAAATGAAGGGGTACTCTCAGCTGGTCAACAGCAACTGTTGGCAGCATCGAAGCTGAAGGACCTGAAGGTCAAGAACTATTTATTTCAGTCCATTGACAGGACTATCTTGGAAACAATGCTTCAGAAGAAGACATCCAAGGAAATTTGGGATTCTATGAGGAGGAAGTATCAAGGCTCAACGAGAGTAAAACGTGCTCAACTACAAGCCGTCAGAAGAGACTTTGAAATTCTCCAAATGCAAAAGGGAGAAATGGTGAATGATTATATTGGCAAGGTTATAAGTCTTGCAAGTAAAATGAGGATGCATGGTGGTTCAATCATGGAGGTTGCGGTCGTAGAAAAGATTTTGCGATCACTAACTCCAAAGTTCGATTACATTGTATGTTCTATCGAAGAAGCAAACAATGTCGAAGAGATGCAAATAGATGAACTCCAAAGCTCCCTGTTAGTACATGAGCAGAGGCTCAATCGTACAAGTGCAATAGAGGAGATGACAGCCTTAAAAATATCCACACCAGGTGAATCTTCAAGCCCTAGAGGTAGAGGGCAAAGAAGAGGCAGAGGTCGTGGGAGAGGCAGTCGAGAAAGAAGTGGAGATGTTGGCAGGTCAGTAGACCTAGCCAGAAATGATTATGAAAACAAAGGCAAGAGACACTTTGACAAGTCCAAGGTGGAATGCTACAGATGTGGACGCCTTGGACATTACAAAAATGAATGCTATACCAGGCTTCAAAAGGAGAAAAGAGATCAATCCAATTTTGTGGAGAGAAGAGAAGAAGAAACATTATTAATGTCATTCCATGCTATGAAGGTTGCAGATCAAGGTGTATGGGTCGTAGACTCTGGATGCAGCAATCATATGACAGGTTGTAAGGAATTCTTCTCAACTCTAGATGAAAATTTTCATACTACGGTTTCTCTTGGCAACAATTCAACTCTCCAAGTGATGGGGAAAGGAACCGTAGATATCAAGACTAGAAATGGCTTTGTAGAGTCTATTTCTAATGTATTCTACATCCCTGATCTGAAAGCCAACTTACTTAGTATCGGTCAGTTACAAGAAAAGGGGTATGTGATCACATTCCAAAATGATGAATGTGAAATTTATGACTCCAAAAGAGGATCGATTGCTAAGATGAAGATGACCACCAACCGTCTATATCCGTTGACGTTAAATATCGTTGCCAAAAGTTTGATGGTGAAGAAAGAAGATACCACCTGGCTTTGGCATTTTAGGTATGGTCATCTACATTTCAAAGGATTAAAGACGTTGTCCTCAAAGAAGATGGTAACTGGGTTGCCAGATATTACTCCACCAACGGAAATTTGCGAGAGCTGTGTAGTAGCAAAACATGAAAGAAACTCTTTTCCATCTGGAAAATCAAGAAGAGCTCAAGCAATTTTGGAGTTGATTCATTCGGACATATGTGGTCCCATCTCTCCAGCATCAAATGGTAACAAGAAATATTTCATGACCCTCATCGATGATTTTAGTCGAAAAACATGGACTTATTTCTTGCACGCCAAATCAGAAGCCTTTGATTGCTTCAAAAGGTTTTGTGCTACTATGAAGACGGAAACTGGAAGAAGAGTCAAGGCTTTAAGAACTGACAGAGGTGGAGAATTCTGCTCGAACGAGTTTATTCAATTTTGTGAAGAAAAGGGCATACGGAGGCAGTTAACAACAGCATATACACCACAACAAAATGGTGTGGCCGAAAGGAAAAACAGGACCATTCTCAACATGGTTCGAAGTTTACTAAATAAAGGAGAAGTCCCGAAGGAATTCTGGCCAGAAGCTGTCGTGTGGTCCGTTCACATTCTCAACCGGAGTCCTACCTTTTCTGTTAGAGATATGACTCCACAAGAAGCATGGAGCGGAAGAAAACCTGCAGTAGACCACTTTAGAATCTTTGGGTGCATAGCATATGCACACGTTCCTGATGAGAAAAGGAAGAAACTTGAAGACAAGAGTTTGAAGTGTGTGTTCCTTGGAGTAAGCGAGACCTCTAAGGCGTACAAGCTCTATGATCCTTTGACAAAGAAGGTGGTGGTAAGTCGTGATGTAGTCTTTGATGAAAAAAAGACTTGGACATGGGAAGAAAAGATCACTGTGAATCAGCAGATTCCTGTAGATCTTGAAGAAGGACAAACTGAAGCCCCGATTCAGCCTCACTTTGAGCATGGAGAGAGCTCATCACAAGCTCAACAAGAAGAACCAGTAGAAGAAGATCATGATCATAATCAAAGACATCCAAGAACAAGAAAGAGACCAAACTGGATGATTGATTATGAGATGGACTATGAATCAAGTGATAGTGGTTATTTTGCATTCTTTATGGATAGTGATCCAATTGTCTATGAAGAAGCAGTAAAGGAGAAGAAATGGAAGGAAGCTATGGACAGTGAAATCAAATCCATAGAGAAGAACAAGACGTGGGAGCTCACTGATCTTCCTAGAGGGCAGAAAACAATCGGAGTAAAATGGGTTTTCAAAACCAAGTTGAATGAAAACGGTGAGGTGGATAAGTACAAGGCGCGACTTGTTGCAAAAGGATACAAGCAAAAGTATGGAATTGATTATAAAGAGGTATTTGCACCAGTGGCACGTCAAGACACTATCAGGCTCATAATTTCTATTGCAGCACAGAAATCTTGGCCTATATATCAACTTGATGTGAAATCGGCCTTCTTACATGGAGAGCTTCAAGAAGAAGTATATGTGGAGCAACCAGAAGGTTTTGTTCAAAAAGGCAAAGAGGAACAAGTATACAAGTTGAAGAAAGCTTTGTACGGTTTGAAGCAAGCTCCGAGGGCATGGTACAGTCGCATTGATTCTCATTTTGAAAAGATGGGATTCACTAAATGCCCGTATGAACATACGTTGTATGTGAAAACTGAAAAGGGAGGTAACATTATCATTATTTGCTTATACGTTGATGATTTAATATTTACTGGCAATAATGAAGAAATGTTTGAATTTTTTAAGAAGAGCATGATGAAGGAATTTGAAATAACGGATCTTGGCTTGATGAGATATTTTCTTGGAGTAGAAGTTACTCAAACTCCCGCAGGTAACTTTATCTGTCAGAAGAAGTATGCTCAAGAATTACTTGAAAGGTTTAAATTGGATGAGCGCACCTTTGGAACTCCATCAGAATTGGGTTTAAAGTTGCACAAGGATATTGACGGGCGAGAGGTTGATAATAGGTACTTCAAACAAATTGTGGGAAGTTTGATGTACCTAACTTCAACAAGACCAGACATCATGTATGCGGTTAGTATGATAAGTCGTTACATGGAGCATCCAACGGAAAAACATCTCAATGCAGCAAGAAGGATACTTCGTTATGTGAGAGGAACCTTTGATTTGGGGGTATTCTACAAGAAAGGAGATGATCCGAAGATGGTTGGCTATACAGATAGTGACTATGCAGGTGATATAGACGATCGTAAAAGTACTTCAGGAAGTATTTTCATGATGAGTTCAGGAGCTATTTGCTGGTCTTCAAAGAAGCAACCTATTGTAACACTCTCAACTACAGAAGCAGAATTTGTGGCAGCAGCAGCATGCTCGTGCCAATCAATTTGGTTAAGAAAAATGCTTGAAATTCTTAATCAGAAGCAACCAGGTACGACGGTTATATATTGTGATAATATGTCAACTATTAAGTTGTCTAAAAATCCTGTGTTGCATGGAAGGAGCAAGCACATCGATGTTCGATTTCATTTCTTGCGTGATTTGTGTAAAGAAGGCATTATTGAACTCAACTTTTGCCGAAGTGATGAACAAATCGCAGATCTATTCACAAAGCCCTTGAAACAACCATTGTTCGAGAAGCTTAGAAGAAAAATGGGAATGTGCAGAATCCAAGATGTATATCAAGATGACGAAGTGAAGTCCTAAACTGATTTCCGCAGAATTCAGTTTAAGGGAGGGTGTTGAAGCTAATAATAGAGTTTGAATGAGTTTGAATGAGTTGAATGAGTTACTGCCGAAGAGAAGGAGGAGGTGGATTCAATTTCGTCCACACAAATCTCAACCAACTCCAGGAATCCCCCTATAAAAGGACCTCCCTCCCGTCATTCAAATCACTCCTCCTCTCAATCTCACTTCAGTTTTCTGTTGTCACCAACAACTTAAGGGGCATATCTTTTAAAAACCATGGATTATTCCAACTCTTCTTTATCCTAATCAACACTCGTTTTGATTGATTGTTCCTATTGCAATTGAGTTTACAAACATTCTGGCTGATTTTTTTCAAACACTGGATTCCAAGAATTTACTAGGAAATAATGAGTGAACAGAACAACAACAATAGGGCATCCAAATGAAGAATGCTAGCAGTAAGGATTGAGTCAGTAACAGGCTTATCCAGACCATTGCAGAACATTCACGTTATAATGGCTGAAACAAAGGAGAAATTTCACAACAAGCACTGATAAATAAAAAATGAGTGCAAATTGAAACCAAAAAATTACAAGTCATACCTTCATCAATCTCAAACTCTTCAAACTCATCATCATCCTCAAAGAGGTCAACTTTCACTTCCTCAGTAGCTGCTTTCTGTTCAGTTGCCATCACAAAGCTCACACAGGTCTACAAATCCTTAGTTTTCTGATAGATCAGCAACAAATTTGAAATACATTAACAAGTGAAAAATACACAATTGAAGGCATGTTTTTCTGTTGAAGCTTTTTGTAGACGCAAATCACTGCACCCAATTTCTTGGGTTCATTGTTTAACCAACTTGAACTATCAACTAATCCAATCCCAGAGGGATTGAGTTGGATTGAGCAGATAACATCGTTTTACACTGTTTTTTCAATTTCGCCCTATATATTAGAGAGTTTTTAGCACACATAGTCATGAATTCGAATTTCGGATATGAAGCTCACTGAAAATTTAATATAACCTATAGTTACACCAAAAGCCTCTATAATCTGCAGGTATACTCATAAAACCTATGGAATATAAAAATGGAATAACATATTGAGGGCTGATCGCAAATACGAAACAAAAACAGAGAAGAAAGCAAACGCGGAAGAGAGAACTAGAGGCAAAAGGAATGATAAACAAAGACATAAGTTCGTTCTCTTTTGTATTCCCCTAATTTTGCAGAGAATCACAGAAGAAATCATAAAGCAAACCATCAAATACATCGCAATTCACAAAACAAATTGTAAGCCATAGTCGAGATTGAGAAATGCTGCATAAATTGTAGGCAGATCAAATTGGAGAGAAAAAAGGAGCTTAGAACCTTGAGAGAGAGTTGTGAGAAAGATCAGAAGCTTCAAATGGCCGTCGAGCAGGGACGATCGAGGGAGTCTCTTGTTGCTTGATTTCTAGTGACGAAAAAAAAACGAATCGAGATACCTTAAGGGACAAGTCGTCAAGCCTTTGTCCTTTTACTTTAGATATTCAGTTTTACTTTGTTCTTTATCTTTAATATTACCAAATTTCTTAATTAAGGATCTTTGAGAAGATTACAAGGTACTCTCATACGAGTGTCGATCCCGACACTAGATTTCTAGTAGCGTGTTAAATCAAGAGTAGATAGTGAGCGTCTTTCAGCAATACGAGAATAGAACAAGAAAGGCAGAGGTATCTTCCCAACAAGTCTTGATTTCATTTGTTTCGTCTTTCGAGCACAATCAAATTATGGGGAACAAGGACGCCGGAAAAGAAGGGACTGAGGCATCTAATTAGGACATTGCACAATGATCCGAAAACTTTGTTGCATCTCTTCGGATCAACAGGATTGATTGGTTGGCTGGAAGTGAACGGATCTACTCGATGTCACGATTGTACTTTTTCAATTGTGATCTGTCGTGATCTTGACATGCTAACGACCATCCTTAAGGGCTTTGTTGCATCTCCTCGGGTCAACAGGATTGGTTGGTTGGCTGGAAGCTAATAGATCTGCTCGATGTCACGGTCGTACTTTTTCAATCATACGATGTCTTGATCTTGACACACTAACAACCAGCCTTGAGGGAAACTCAAGCCCATATATATCCGTCCAGTTTTGCAGCTTCGTCGAACCTTATGAGAGGTTTTTCTTCGTCAATCGAACATCACTTATGTGGAATCTAAGCTTGTTCAGTCACACATGCTGCCCTGCACATGAATGTTCAATTGTTCAATTGTTTGCGACATAACTAACTTACCTTACCTCTATTAGGGATATCTTAATGTCGTCTAAGTCACAAAGTGTCTTCGGCCATCACAACTCACTTGATCATGCTATAAAAAACGTGCCCACATGTCGTTCATAATGTCGGGACATCCCAAACATCCATTCATCTGAATTTTATCGAGGCATTGGCCCTCCCGTACTCATGACATGACATGCATGTAGTGACAACTTTATTTTAATTGAAAAAATAGGATCGTCGCATTATATCAACTCAATAGGATTTATAAAACCAATATGAAATGGATATCCGAACCAATCAAGCCAAACCGGTACCAATCAACTTTTAAGATATTCATTAGTCCAATTATCTGATTGAGTCATGTTCAAATTGGTAATTCTAATATCCTGTTCTAAAATTTCTTAATTTATAAACATTTTTTAATGTATAATTATTTAATTTATTATTTTTATATAAGGTCACATTAAACGTATAATTATCATTTAATAATTAAACATTTAATAATTATTTAATTATTAAACATTTAATAATTATTTAATTATTAAACGATAATTATACGTTTAATTAGCAAAATAACTTTTAATTTGCATTCTTATAAAATATAAACGGCAATTTATTGAAAAATAAATAGACACGCGGCTGACAGGTCAGCCTCCCATATAGGGTTCAAAAAATATGACCGTTGAGGACGCTCCCTCTCATTTAAATCTCAATTCAAACCCATCGCCAAGAACCTGCAACAAAGACAAAATTCATTCACAGATTTCAACAAGAAAATAGCGTTTCTCCGTCGGTTTCCAACTATCAATGTCTAAGATGAGATCTGATCGCAGGCCGCCGCTCGCCAGATCACCCTTGCGGCTCAGATCTCGTCGGGTTCCTCAATCGAACTCAACCTCGATGCAAACGCCGCCCGGTAAATTGGAAGAAACCGAGTGAATATTCCGTTGATTACGATGAAAATCGTTCTTGTTTTTGTTTAATTTTGCGATTCTTGAACTGATCTACTATGTTTTTGTCTGTGTACAGGTTCTTTGACGAAATCGCTGAAAATGATCCGTCCTTCGGATCTGCAGGAAACGGAGCTCCGACCTGAGTATCGGACAATTTCTTGCGAGTTACGAGCTCTGGCAAGCATGGTTAAGATGGAATTAGGATGTGAAGAATCTGAGAAAGGCGGAGTTGGCGATCAATTGAGCGTGAATTCGAGTTCTCTGTTCGAGCGGGGGAGATTTTACGACGAGTACTCTGCGAGGAGGAACGAGAGGCTTAAGAGAAAGAAAGCCGAATCCGCATCCGAAATCAAGACTCCATACACTCTCGGCGTGACGGTCGAATCTTCGAAGCGGCACAGTTCGAAGAAGCTTGCAAATAGCTTGAGGAAATCGGTTGGTGCAGCGTTTTCTGTGGAGCAGAGCGCGGCGGCTCCTAGGTATTTGCTGCGAAGCATGACGAAGGAGAACAAGAAGCCTCCATTGCCAGTGAATCTTGAGAAATCCGTGATTGCTGCAGGAGAAAGGAAAATCACGACTCGAAAAGTCCGGAGAATCTGAAGAATTAGGGTTCAGATCAGGTGGAATTCTTGATTTCTTCCTCCTCTCGTTATCTTTGATTTCCATTCTCTACTTTGATTCAGATGGTTAAAGAAACTGGATTAGCTTTTCATAATTTGTTCTGGATTTGGATTTGGATTCGCATGTTGGATTGTGTAGTGTAGGTAGAATTTTCCAATTCGGAAATATCTGACCGAGCTTCTCTCTTCAGCATACTTTGGCTGCTGTGATAGGAAAAGAGAGGCATAGAGAGCACATTAGCTGTTAGGGCTCTTTATGAGTTTATGCAAATAAAAGTTCTTGTTTATCTTGTCTTCTTCTTCTTTCATTTTTCACATGTTAGAGAGCATTACTAAGCAATTATACACTGCAGATATTGTTGGTTAATTCCCAATTATACACCTTTCTAATCTAAACTAAATTAGATATTGTCCTCTTGTGTAATTTTTTTATATTTCGGGCTTACCTTTTTTGGGCTTTTTATTTCTATTTCGGACTTACCCTCTTTGGGCTTTCTAATTTCTATTTTGGGCAAACTTATCCTCTTTTCGTTTTCTATTCCAAGCTTCAAGCTTTCTATTTCGGGCTTATCTTCATTGAGGAGCTTTGCTTACCCCTTTTTGAGTTCCCCATTTTGAGCTTTCTATTTCGAGCTTACCCCTTTTTGAGCTCTCCATTTCATCACACCCTTCATTGTCTTGGCACATTGTACGGTGTCCACCCATTTTAGGGTTCAACATTCTCTAGCTGATACATCGTTCTAGCTCTAATATACAAACATAAAAATAGTAAAAGAATATAGAAAATGAGATATGGGATAAAAACAAAAGAAAAAAAAACATAGCTCGCAACCACTCTCCAAACTCTCCAAAGATGTTGGAGTTGAACTCATAAACAAAGTAATAATTAAAAATTAAAAATAAATTAAAAAAAAAAAAAAAAAAAAAAAAAAAAAGAAAGAAG
>NW_019268528.1:2895211-2911935 GCF_002738365.1 Cucurbita moschata
AAAAAAAAAAAAAAAAAAAAAGAAGAAGAAAGAAGCCCAATCCTTGATAGAGCATGTAGCTCAAATCCTTGGTTTTTACGAGAGTTGGTAGGTTTGAATCATAAAAAAAATGTACCCTCTTCTCCTTCGTTCCTCCCTTATCAATCTATAGTAAAGAGCTTTTGATACTACTTTTATCAATCCATAGTAAAGAGTTTTTTATACTACTTGTCACAATCGCACTTATCAATCTATAGTAAAGAACTTTTGATACTCACAATCACACTTTAATACTATTTGTCACAATCGCATTTTGATGGTAGCGGACTTACGACAGTACGATGCTCACTTCTCAGCAACAAGTGAGTTAAGCCTATTCGTTCTCGCATCGTCTACAGCCTAGCGACGTATGCTCGAGTCTTTGACCCCGGTTCAAGAATAAGGTTTTAGATAACGGGGGCAGAGTGATTTCGAAAGGGAATTTTAAAAGCAAGATTCGAGAAATTGAAATTAGCGTTATATGGGAAAACAAGCAAAAAGGCAATAACAACGACTTATTATATGACTCTTCAAGAACGAAAATTGTTAGTATCTAACAACAAATATTTACATTTTTATTTTCGAAGTAAACCTGCTGCCCATATCTGCCTGGAAACTGCAATAATGTGACCAATGCTTTGGCACATCAAAAGAGCATCGAGCTACAAAATACACTTCAAGAGTGAAATTTTGGACATTATTCAAGTTTTGTTGCATATACATTGAGTTTTATATATTTACATTAGAAACTCAATGTATTGTATTCAAACAACTTTTCTACTCATCATCTGATGTCCTTGCTGCTCTACTAGTCCTCTCTCACTGGAAAATATTCTATCTTGCTCGAGTGAACATCATCATCGCCTTCAATCTTTGAAATCTCACCTTCCTCGTCCCGAGCTAAGACGACATCGGTGGCATGTGCCTCGCTCGCACCAACTGAAACACCATTTTCTTCATTTTCTTTTTCTTTGCTTTCATAAACCCTGTAGTAAACCTTAAGAGGGAAACATGAAAATGTCATTTGAATGCCACTAGGGGAAATGGAAGGATATCATGAAACTAAAAAGCAATTCAAACAGCCATGTTTATCATACCACACAAGTTCGAGCTGGTGAAAGAACTTTGAAGGAATTGGGTCGGTTGTTAAAATTTGTTTCGGGTACCCCGGGGATTCCTTCTGGGGATGTGAAATGGTCGATGTCGTGGCCTACCTGTTACCGATGCATGAAGCTAAAGATCATCAGAGAAGCAACATGTAGTTTTCTTATGCATCCCAAAGAAGGAAATGAATAAAAACTTAAGAAATGATGAACCGCCAAGGATTTCTTACTCTTCCACGTCCGCCGAACTCCGAAGCATCGCTATCAAGCGCAACTCTGTACTTTCCAGGTATGTCACACCCGACTTTGTATCTGTATGCATTTGAAGGATTATATCATAGTTGTAAGGGAATGGATTGGCTATACCATGATTATGAAATCCATGTGCTCTACGTCACAAAACCACATACCCGTCGTAAGTGTTTATGGGATGAAAGTTGAACACGAACACTAGGTCTCCACGTTCAAAGACGATCACCTAGATCACGAAGGTCAGTTAAACTAGATGGTTTTCAAGTTTGCAAAGCAGTGTTTATGATCAACTCCAGGCTTCGTGTCTCAAGATAATAATATCCATCCAAATGGAATCTCCAGCTAATATAGCTTTCATTCCTTTCAAATACTAATATCGCATACTATTCATTTTATCATGAATTGAACCCATCATGGATCCTAACTAGATTATCCAAGAATACAAATTACTGTGGAAAAGATCCAGTTCAGGTTTGAGGGAGTAAGCACCTTTTCTTCTTCACTTGTACAGCTCACGATCTGCTTACTTGATGCAAGGAATGAAAACTTATCATCAAGCGAGTTCATTGCTCTGTCAAAAGCATTCAAAAACTGTACCAGGGATATGGGATGGAAATGTTAGAGCTTATATTCACCTGAGGTTAGCAGAAGTGGAACAAATATGGGGAGAAAAAAAACTAATTCAGAAATCATTAACAAAATCGAAAAAATCCATAGTTTGCTACAAAGTCGACGCCCTTGAATTCGCGAAAGGAAAAGCTGCAACTATTTTTCATTGAGATAGGTCTAAAGATCTTGAACAAACTTTATGGTTCAGAACAATTAGTCATGCTGTTATCATTTATAAGAATGAAATAAAGGAAGCATCATATACTCGAGAAAGATAGCACAAACGAACGGTCAACTGAAAATGTCGTCAATTGATAAAACTTTAACGTGAACCTAATAATTAACATAGCAATATACGAATGAAACGTCCGACCTTGTATCTCAGGTGATCTGTGTCAGGCAGATTCCATTGTCTCCTACACTTGTCATAACTCCACCCGTTGCCTTCTCGTGGGAAGTCGATCCACTCGGGATGCCCGAACTATAAGAATCAATAATAAAAATTCGCATAAAATGATGTCAGTTAAGAATGTGAAATTAAACCATTCGAAACCACAGGGCACATATCCAAAACTAGAATCATAACTAAAAAAACATAAAGGGTTAAATTCCATATCTAGTTTCTAGAATTTAAAAGGTTTCAATTATTTCTTAAAACTTTCTATTTAGTTCTAAACAATCTGTCATTAACACTATTGGTTCAATAATGATGTGGCATGCTAACATTATGAATTTATGATAATCATGCACAACATGTGCCAAGTCAGCTCCACAAATAGCTCATCCCCTAAACTCGAACCCCATTCGTTAAGTTGCCTACCTATATATAATCCACCATGTACACTCTTTGATGTTAAACTAATAGAGTTAACAACAATGATCTATTCAAAACAAAATTGAAATACTCGAAATGTATTTAGAATTTTTAAAAGATCATAGACTACATAGCGCAATTGATAACATACAGGATCCAAATTTAAAAAACGAACTTCCAACAAAAACTAAAATGTAAGCCAATATCAGTTTATTAGAGATAAAACTTCATATATTAACAACAGGCCAAGAGATTGAGCAGAAGATTTAGAAACTAAACTCACCTCGTTTCCCATGAAATTAAGATAACCTTCCCCTCCTAAAGCCATGGTTATAAAATGTATCATCTGCCACACAAAAAATGGCAGCTTAGTGTCAGAATAGGATGACCAATATGCTAATAATCATTGATGGGAAAATAACAAGGTCGAAGAAGGTAGGAAATCATCGATTATGCTCGAACATAGACTGCCGATAATCTTGGCATGTTGCTTATATTTGGACAGACTGATAGTCCGGAAATGAGACCTTCTATTTCATAACGGGCCGCCTTTTTTATGTTAAAGCTGCCTAGTAGATGAATCTATGAACTAGGAAGAAGAAACTAAACCTTGTGCAGCGCAATCCCTCTTTCAACAACAGGAGAAGCCTCTGTCAAACAAGACATGCCAGAATACATTTCTTTATCCATTAGCAGAAATGCAATGGTCTTGTCTCCAACAATCGACTGTCCAGTATATGCAAAGGAAAAATAAGCCACAACTATATTAGTTTTGACAAAAATCACGAGAAATAACAGCACAAACATTAATTTTGTAATTACTCTTGCTGTTATCAAACTATAGAAATAGAATAGGAATCTCACCTGATCATGACTCTCAGCATAAGATATGCACTTCTCTGAATATCTTCTATTTGTCAAGTTCCAACTTATCTCGCCCATGGACCATTCCTCATCATTTTTGTTCTTCACGTAATCAATCCATTTGTCAGGAATCGCCATTTGAAGGCGGTAGTCAAAACCAATACCCCCTTCAGAAACAGGTATTCCAAGACCAGGCATGCCCGAAACGTCTTCAGCAATTACAGTGGCATTTGGCAAAATGCTATGAATCAGATTATTTGCTAGCATCAAATACACAACAGCATCAACATCTGTTGCTTCACTAAAATACTCGTTATAATTTCCAGTGAAAGCGGTGTTGATTCCATGGTGATGATACAGCATCGAAGTTACTCCATCAAATCGAAAGCCATCAAATTGGTACTCCTCCAACCACCATCTTATGTTTGATAAAAGGAAACGCAGAACTTCCCAATTGGCATAATTGAAGAGTCTACTATCCCACAGCTTATGGTAACCACGATCTCCAGTGTGGAAATAAGAATCTTGGGTACTTTGACCAACATCAAAGCCATTAAGGCCATCAGTGACGTTGTTACTTGCATGGCTATGAACAATATCCATCAACACCCGTAAACCCAATCCGTGAGCCTTGTCAATAAGATATTTCAGATCCTCTGGAGTTCCAGATCTACTGCTTATAGCAAAAAAGTTCGTAACGTGATACCCAAATGATGCATAATATGAATGTTCCATAATAGCCATCAACTGAACAGTATTGTAGTTATTTTCTTTAATACGAGGTAAAACAAAATCTGCAAATTCTCTGTATGAATTAACTCGTGGTTCTGAGCTACTCATTCCAACATGAGCTTCATATATCCGTGGGGCCTCGGGCTTTGCTGGACATGGATGCTTAAATTCATATCTGCATTAAGGTCAGAACAGTGACACATTAACTTACCAATTATCTTTGCATTCAAAGACTAGAAGATAGTATTTGGAATCTCATATAGGACAGTGAACCTCGGTAAGAAACATTGGACGGCCAATACCTTTCCAAAGGAGGGGGTTCCCAATAAACACCATCGTATGGTGCCCCAAATCTTGTAGGATCTGCAGTGGCGTATTTAATCCAAGCAGGTATGCGATCAATCCAAGCTCCATTTCCATGCTTAAAACGAAACTTAACTCTTGAATTATGAGCAATGGCAGGTTTGCCATCAATATCAGGAATATTTATACTCCAAATGCCAAATTCGTTCTTTTCCATTCGGTGGTTGGAACCATCCCATCCGTTAAAGTCCCCAATAATTTGTGCTTCCCTGAAAATAATAGAACATGGCATTTCCATTTGGAACAACAAAAATAAAGACATTTGTATGATCAGAGAAATAAAATACTAAGAACAAAATCTTACTGAGCAACTGGAGCCCATTCACGATACACAATGCCATCTCCTTCTCTATTAAAGCCAAATTTTAGGTATCCTAAAGCATAATGGAAGAAGTAAGCTAATTGAAGAAAAACATGAGTAAATTATAATTCATTCAAGTCAAGAGAATGATTGACACTAAGACTGATGCCTCCTGAATGAACACAAGCATGTTCTACAGCAAAATATGGATTATAACACAAAAGACTTGCAAAGGAAGTAGTTTCCATGATAATCAATCAATGACTTAAAAGCAGCAAGCAATCTTCAATGTGATTTAAGAAAGCACCTCGTGCAAATTCATCAAGGCCTCCTTCATGCTTATCAAAAAGGTTTAGAACATCCGAATATCTCCCTATTCTGTATTTGAAATGATCTTTGAAGGGTTCCAAGCTTGGATCATGGCGCAAGATGCCAATATCCTTCATGTTCTCGTCAGCAGATGACACTGTTGATGTATCATCTGTCATGACAGAAGAGATAATAGCAGGACTGTGAACCTAACAAAGGAAAGCCGCCAATGTCATAACATATTACCAAAATAAGCTTTAATTGTACCTCATAATGCTTTCCATATATTCAGAATCAACAAAAAAAAATCAAAACCTAAACACAAATCCATCCAAATAATGTCTCCAAATCAGATCATAGCAGATACCAAGAAAATTTCTTGGACAATCATAGCCACAAAGGTTAGAAACCTCATACTTGGATTGGAAATGTTTGCATTCAGTTAAACAAACGAAAAGTAAATGCATTAATTGCCTTTTGGATTCGAAATTTGAACAAAAGAGAATATCCCTCCTTGTATGCACTGCAAGTAACACTAATCACCATATAATGATAGTAGAAAAATTACCCTTTGGTAAGTCGAGAATGGAGCCATAAATGGGTGCATCTGCCGGTGATGCGACATTCTAGACCTAAAATTCAGCTCAATTTGTTGTCTCAATGGAGGACATTGATTCCTCGAGTCCTGTCAATATCAAAAGAAAACTCCTCAAACAAGTAGAAAACCAGGGCACAACAAAGAGGGGAAAAGGATTCTCGGAAACCTATAAAGCAATGAGAAGTACCGAAGTGAAATTCTTCTTTGCCGAAAGTGACAAAGAAGCAAGAGCAGTCGAAGGAAGAACACAAGGAGAAGCCAGCATGTTCTGCAACTTAGAATCGCTTCAACATTCCGATTCTGAGAATTCTTCGATACTCTGTATTTATTTCACTTCGATTGAAATGTCTCACTCGATCAAAACGTTCTCCATCGTTAATTCCTTCCGCTGAAACAACTGTCATCTTCGATCGTCACTTATTGTTTCCATTTGAGTGATTTGTCCGAAAAAGATGAAGAACAAAACATCATCTTCCACGTGACAACGTAACAAACCGTGAAATTTTGATAAATCTGGTAGCGAATCGATAGCTCACAGTGATATAATTCTCGATCACGAACAGGAAATTGTTGGACGGTGGAGAAGGGATCTCGCAAGTTTATCATTTGTTTTTATAATACCTTAAACCTTCGAAAAAAAAAATTAAAAATTAAAAATATATTCTTTATATAGAAATTATCGTTTCAACTCTCAACTATTTAAAATATACCTTTAACTTTTTTAAAAAAATTAAAAGATATTCCTTGCACTTTTAAAATATTATTTCTTTTTCCCAAAATGCCTCTTACAAACAGAGATAGTATTTCTCACTTATAAACCTATGATCTTCTACTAAATTAACCAATGTGGGACTCACTCCCAATAATCCTCAACATTTTTCTCTCCCTTTCTAAATATCAAAATTTTAAATAATAAAAAAAAATTATCTCTTCTCTGAATATTAAAGTATAAATATAAGAAATTTAACGTTTCTTATACTTATGTTTTTATTTAAAATTTTAATATTTAAGAAAAGAAAAAAAAAACAAGAAAAATAGAAAAAAAAATGTTAGAGATTGTGAAAGAAAAAGATAGAGATCGGAAACGATGGTAAAAAAATATATTGGTAACGTTATATACTAATGGTAAAAAAGATTTAAAAAAAATTCTTATCAACCGTATTAATGCTACTTTTAAAAGTTCAAAGATATTTCTGAAATGTGGTAGTAACGGTTTTGTCCATATATTAATCGTTGAGGTATTTTTTTTAATTTTTAAATTTTTTTTAAGGATATTAATGAATTTTATATGATATAAGATAAGGAATCACTACAAGGGGAGTAAGATTCGGATTACCTTGTTGATCGAATATCTCAAGGCAAGAACATTCTTTGAGATTCGAATCACTCCACAAGAAAGATCGATCATATCTAGCTTGAATGATTCTTGTTGATCAAATATCTCAACGCAAGAACACTTGCTTGAGATTCGAATCACTTCACAAGCAAGATTGATCATGTTGAGCTTGAATGATTCTACATGCAACCTAAACTACATAGAATTGCAAAGAAACTTAGTCATTGGCTAAAGAAAGCACAAATGCTCATTTTATATATATTTTCCAAGTGTTACTTACAGATACAACATACATGGCTTTATATAATCTCAAAATAAAACTATTAAAGGCATTCCAAAAGTTGTAACATTCATACTTAATGACCATAATTAGCTATTATGTAAATGTAACCTAGAGTAAATAAAATGTCTTAAAATACAATAACTCTAAATTATTTAACCCACCCAAAATTTATAATAATCAAACTTCATTTTTCTTCGTTGCATGAATTGAAACATCTTTGATAATTTTGACAACCTTTTCTTCACATCTTCATTGAAGTATATTGTATGATTGTTGTCTTTTGGTTCATATCAAAATATTTTTAACATTTTTAAAATTTTGAAACAAAATTCTATTATCTAAATTTAAATTCAAAAGTATTATCGAAAATATTTAAAGTTGGGAAGTATTTTTTAAACAAATTATATTAATTTAGCGTTAATTTTACCTTTAAACTTTAAACTCGTTTATTAAAATGAAACAACAATAAATTGGTACATGTGGAAGAGATAATATGTTCGAGTAATACAATATGACATAGTAGTGGGTTAAACAAAACGTCTGAAAAACACTTTTAACTTTTTAAAAGTCTAAAAAATACAGTTCACCGATAAAAAAATATCCTTTTAATTTTTCAAAAGCGTTAAAAAAAATAACAGTTTCATAAATACTCTTAAAACATTTTTTTTTAAAATGAAAAATACATTTACGGTTAGTACCAAGTTTCAAAAATACGTATGAACTTTTTTTCAGTTCTTCGATGGATTTTCTTCGACGCTCCCATACATTTTGGCCTTGTTCGAGACGGAGTCGTAACAAAGAAAATGTTGTGGAATGTGAAAACATCTTATAGCTTGACCTTGTTCACGTCATCGCAAGGAAGATCATTAAGAACGTAGAAGAACTTCTACATTTTCGGAATACATCAAATAGGTTTGTAAGCGGCGGTTTATACAAAGGTAGAGTTATTACTCTCGTATGAATGCTTCTTTTAATTCTTAATAAAATAAAATCGATTCTCAGTGCTTCCGCCGTAAGAATGAAGAGTTCATTCTCTCCAAATTACACCCTTATATTGTTTAATCAACTTTAGAGTATACGACAATTATACCTTTATTATCATTTCAACCGTTTTTACCTTTAACTTTTGAACTTTAGAGCACGTGACAATTATATCTTTATTATCTTTTAAGGTATGAGAAAATTTTACCCTTATTATCATCATTTCAACCATTTTAAATTTTAACCTTCGAACGTTAGGATATTTGACAATCATACCCTTGTTTTCGTTTCAACCATTTTAATATTTACCCTTGAGCCTTAAGGTATTTGACAATCATACCCTTGTTATCCTTTCAACCATCTTAACCTTTAACCGTTGAATCTTAAGGTATTGTTTCAACTATTTTAACCTTTAACCTTTGAATCTTAAGGTATTGACAATTATACCCTTACTATCGTTTTAACCATTTTAGCTTTTAACCTTTGAACCTTAAGATATTTGACAATTATACTCTTATTATCGTTTCAATCATTGTAACCTTTGAACGTTAAGGTATTTGACAATTATACCTGTATTATCGTTTCAACCATTTTAACCTTTGAACCTTAAGTTATTTGACAATTATACCCTTATTATTGTTTCAATCATTTTAACCTTTGAACGTTAAGGTATTTGACAATTATACCCTTTATCGTTTCAACTATTTTAACCTTTAACCTTTGAAATTTAGGGTATGAGAAAATTATACTCTTATTATCATTTCAACTATTTCAACCTTAACCTTTAAACTTTATGGTATGTGACAATTTACCTTTACTATCGTTTCAATCATTTTAACCTCTAAACTTTAGGATTTGTAATAATTTACCTTATTATCATCGTTTCAACCATTTTAACCTTTCAACTTTAGGAAATTTGACAATTTACCTTTATTATAATCATTTCAACCATTTTAACCTTTAATCTTTTAACTTTAGGATATGTGACAATTATACCCTTATTATAATTTCAACAATTTTAACATTTAACCTTTGAACTTTACCGTCTATGATAATTATATCATTACTATCGTTTCAACCATTTTAACCTTTAAATTTCGAACTTTAAAGCATGTGACAATTATGTCCCTATTATTGTTTCAACCATTTTTAACCTTGAACCTTTGAACTTTAGAGCATTTGACAATTATACCCTTACATCCTTTCAACCACAACAGAATTTTAGAGTATTTGACAATTATATCCCTATTATTATTTCAACTATTTTAACCTTGAACCTTTGAACTTTAGAGTTTTTGACAATTATACCCTTACATCCTTTCAACTGCAACCGAACTTTAAAATATTTGACAATTATACCCTTGCATCGTTCCAACCCTAACACACGGGGGGATTTAGTACAGTTTTAAAGTGAACTAAAAAAAGAAAAAAATAATAATTTCAATTTCAATTTCTGAAAATCCCCGTCAATACGACGTCGTCCCGAAGAATCATAAGCCGCTTTCTAGTCTTTCCTCGTTCTAGGGTGGGCCCACGACCGCAACTTTTAAATTAATTTTCAAAAAAATAAATAATAATAATTGAAAAAGGAAAACCCATCTTCTTTCGAGCCAAAGTTTTCCCTTTTGAACTCGCCTCTCCCTCTCCCTTTCCCTCTCTCGTCGGTTGCAGAAGCCGAACAAGCTTCCTTCTCAGGTACCATTTCTCTACTCGATTCCTTCTTTCCTTCCTTACAACGCATAATCTTCGATCCTTTGATGCTCCGACCTACCCCCTCCTGTGTTGCGTAGCAGAAGCTTTGCCGACTGATTTTCATTTCTGCTTGTAGATGCGTCCATGTAACTAGAATGAGTATAGGATTCACTGTTATAATCGTTGTAACCTTTTGGCTGTGGATGTGGATGATTTTGATTTCGTTTGATGTTGCTGCGGAATATTGTATGGGATTGATTGACCTGTTGCATTTCTCGACTCATTTGGACCTGAACTGTTAATTTTCTTCATTATGTCCTACGTGTTACGGAAATGGTTCTGCCTAGATCTGAGTTCTTACATTTTCTTTGGTGTTCTGTGTTTTAGTAAGACATGGTCAATTTAGCCAGATGAAACGTTTGTGGTTTAAATCCTATTTTCGTCCGTAATCTTTCATGCTTATTTAGTTTTGGCACCTAATTTTTCAGACGTTCTCTCTTAGTTTGTCAGTGTTCAATTGTTCTTAAATTTTGCATCGAAAATTGTTTTCTGTCCTTTATCATTTAACAAAGTTCTGGATCCGTTTTGAAATCTGGTGCTTGACCTACTATGTGGTGCAACCAATTTTTTATGTAGGCATTTACTCATGAAGTTAATGATCAGATGTTTATTTCTTTTTCTCTCTAGTTTTTTTATATTAAATATTTTATTGAAAGAAATTAGTAGCAAGCACCAGTAAGATTTTTTGCACAAGGCTGTAGAACTAAAGTAAAATGTTTGAATGTTTAAGAATCAAAATGGAATAAGCATGAAAATCGAAACAAACAAAATTTAAACCAACACTCTTTTGTTTCATAATGTGCCATCGTGCAAGTTTGATATTAAGTGTTATGCTAATATAGGTAAATGGATACTTGATGAACATTGTGTTGCATATTATTGTGGAGTTAAACTTTGTAATTTAGCGAAGTAGAGGTTGGTACTTTAAGGTAGTTGAAACTTGAAGGTAAGAGCTTGGAAAGGGGTTGTAAACATCATGGAAGATATATATTATTCAGGCATTTGATGTATACAATTTGATCAATTTTTTTGCTGTATAAGATAGTTTTAACTTCAAGTTTGTATTTATCTGAAAAATAATTCTGTACTCGATACCAGTTTAAGGAAATTGCTGATTGTCATGGAAAATATTTAAACGCACTTCACTTATCGACTTCTTGATTTATGTACTTGATTGTCTTGCGGTATCTGTGGTCTGATTTTCAAGCATTGCAGTATAAGCTAGCTAGCATTCAACTTTAATGTGTGATTATCCTTTTACTTGATTGTTGGTGTGGTTGTGTGAAATAACGATATGGTTCTCTTGGGTGGAGATTTTGATTGGCTCTCTTGGCTTTCTAGGAGATAATTTGAAATCGTTATTTGGTTGAAGCTCTTCAAGTGTTCTAAATGATTGATAGCAAGTTGAACAGCGGTGGGATGGGTAGCTGCGAAACTCATTTGTCTATGTATAAGAGCAAGCAGTCTCCAATTGCAATGAAAAAGGTTGCTTTAAGAGATGTGCAGAATGATAATAGGAGTGTCGTGTATAACTATCCTGAAACTTCCTGTTCTTTGGGCGGCAAACTTGTGAATGGGAGTAAGGTTTCAGGAAGTAAGAGATCCAACCCGACATGCTCACCGAGCTCTGCAATCCATCAATCCTTCAAGGGGATTGGGGTAAATGAGCATATCATTTATGCCAACGGAGAAGTTGATGTGAAGCCTGGCAAAAAAAGAGCATTGGGAGGTAGCACATCTTGTGCACCCGCATTTTCTTCTCTTGCAGCTTCTCCGATGGCGTTTTCACCTGTTAGGTCTTCACTTCCCATTTTCACAGAAAAGCCTGGTAATTTTCTAGCAGTTGCTGGATCCAATCTTCTGGGAATCCATCCTGGTTTGGAGATTCTTCACTCTGTTGATTCAAATGGGATTACTGATGAGCAGAGAACAGAGCGTTTATTCAATCTTCAGAATCTCCTAAAACATTGTGACGAGTCGGATCAAAAAGGCTTTATCGAGTGTAAGTTGTGTTGAATAATCACTGTAGCTCACTTTCAGTATTTAAGTTCGACACTGCTAAGAATGCTCCTCTTTGTCTCGCTTTATAGTGCTCCATGGTTTACCTCCCTCTGAGCTCAGCAGACTTGCCATTAATCTGGAAAAGAAATCCATGCATCTGTCAGTAGAAGAAGGTAAAATTGCTTCAAACTTCTTTCAAATATCTCTTTAACGTCACTTTTAATCTTCAAACTTCCTTTAAATATCTCTTTAATCTTCTTTCAAATATCTCTTTAACGTCACTTCAAACTTCTTTCAGTAGACTTCCTTTAACGTCACTTTTAATCTTCCAAAACCCAAGAGACCAGATTATTATGTTGGTTTTCTTCTTAGAATGTCTCTTAGAATTATTGGAAATAAGCAAGTTGGGTGTTATTGACTACACTCTCCAACTTGAGGGGGAGTATTAGAATATATTTTATATAGCCGTAATCAGTTAGGATTTTTATTGTTGAGAGGAAAAATATTGATGATTTGCGGTGAATCAGGGACAATCATCTTTTGTTCTGATCTCTGTCACTTTTTATCCCACTTCTGTTTCTTGGACTTTCAATTCCATTATGTTTCTCATTCTTAACATGCTATCAGAGCATCATTCTTAACATGGTATCAGAGCTTTTCATTCTTAACAAGAATAATGTTCGATTGTTCTCGCTTGTGCTTGCAACATGCAACCAATGTTGTGACTTGGATTGAACAGGTAGCTAACAGGTTTATGTTCTTCAGGGAAAGAGATCCAACGGATGAAGGCTTTGAATATTCTGGGCAACCTTCAGTGACATCCGAAAGAAGCTTTGTTAGAACTAAATGAGAGGGCCATTTTCCATTTCTGCCATGATTGCACGACAGGACAAACTTGTTGATTGCTTGGTACAACAGCGGGCTGTAACTTCGAGCAAACCAGCATTCCATGAGAGCTGGCAGGGTATCATTTCCATAGAGCTTTCCGTTCTGGAGTTTGATTTGGGCAACAAAGTGTTGCTACTGCGAACAACATGAAACTCCTCCTGCAGGTTAGTTTGGATAAGAAGCAAAAACAATAAATTACGTAAGAATCCATTGTACTCTTTAAGTTTGAACTATTTGGAAGGGCCTTTGGAAGATTTCTTTTCATATAACAAAATGTTTCAGTGAGAGAAGTATGTGCTGAGTTTATTACACTTTGTAATCCAACATCCTAATCGGTCCAATTACCATAAAGTTGTTGTCTTGGTCATTAATTTTCTATTGGAAGTTCTTATCTGACGTTAGCTTTATGAACTCAGCTTATCTGCTCATATATATATATATAATTTGACTCTAGTGAGATCTTTTTGGTTTCCATATGTGGGGTGGGGTTCAAATTTTTTGCTCTTTGGTTTAGGTTGAAACGTCCGTGCATGCCTTAGCCAAGCCATGCTCGAGTCAAGTTGGTCGGTAGAGGCATCAGAGTGAGTAGGAGTGTTTATAGGTTGAGACATTAATCTCATTTAACCAAGCTATACTTGAGTCAAGTTGGTTTATAGAGGCATGAGAGTGAGTAGGAGTATTCGAATGTGAGACATTAATCTCAAACTTGATTCAAGTACAAGAATTTTAATATGACGATTCATGGCCTTTTTGGTAATCACTATAAGCCAATTGAAATGCTAGTGCTCTTACATGATAATAATTGTTCGGAAATAGTTGTGCTTGAAAAATGTTGAATACTATAAATATTATAAATACGATTGAGTTGAAAAATGTAAACACACGTAATTTGGATGGGTAAGCCTATCTCGATTCTGTATTTTTGTAGAAACTTGTAAGGTTCGAATTATTACAAGAAGGAAA
Organism: Cucurbita moschata; assembly: GCF_002738365.1. NCBI lineage: Eukaryota > Viridiplantae > Streptophyta > Magnoliopsida > Cucurbitales > Cucurbitaceae > Cucurbita > Cucurbita moschata. The sequence continues at coordinate 2,909,379 of NW_019268528.1, forward strand.
AAAAAAATCAAATAATTTTTATTTTTCAATATAATTTTTATTAAAAATGTAAAACATCGTCATAAATTTGATAATATTATAAGTCTTTGGTACTTCAAAAATTATTTATTGCTAAATAATTAAAAAGAAGATAAAGAAATAAATTTGTACATATAAAATATAAATATAGTAAATTGTTTTGGGTCGTAGTTTTAAAGATAGAGATATATTTATATTTAGTTACGGAGGTTACGGGAAAAATCTCTAATATCTTTACACATTGTCATAGAAACTTACATTTGTAGAACCGAACTTGCGAAGCTCCTTAATATATTCCAACAAAGCAAAAGTTCTACATTTCACAATATATTATTTGTTATGACTCAAACAAAAGTACAAAGCTTGTGGAACTCTTCGAAAGAAAATTCAAAAGGTGGGAGCTTCTCGAAAGAAAATCGGGAAAGAATTGGAGGATGAGAGTTTCAAAAGAGAAATTGTGATGAAAGAAAATCGAAAATGTGTGAGCTTCTTGAAAGAAAAATCCCGAAAATATTGAAGAACGAGAGTTTCAAAAAAAATCTTCAAATGAGAGATTACTCATCCCGATAATCTTGTAATCACTTTTGGAGAATCTTTATCAAATAATATATTATTCAAAAAATATTTAAATGTTATAAAATATCGAAATACATTTTTGGTAGTATATAATATACATTAATTATTTTAATATTTAATATATCAAATACAATAAATATATTTTTCTCTTTTCAACCTATCTAATATATTAAATATTAATTTAACTTTTTTTTTTCATTTATAATATATTAAATATTAATTTGAAAATTTTAAATTTAATATATTTAATTACATGGTTTAAAATTTAAAATTTAATCTATTTTATTTCTTAACTTTAATATATGAAATATTATTACGAGCTAGCAAGAAAATCTTATAATTATAAGATATAAAATTAATTATTTAAATTATTTAATTAATCAATTTGGGTTGTTTTACTATAAACTCAGAGTTGCTCTATCGTCACTTTAAAATAAGTTCTGTCTATTGATTAATCATTACAAATACTCAATCATTCATGAGTCGTTCCCAATTACAGTCAGGTAAAAACTTCATTTTACTCTTATAGTTACATATTTTATCTTAAGTATTAACTGATTCTCTAATTAATTTTAATTCTTTAACTATAGTCACTCTAAATTTAAAATTGCATTCTTACGCACAATTTGTACGTTTAGACAAATTGTGTTGATAGATAATAATTATAATTTTAGAGGTTTTATGTATAATTTAATTTTAAAAATAAAAACAATAATTATTAGCCACATTAACCTAAAAAAACTAATTATATTTACGTAGCACTCAGCTGTCCTTATTTATTTATTTATTTATTTTATTCTTAAATCATCGTGGATTATTTTTTATTTTTTATTTTTTATTTTTTATTTTTCTAAAACCCTATTTCATTTCACGTTTAGGCAAACCTCCCTCCCCTCCCTCCCATTTCCAGCCACTGCACCCCGCTCCTTCACAACGCAGTCTCAACCTTCTGACGAAGTCGCCGCCGCCGCCTCCTCCTCCCTGTCACACTCTCTCGCCTCTCGAGCAATCAGTTGCTTATCTCTGTTGTTTTTTTTTTTCTTCTTCTCAGAAACAGAATCGGTGGTTCAGCCCCTTACCTGCGTCGTTCGTGAGATCGCATCCTCCTCACATCTAGCGCCGCTCATTTTGTAGATCCCCAAGGTTTTGATTTTTGTTTTGTTTTTCATTTTATTTCGTTGATTTATGTTGTTTATTCTGTTCTCACACGAAGAAGTAAAGCAAAAGAAGAATAATCTTTCTTGTTGATTTCTTTTTCAACTAATGTTAAATCAATCCAAACGAAAACGTAAAACTAAAAATGTATGCATCACGGATTAGGAAAATGCAGATCGAATTACAAAAATTTATTCTTATCCAAATCAATAAATAAAAGGAACAAAAAAGTTCAAGAAGATTACAAATAAAAGAAGAAAACACATCTGCATGTAATTTGCTTTGGCTAGTGAAAAAATTTAGTTGGAATCGAAAAGCTGTATTGAAAATATTGTTTCAGTTAAAATAGAACAGCAAAATACCGAAAATATAGGGTTGTTGGAGGCAAAATATTGTAGCATATACCAAAAAGAAAATTCATAAGTAGGAAAGAACATCAGATAATGCAAGCGATTCTCTGAAAGTGTTTTTGGTGAGCATGTAGAGATTTTCAGGATCGGACTTGAAAGCCCTGCTCCTAAACCCCTCAGGGGAGCTAGAACAAAAACCACAACATACAAAGGAAAATTTTCTTAGACGTTTCCTCCCTACACCGTTCACTTTCTTGTTTCTACAAGATTTTAAAAGGATCCACCGGCCACAAGGAATGACTAGACCTTGAGTTAGCTTGAATGGTGTTGAGTTTGCTTGAATATTGAAAACATTATTGATGCATATGAACTGCCATGAGAAGGGGTAAATTAATCAAAAGGGATCTCCTAAAAGGTTTAATTGGAAACATGTTTTTTTTTTTTTTTTTTTTTTTTTT
>NW_019268528.1:2912232-2919158 GCF_002738365.1 Cucurbita moschata
TTTTTTTTTTTTTTTTTTTTTTTTTTTGGCCTCATACAAACATGCTAATTATATTCAGGGGTTCCAGACAGGGTTTATGTTTTTATTTTATTTCTGCAGACTGAGAAGGTTAGAATATTGCTGCAGCATGTGTAGGTGTTGTCTATAGATCCGAGGCCATTAGGATCACCACCATGGCGAACAGACGGTGTTTACAAGTACTAACTCGTCATGCCTTGGCCATCTTTTCCACCAAGCCATATATCCACTCCCTGAAGATCGTACCCTCCTTCCTTTCCCAGAATTTTCGTACACATGCTTCTGTACCAAACTGTCTATTTGCTAAAATCGATCCTTCTTTGTGTACCAACTGGTCACATTCCCGATATCTCTCATCTGATAGTCAGAATGGCAATGAAGATGATGATACTGAAGAAGATGATGATGAAGATGACGAGGATTATGATAGTGGTGAGGATGATGATATTTCAGTGCCGAGTAGGGGTATGCAAAAGGAGTATACAAAGGAGGAGAAGGAGGCAGAAGCAGCTTCTATTGGATATAAAGTAGTTGGGCCAATTGATCGATCTAGTGAGGTTTTCAAGCCTTATGAACCTGTTTTTGCTGTCGTTCAGGTTCAAACTGTTGCATGTATTAATGAGTTTTATGAATTAGTAGTTGGTCTCTTATCATTTATCCACTCTTTTCTTTTGGTGGCTCTTGTAGATTGGCTCACACCAATTCAAGGTTAGCAACGGAGATAGTATTTTTACTGAGAGATTAAAATTCTGCGATGTGAATGACAAGGTTTGCAATTCCTATACCATTGTATGTTGTGGAATTTTTTAGATGTAGATCATCCTTTTTTGATTCATACCCTAGCTTTTGGCCATGTTTCCACATGGTGTCCTACTCCCAATCTTTTGATATTTGCAGTCTAACTGAACTAATAATGCTGCATCTCTAAATGGTCTTATAGTGTGTTTGGAATAATGAATGCTTTTTAAACAAATTATTTTTCTTTAAGTACCTTCGGAAAAATTAATAATTTCAAGTTTATGGTATTACTACGTTGTTTTGATTGGTACAAAGATTCGATGTAGACATTAATTTGGTGGAGCAGTTTTCTGATTTACTAAGTACAGGAGAGCTCCTTTGTTTGTATTAGAAGAGCGCCTAAACACCAACTGTTTTACATACATATACATAAGAAGTTACATTTTTCTGCTCTTCATAGATGTGGCCAAAATATGTAGTTTATTTAATACGAAGGATTGGTTCAGGCTAACTAAACAAGGAAAACGTAAATATTTTTCGTTTGGTAGCTTTTATTCACGTTCGTATTGTTGCTCACTTGTGAGATACTTCATTAGAAGACCCCTTTTTCCTTGACAAACTTGAATACTGTTCTGTAATGTTTGCTGTTATACCTTAAGGATTTTGATCATCTGTGTAGAACTTCCGTACTGTCATTGGCTTCTTGTTCTTTTCTACATTTCGTCTTGAGCAAGCTTTAATGATTATTCTTTTATGAATTTATCTTTTGCAGTTGATATTGAATAGGGTTCTTTTGCTTGGCTCAAGTAGACAAACGATTGTCGGTAGGCCTACAGTACCAAGTGCAGTTGTTCAAGCAGTTGTTGAGGAACATGTAAGATTGACAGCTAAACTACTTGCTCACATTTTCTTGCTAGTGCAATATATTATAAGAAGAAAATTTTGTTGTGTTTTTACTGATGCTAGCCTGTGGTCTATTACACTTCATTTTCGAAGGACTAATTTTGTTGTTCTTCGTGCACTTTAGAAAATATGCTTCTAGTCTTATCTGCATTTGGGCACCTATATATTAAATGGATTCAAAGCATAGCTCAACTAGTTAAGATATATGCGTTCAGCGAAAAGATCAGAAATTTGAATCCCTAAAAATAGGATGTCTGTTACTTCCGATGCGAACGTAAATCTTTCATTTCCTCGCTTTCTTGTTTTCAAATTTGTGTTCCAATTTGTTAGAACTGAATGATCGTTCCTCCTTTTCAAAGGCATTGGATGCAAAAGTAATCATCTTCAAGAAAAAAAGAAGGAAGAATTACCGTCGAACCAAAGGACATCGCCAGGTATATATCCAGACTATCAAATTCGAATAAAAGAGTTTCGTTTTCAAGTTATCTGATGATGACCTGTTTCTGCAATATTTTGTATCACAGGAATTAACGAAGTTGAGGATCATCGATATCGAAGGCATCGACAAACCAGAAATCATCGAGAAGTCTTCAAAAGTAGCTGGTAAGAATCCAAAACAAGTTTCAGTAGCTGCTTAGTAGAGAAGGCTGCATGATTCTAACTAGCTAGCTTGAATGACTTGATACCTCCTTAAGAGTGAGAGTCTATGCTCCCCAACTAGACATGTTTTGTAGGATGGCCGGCCACCATGCTTAGATACCCATTCCATTTCTTTCTTCCATTTCCTGCTAGTTTTCCCCTAAAATGTGATGTCTTCTATTTAAAAATAAATTTGAATTTGCTCATGAGAATTGCTGTCATTCATTTGAGAAGAGTTTGAAATTGCAATGACTATGTATGGTTGATCTTGATTTTCCTGTACTGAGATTTGGTATATTCATATTTGTTGGGAGATTGATTGCTTGCTGGATCATACATTCAATGCCATATGGTTTCTTTTTTTATTAAAATTTGCACAAGGGTCTCTGAGATGAACCAAGTTGCCTATCATCAACTTATCTCTTCATCAGCATCTTCTCCCCTTCTCATGTTTTTTTTTTAGTTCATCTCGCCCGTGATCGGTTGGCCAGCGTCATTAACCTCGGTTAATCGATGGATGGAAATTGACATGTCGGGATCAACAATAATTTGTTTCTAAATGCTAGTCGGCTAGCGAGATGGAAACTGATATGTTGGGATCAATTGTTTTCATCGTAAAAGTGTAAGGGTATTTATAAAATAAGAACATTTTTCAAATAAAGGAAAATAGAGTTTGGTACGAATGCAAAGGATAAAATAAAATATCTCTAAAAATTTTATTAAATAAACATGGATCTCACTTAGATCCGAACATGATGCACAAAGACAATTCTAATTTTCAATTACGAAAGATTTGATAAATGTGTGTCTATGTTTGTATCACAACTTTAAGCGTCTATGTTGTGGTAAATGCTCACGATTCTTTCTATCGCGTTGCATAACCCAAAGACGCTCTCCCACACTATGGGAAAACCTTTTCTTGAATGTCCCATTACGACTATCTTTTGAGGCACTCCACATATGGGAAAAAAGAAATGAAAAAGAAGGCTTGAAATCAATCGAAATTAAATATCATTAAATAGTTAGGTAAGTAATTAATAATTTGTAGGTCACATTATTCTCAATTTCTTTTGACATTCAACTAAATTCCTAAAATATCGGGATGGTGTTGAGGATTTTAATTTAGCTGAAAAACAACATAAATAAAAAAATTTCTCTTTAGTTAGAAAAATTAAAATTTTTAGTAGTGAAAAAAAAAAAAAAAAAGTAAAATCCCAATTTCAAATTTGATGAAGCAAATATTATTTTAGAAAATTTGGAAAAGTTAAGTTTGAGTCAGAAACTTAACTAAAATTACTAAAATAATAATATTAAATATTAAATTAAATAAATTAACCATATTTAAATTACAAATAAATGAAAATATCTTTGAACTTTACACAAAGACATCCTTTAACCTTCTTTAACTTTTAAAAATGTCTAAATTTAAATTAAAAAAATTAAAAATGTCTAAATTTAAATTTAAAAAATTAAAAATACTTCTATCCTATTTAGGATGAAATCCGTTAATATTTAAAAATACCTTAAACATTCAAAAGAATTTTAAAAATACCCATTTAACTTTAAACGGTGTTTAAAAAATACTCTTGAGTTTTTAAAAGTTTCATTAACGTGATTAAATTTTTAAAAATATTTTTTTTAAAAATACTCTTACCATCTGTACCACATTTAAAAAAATACTCACAAACTTTTAAAAGTAACACTAAAAAGTATGGAGATAATCTGAAGTGTTATGATTCTCCTACATATATTAATCATAAGAATTAAATGCTACTTTTAAAATTGTATTGGTATTTTTAAACATGGTAAGCGTATTTTTTTTAATATTTTTAAGAGTCGAAGGTATTAATGAAACTTTTTAAAATTCAATAGTATTTTTGGAAACACCGATAAAAGTCCAGTGGTATTTTAAAACAAAATTAACCATTAAACTTTAATAATTAAATCTATTTAATCTTAAAATTTAAATTATTTTCTTCAAATTTTTTATTTTAATTAACAGTTAAATATTGATTTAATAAGGGGAGATAAGCCAAACCTGTCAAAATTTAGCACTTAATTCAATGAAGTGATCACGTGGATATAAAAGTAATTCTACAAACAATATGAAATTAAAATAAAATACACATAATTTAAATATTTTTAACTCAAATATTAATTTTGTAACATTAAAAAAAAAATTGAATTTATATATAAGTTTTATTTCCCCTTTTTTTGGGAGAAATACAAGTCTGATTTTGTTAAATAATATTATACTCCATAATTTATTTTAAATAAATAATTTAACCATTAAATTTTAATGTATAACATTTTAGTCCTCCTACTTTTAAATCGACACAAATTTAGTATATAATAATTTAATTTCTATATTTAAAATTTGTAACAATTTATTGGAAAAAAAAATATTTTTATGATAGTTTTAAATAAATTTGATCTCTTAATTAGTTTATTTATATCTACCACGTAAAAATTCAAATTAAATTAACAATTTTTTAATTATAAACGCTAAATTATTACGTACTTGGTATTAATAAAAATAAAAATAATAGCTCTATATTTTATATTAATTTTTTTATTTTAATATAAAATGAAAAAGATAAGCATAAAATTCCAATTATAGCGTTAATAATTGGACCGAATATTATTAATTATTTATTTATTATTTCCTTATTTTTTGTGAATATACAGATAAGTACAGAAGCAGCATGGGTAAATGGTGTGGGTCCACTACCCAATGGACACCTCACCAACTTTATGGATTGACGTGTTATAATTATTTTCTTTGTCGGATATTAAAATATTATTTTTGAGATCTAACTTTTTATTTTATTTTATTTTATTTTTTAATCTTTAAAAAAGTTATTTATTTATTTTAATTATGAATATATAAATAAATTAGAGAGACTTTAGTCTAAAAATTAACCTATGTATTTGAATTATTTGCATAGTCTATTTTCAACTTAGAAAAATCATGCTGATATCATTTCGGCTAAAATCGACCGTTTGGAAAAAAAAATAATTTTATTTTTCAATTAAATGTTCGTTTTATTGTCGTTTACTATCATTTTTCAACTATTCACTGACATTTTTGGCTCACTATAAACTTTTTTCTTTCGTGAATTCAACACCGAGTGAGATGGATAAGTTGAACCGGAGTTCTTTTTAATATGATTAAATTAACCACATAATTTCCGATTAATTATTAAGTTAGGAGGGAAAATAACACGTTGCCTTTGAAAACAAATATAAAAATCGACAAGTGGGTGAAAATTCAAATACACCTTTCAAGACACATCGTAATCTCACTACAAGGGTAAAATTGGAATTTCAACATACCCTCAAAATTACGCTGATATACCGCTCTTTTATTATTATTATTATTATTATTATTATTATTTTTTACTGTATACTGAGATTTTCAACAACCAATCAACGGTGTATTCAACGTTGGTTGAATGATTTTAACGGTACGATCAAATTAACCTCGTAATTTCCTATTACTAACAAATTTTATTAGACTTTTTAGAAATAAAAATGGAAAAAAAAAAAAGAAAAAGAAAATAGAATTGAATAATTTTTAAGGTAAGAGTGATTTGGACGCTGGGCCACGTATGATAGCGAAATGACAAAAGAGCCCTTGTGTAGTGGCAATTAGAGAGATTGTTGCTTCACTTTCTATCACAGTCAGGGACATAATGGGAAAACGACACCAAAAATATCATCCCCATTTTTCCACGCCCCTCTTCCTTCCCCAACCTCCCTATTGGCTTGCTCTGGATTACGATCAGGAAAGGGGCCCACTGTTTGGAGTCCGACTTGTCGTTTTTTCTTTTATCTCAAAACGACACTAAATGAACCGTCGGTGAAAAAAGTAAGAGAAAACTGTAGAAAATCCACCATAAAATCCCCTCATTCTCCCTCACTTCCTTCTCCACTATCTTCCCATTACTTCTCTCTCTCTTACTTCTTTCTCTCTCCTCGCCCTCCGCCATGGATCCCTACAAGGTATTCTCCTTAACTATTCTCCCTTTTTCTGCAAATAACCGCCAGATCTGGGATTTCCGCCGCCGGAGTTCTGATCTTTTTCAGCCCTACGGCGGCGTATTCCCGGTTTTCCAACGTCATGGCGACGGGTCGGGTCGGGTCGGACCCGATCGGATGCTTGTCGTCTTCTTTAGGCGTGTAAACTTGGTCAAGTCCGGTCAATTTATCGGGTCTGGAATATGACTTGACCCGGATCAGGAACTAGCCAAGGAAAAAAAATATATATATTTTTTAAATTACTGGAAAATCTGTGGATTGAATTGAATCAATATATAAAATTAATTCGATTTGGTTAAGGTTATTCGTGTAATTAAATTGTTTGGACCACTTCAACATAAGCTTCCATCTTTATTTTAAGTACTTTTATTTATTTATTTTTTTGTATAAAAAGATCTCGGGAAAATAATAGTTATATGATACTTCGACTACATTATTGATAATCGATTTAGATCTGTTCAGTTGTGTTCGATCAGCTGGATCGAATCGATTACTATGCTGACGGTCTAAGAGTGGCTAGATCTTCTTATGTTGTATTGATTTTTTTTTTTTTTTTTGTTAGGAAATTTTTTTCTTAAATGATTTGT
>NW_019268528.1:2919463-2956247 GCF_002738365.1 Cucurbita moschata
ATTTTTTTTTTTTTTTTTGTTAGGAAATTTTTTTCTTAAATGATTTGTGTTAGAAATTGCGATCCACTTTGAACCTGAGTTTTCATGTCTTTACTTTTGGTTTCCCCAAAAAGTGTCGTACTAATAAAGATGGCTCAACCTCTTCTAACGATCCTCCCCTCGACCTAGAGCCTCCCTTGAAGTTAATGGAGCCACAAACAAAGTACACCTAGGGTACAAAACTTGAGTTCCTCTTGACTATGCCTATGGGGCTCACAACTTATTTGTTCGACAATTGAAGATTCTATTGACATGACTAAGTTAAGGGCATAACTCTGATACCAGCTGTCACGGTCGTACATCTTCAACCGTGTGTCGTCGTGATGTTGGCACACTCACGACCAACCTTAACCCCGACTAACCCCCCTTCATATTTTTTGCCAAACTTTATGGTTTCGTCCTATTGTTAGCCCATTTTGCCTCTGACAACTAAATATAGCTTGTGCAGAATGCAAGCCTGTTCTTCGTCAAACTTTTAATTTTGTGTTTAATAAATCTTGTTTAAATATAAAAATTTTATGTTTTGTGAAAATTTAAAATAAAATAGACAATTTAACTTTTTAATTTTTTTTTTAATTTTTAATATTTAATTTTATGATAGAAAATCCCACCTACTTTCCCATGTGATTGCTTTTCTATTTATTTATTAATTGTGAGTATATCCTAAGGACAAAGGTATTTTTTTCAAAAAATTTAAAAGTAAATTTATTTCCAGTAGAATTTATTTATTTAGTAAATTTATTTCCAGTAGAATTTATTTATTTAGTAAATTTATTTCCAGTAGAATTTATTTATTTAGTAAATTTATTTCAGGTATTTTTTAAATAAATAAGTAAATTTATTTACTCGTTAAAATTCATTAATTTCAATAAATAATTACTATTTTTTTTTTTTTTTTGTGATGATATAATTGGACAGTACCGGCCATCCAGCGCGTACAACACACCGTTCTGCACGACAAACTCCGGCGCACCAATATGGAACAACACAGCCGTGATGTCCGTCGGCGAAAGAGGCCCCATCCTTCTAGAAGACTACCAACTTATCGAAAAAATCGCCACATTCACTCGCGAAAGAATCCCGGAGCGTGTAGTTCACGCGCGAGGAGCCAGCGCCAAAGGCTTCTTCGAAGTAACCCACGACGTCTCCGACTTATCCTGCGCTGACTTCCTCCGTGCACCGGGCGTCCAAACCCCCGTCATCGTCCGTTTCTCCACCGTCATCCACGAACGTGGCAGTCCCGAAACCCTCCGCGATCCACGTGGCTTCGCCGTCAAATTCTACACGCGCGAAGGCAACTTCGACTTAGTTGGCAATAACTTCCCTGTCTTTTTCGTACGCGACGCCATGCAATTCCCTGACGTCATCCGCGCGTTTAAACCAAATCCCAAATCCCATCTCCAAGAATCTTGGAGATTCCTAGATTTTTGCTCTTACCACCCTGAAAGCCTGCTCTCCTTCGCTTGGTTCTATGATGACGTGGGCATCCCTATTAACTACCGCCACATGGAGGGCTTCGGCGTGCAAGCCTATTCTCTAATCAACAAAGCCGGTAAAGCCCGGCTCGTTAAATTCCATTGGAAACCCACTTGTGGGGTTAAGAGCATGCTCGAGGAGGAAGCCATTAGAGTCGGCGGCTCCAACCATAGCCACGCCACTCAAGATCTCTACGAGTCCATTGCCGCCGGGAACTTCCCGGAGTGGCGGCTTTACATTCAAACCATTGATTATGAAGACCAAAACAATTATGATTTTGAGCCGCTCGACACGACCATTGCTTGGCCGGAGGATGTCGTGCCGTTACGACCGGTGGGGCGGTTGGTTTTGAATAAGAATATTGATAATTTCTTTGCTGAGAATGAGATGTTGGCGTTCTCTATGTCGTTGGTGCCGGGGATTCATTACTCCGATGATAAGATGTTGCAAGCTAGGAGCTTTGCTTATGCTGATACTCAAAGGCATCGGCTTGGCCCTAATTATCTTCAGCTGCCGGTTAATGCTCCTAAGTGTCCTCACCATAATAATCACCATGAAGGGTTTATGAACTTTATGCATAGAGATGAGGAGGTTGGTTTGTGATTTCGTTTTGTTTCTTGAATTGGGTTTCTTTCGAAATTGTCATTTGATGGGTTTTTTTTGGTTTGTTAGGTGAATTACTTTCCTTCGAGATACGATGCTTGTCGCCATGCTGAGAAGTACCCAATGCCGCCCAATGTGTTGAGCGGAAAAAGAGAAAGGGTTAGTGTTCGTTTTTTATTAGAGATATCTATTTAGCTAGTAAAGAACTCTGTTAGTCTCCGAAATGGAACTAAGATTTTCCATTTAGAGAATAGAGAGAGATTTCTCGTCATTATCTAAACGGGGTGGAGAATTGTGATTTATTTCCCATCTCGAATGGAGATAAGAATTTCCGTTTAGAGAATAGAGAGAGATTTCTCCTCATTATCTAGACGGGGTTGGGAACTGTGATTATATTTCCCATCTCGAGTGGAGTTAAGTATCTCCATTTAGAGAATAGAGAGAGATTTCTACTCATGATCTAAATAGGGTCGGGAGCTGTGATTATATTTCCCATCTCGAATGGACTTAAGAATCTCTTTTTAGAGATTCGAGAGAGATTTCTCCTCATTATCTAAACAGGGTCGGGAACTATGATTATATTTCCCATCTCGAAATGAGCTAAGAATCTCCATTTAGAGAACAGATATAGATTTCTCCTCATTATCTAAACAAGGTCGGGAACTATGATTATATTTCCCATCTCTCACCCGCCTGAAAGAGATGAGGATAGAGAAGTCCCTCCTCGCCCTGTACCCATCACTACTGAGAATATTTACTAAACCCACTACACTTAAATGGTGGTAAAAATTATCTATGTATAATTATTTACCGAATCAAATAAATTATAAAGAAAATAGAAAGGAGAGTAAAAGGATGGATGATATTTGCTTATAATAATAAAAGGTCAAATACGATACCTATATGAAATCATAATAGAAGACTAAACATCCTGTATCTGTATGAAATCATAATAGAAAATTAAATATCCTCAATCATACCAGATACGTTATCGTATATATCTTCAAAACTATTTGGTGTGTTGTGTTATCTTCAACAACTATGTTTTGGTGTGTTGTGTTAACAATGGAGTGAGTAGAAGAGACAAGAATTAGTGGTGGGGCCTTAACTTTTTGACTTTTTCACAACTTTTCAGTGTGTGATTCCAAAGGAGAATCATAACTTCAAGCAAGCTGGAGACAGATACCGATCATGGGCACCAGACAGGTACCCACCACCCCATACAGCTATATAATTTTCTATAACTATTTAGAACCAAAACAGATCAATTTTCATAAAGCTTATTATATGTTAATCCAGGCAAGAACGGTTCGTGAATCGGTTCGTAGAAGCGTTATCGGACCCGAAAGTGACTCATGAGGTTCGCAACATATGGATCTCGTACTGGACTCAGGCAGACAGGTCTCTGGGACAAAAGATAGCGTCTCGTATGAATGCGAGACCAAACATGTAACAAACCCAACATTATTACGCCGCGAAGCTTCGGAATGTTTAAGGTTAATATGTAAGAAGATCGTGTTCAACTATGCATATGTAAGACTAAAGCTGTTGTAATTTGGGTCCCTGTCGTTCAACTTTGTTGCTGTTTCTCTGTATGGCGGCTGACAAATGGGTATGTTTTTATGCTTTGAATCCCTCCCATTGGTCGCCTTTGTTGCTTCCTATGAATAAAAATGGCTTCTTTTTCTTCTCTCTCTATCGCTCAAACCTCCATCCAATGATCTTTGTTAGTTTCTATCGTTTGTGTTTGCCTTCGATCTCTCTTTAATTATGATTTTGAAGTTTTCCCCAAGCAAGGTCCGGCCTTAAACGGGATGAAAAATTTTCACTTAAATGAAGAGACAGTAGGGATAAATGTTTTTTCTGTGAGCTAAATGGGGTCGGGGATGGAAATTACATTCTGGTTCGTGTGTTCCTCCCCAACCTGGTCAAAGTTAGCTTATTATATATTTATATTTATTTATTGATTCCTTAAGGTCATGGTCCATCTAGTTGTCGTGGTGCGGTGTGGGTCAACCATATACGTAACCCTTGGTGAAGAAAATTATACACGTTGGGGATAAGATTCGGTCCTTAAGTTCATGATCCATCTAGTTGTCGTAGTGCGGTGTGGGTCAACCATATACGTAACCCTTGGTGAAGAAAAGTATAAACGTTGGGGATAAGATTCAGATCCTTAAATTCATGGTCCACCTAGTTGTCGTGGTGCGGTCTAGGTCAACCATATATGTAACCCTTGATGAAGAGGCGGTTAAAAGAAGAAACAACCTACGAGTTTAGTACTAGCCAAGTTGTGGTATGTCGGTCTTCTTCCCTTTGATTCTTACTACCATGACAGGGACTTCTATTAAGAGGATATTTTGCCGTGATAATTAGTTAGAATATATCTTAGATATTTAGGAAGTTGTTAGTATAGATTTGATTAGCCGTATATTTTATTTATTTACCAGATTTAATTAGATATATATTTTTCTATTTTTAGGTATTAGTTGATAGTTTGTATCCTATTTAAACGTGGTAAACCTGAATGAAGATCATACTTTCGATCCCAATTCTATTTCTATTTCTCATTCTTAACATGGTATCAGAGCACCGATCTTGGTGTTCTTAAATATCAAAATTTCCTTTATGGCGGAATCAGCCAAATCTAGCTTCAAAATTTCGGATGTTGATTTAACACATCCGTACTATATTCATGACTCTGATCAGCCAGGATATTCACTTGTTCCAATCAAATTAAATGGAGCAAATTATCAATCCTGGAGGAAATCAGTTATGCATGCTCTTATTGCCAAGAAGAAAATTGGCTTCATTGATGGCACAATTGAGGAACCGTCCCAAGATGCAAATTCAACTGAATTCGAACTCTGGAATCAGTGCAACAGTATGATAATATCTTGGTTAACTCATTCCGTTGAAGCAGATATCGCTAAAGGCATTATTCACGCTAAGACAGCTCATCAAGTGTGGGTTGATCTTCACGATCAATTCTCACAAAAGAATGCTCCAGCAATTTTTCAAATACAAAACTCGATAGCAACGATGTCACAAGGAACCATGGCACTGTCAACATATTTCACCAAGCTCAAAGCACTCTGGGATGAACTGGAAGCGTACCGCACACCATTTACCTGTAATCAACGTCAAATACATATTGATCAACGCGAAGAAGACAAGTTGATGCAATTGCTCATGGGGCTCAATCAGTCTTATAAAACGGTGAGATCTAACATATTGATGATGTCTCCATTACCTAATGTGAGGCAAGCCTATTCATTACTTGTACAAGAAGAGATGCAGCGTCAGGTAACTTCCGAACCTACTGAGAAAATCTCGATTGCATCAGCAGTGCAAAAGAAAACAATATATTCAAAATTCGCCAAGGACAAATTGTGTGAACACTGCAATAAAAGTGGTTATACAATTAACGAGTGTCGAATTCTTAAGTTTCACTGTAAGTTTTGTGATAGAAGGGGCCATACAGAAGATCGGTGTCGACAGAAAAATAATTCTGGAAGGACAAGACAAGACAATCAACACAGTAACCGTGGATATCGATCATCTGCAAATATGGCCGATGTTTCACAGTTGAATACAGAAGAACAGTCACCTAATTCCATTCCAAATTTTTCTTCTGAGCAATTACGACAGATAGCACAAGCCTTATCTGCAATCAATCATCACCCTTCTGGTAATTCTGACAATCACATCAATGTTGCAGGTTTGTTTCCCATATCTACATTATCTATTAACTCTGCGAGTTCTAATTCATGGATTCTCGATAGTGGAGCTACGGATCATATAGTATCAAAATCTTCTGTTATGACTGAACCAAAGGCTGCCATCATGTCTACAATAAATTTGCCTGATGGAGAGACAGCACGTGTGTCACATACTGGCAATATTTCCCTTAGCCCTAACCTTAAATTAAACAACGTTTTATGTGTGCCTTCATTCAATTTAAACCTAATGTCGATCAGCAAACTTACCAATAATAAACAACGTTTTATGTGTGCCTTCATTCAATTTAAACCTAATGTCGATCAGCAAACTTACCAATAATTTGAAATGTTATGTCACCTTCTATCCTGATTCTTGTGTTATGCAGGACTTGGCTACGGGGAAGATGATTGGCTCGGGTAAACAATTTGGAGGTCTCTATCATATTTCTTCATCTCCAATCAAGTCTTCAGCTCATCAAGTATCTCAGTCATCTGATTTGTGGCATTTACGCCTAGGTCATCCTTCCTTTTCTCGTTTTAAATTTCTAGCTGATCAATTGCATCTTAATAATGCGAGTTATTCTCATAATTGCAGTATCTGCCCGTTAGCAAAACAAACTAGGTTGTCTTTCCCAAGAAGTTCAATAACAACCCATTCTGCTTTTGATCTGATACATTGTGATGTTTGGGGACCACATAAAATTCCTACCCATTCTGGTTTGCGTTTTTTTCTCACTATGGTTGATGATTTTACTCGATGTACTTGGGTTTTTTTAATGCAACATAAGTCAGAAGTACATCATTTGTTGATGAACTTTGTTAAATTCGTTCAAACTCAATTTCATACTACTATCAAGATAGTTCGATCAGACAATGGGACTGAGTTCCTATCTTTGCAACCATTCTTTACTTCTAGTGGTATTGAATTTCAGCGCACTTGTGTCTATACTCCACAACAAAATGGAGTCGTAGAACGCAAGCATCGCCATATCCTAAATGTAGCTAGGTCTCTTCTTTTTCAGTCACAGGTTCCACTTAATTTTTGGGGAGAGTGCATTTTAACGGCTGTTTATCTTATAAATAGAACGCCATCACCATTATTATCTAACAAGACACCCTTTGAAGCACTCTACAAACGACCACCTACATTTCATCATCTTAAAGTTTTTGGTTGTAAATGTTATGCAACTATAGTACATCCTAAGCAAAAATTTGAACCTAGGGCAACTCCTTGTGTTTTCGTAGGATATCCTTGTGGTCATAAAGGTTACAAGTTGTATGACATGCAATCTCACACATTCTTTATCAGCCGTGATGTCAAATTTTGTGAAGATGATTTTCCTTTTTCATCAGCTTCACAAACTTCGACATTAGCTCCTTCGACTCCTGTTGTACCACTTCATGATCCATCCTACTCAAACATCCATCCTCCACCTTCACCTCCTATTCCTTCACCTCCTACTCCTCCTTCACCTCCTATTCCTTCACCTCCTACTCCTCCTTCACCTCCTATCCCTTCACCTACTACTCCGTCGTCTCCTCCACCTTCTCCAGATCCGCCCACTAATTCCAATCCTATCCCACCTGATACATCAGCTCCACTTCGACGTTCTACTCGTACTAAACAGCCTCCAGCTTGGCATAAGGATTATGAGATGTCTTCTAGAGCCAATCATTTAACCTCTAGCTCAAGTCCCGGCACTGGCACCAGGTATCCCCTTCATCATTACCTTTCATTCTCTCGTTTTTCTCCTACTCAACGTGCTTTTCTAGCTCTTATTACATCCCAGACAGAACCTAAAACCTATGACGAGGCAGTTGGCGACCCGTTATGGCAGCAGGCTATGAATGATGAAATTGCAGCTTTGGAACGTAATCATACATGGTCTCTCGTTCCTCTACCACTTGGTCATAAAGCTATTGGTTGTCGTTGGGTGTACAAAATTAAATACAACTCTGATGGTTCTGTTGAACGTTATAAAGCTCGACTAGTAGCAAAGGGGTACACTCAGGTTGAAGGTATTGATTACATAGAAACATTTTCCCCTACAGCGAAACTTACTACACTTCGTTGCTTACTCACTGTTGCTGCTGCTCGAAAATGGTTCACCCATCAGTTGGATGTTCAAAATGCCTTTCTCCATGGTAATCTAGACGAGGAAGTTTATATGTCTTTACCACCAGGTCTTCGCCGACAGGGGGAGAATATAGTATGTCGGCTCCATAAATCTCTTTATGGATTAAAACAGGCTTCTCGCAATTGGTTCTCCATATTTTCTACAACTATACAAAATGCAGGCTACACTCAGTCCAAAGCAGATTACTCTTTGTTTACTAAGAGTAAAGGTACTTCTTTCACTGCAGTTCTAATCTATGTTGATGATATTCTGTTGACAGGCAATGATCTCGAAGAAATTCAATATCTCAAGACTAGTTTACTCCAGAAATTTCTTATCAAAGATTTAGGAAATTTGAAATATTTTCTAGGCATTGAATTTTCTCGATCTAGAAAAGGAATTTTTATGTCTCAAAGGAAGTATGCTCTAGACATCCTTCAAGACACAGGTCTTACAGGAGTACGTCCAGACAAATTTCCTATGGAGCAAAATCTGAAACTTTCTTTAACCGAAGGAGAGAAGTTGAATGATCCAAGTAAATACAGACGGTTGATTGGCAGATTAATATATTTGACCGTCACTAGGCCTGACATAGCTTATTCAGTTCGTATGCTTAGCCAATTTATGCATGAACCAAGAAAACCACATTGGGAGGCAGCTCTTCGAGTTCTGAGGTACATCAAAGGCACTCCTGGTCAAGGACTTCTACTGCCATCTGAAAACAATTTAAGATTACAGGCATATTGCGATTCTGACTGGGGTGGTTGTCGAACTTCCAGACGATCTATTTCTGGGTTCTGCATTTTCCTCGGAAATTCAATTATTTCTTGGAAGTCTAAAAAGCAGACTAATGTGTCCAGATCATCAGCAGAAGCCGAGTATCGAGCTATGGCAAATACTTGTTTAGAGTTAACTTGGTTAAG
Organism: Cucurbita moschata; assembly: GCF_002738365.1. NCBI lineage: Eukaryota > Viridiplantae > Streptophyta > Magnoliopsida > Cucurbitales > Cucurbitaceae > Cucurbita > Cucurbita moschata. The sequence goes on from NW_019268528.1 coordinate 2,928,344, forward strand.
AAACATTCTTCAAGACTTGAATGTTCCACTGTCCGAACCAGCATTATTATATTGTGATAATCAAGCAGCATTACATATAGCAGCCGATCCAGTTTTTCATGAACGTACGAAACACATTGAAATAGATTGTCATATAGTTCGAGAAAAATTACAAGCTGGAATCATCAAACCGTGTTATGTTTCGACCAAAATGCAATTGGCAGATGTTTTTACTAAAGCTTTGGGAAGACAGCAATTTGACTTTTTGAAGGACAAGTTGGGTGTGATCGACATACACTCTCCAACTTGAGGGGGAGTATTAAGAGGATATTTTGCCGTGATAATTAGTTAGAATATATCTTAGATATTTAGGAAGTTGTTAGTATAGATTTGATTAGCCGTATATTTTATTTATTTACCAGATTTAATTAGATATATATTTTTCTATTTTTAGGTATTAGTTGATAGTTTGTATCCTATTTAAACGTGGTAAACCTGAATGAAGATCATACTTTCGATCCCAATTCTATTTCTATTTCTCATTCTTAACAACTTCTGTTAGAGACATTAGAACGTGTTGGACATAGCACTATATCGATGTGAGTATTTTCCTCGCTTCCACATGGAGAGGTTGTGAATATGGACTAGATTTTGTACAAACGTCAAGACTTATTTAAAGATTCTGGAAGAATTTGAAGTTTTCTTAGGAACCAAACCGACCTAAAAAGTACTCACCATAGGTAGTAACCGCACTTTCAGAGGTCAGATGAAGACAAATTTGTAATATCTATAGAAGCGTGTTATTAAAGTTTAGAATTAAGATGAGTTGATTAGAACGATTAAAAGCATGTTAAGTTTAGAACTGAAATCGATAAGATGCTTGATTTTTTAAGAAAATGACGAAACGATGTTTGGACATAATATGTTAATATTGTTATACGAGGACGATTATGGGTTCACCAACAATCTCCTAATTGTGAATTAAGCTCGGTTGTCGAGAATTAGGATAATATTTTAGAATCGACTATGCTTGATTTGTGCTCTGTGAAGACTATTAAGGGCTAACCAATTAGTTTCTTTTAGTTCATCTACCCGAGCAGGGGTCTATAGTAGTATCTTTATAAGTTGATAGAGTTAGGGTTGAGCTTTAAAAATACAGTGAACCTTATGAAAACTTCATAAAAGCCGTGTGAGTGCAGTTAGGGAGGTCTTCAATCGCTCCCTAACCATGATTTGTTTGAATACGGACCGCATTAGTAAATGAGAGTTGGCTAGCCGAAGGGTCACAACCTCCTTAATCATTACTAGAGAATTTGAGAACAATGTCCATAAGAGTATGATGAGAACTATGAGTTGTAATCGACGTCGAGGTCGCGCCTTGAGGACCTACTAGCTGTAGTTCTATAATAATGATGAGGTTCATGATGACGACGTCAAAAGGGACTCGTAAAACATCTAACCAAGTATCTTAGGTACTTCAAAAAAAAAACTTCAAACTTCAAAAAGAAAAAAGAAAAAAAGAAAAAAAGAAAAAACTTCAAAAATGGAGTTTCATCATCCGATCACATCTAAGAGGGATTGAAAAGAAAAACTTGGGCTTAGTGTGGCTGGAGGAGGGATTGAAACTTCAAAAAAAAAAAAAAAAATCTAAATAACCATTATACCGATCACATCTACAAACTTCAAAAAAAAAAGAAAAAAAGAAAAAAAAATAATATAAAACCATTTAAATCAGCCAATAGTTGAAGCCCACGTAAGAGGGATTGAAAAGAAAAACTTGGGCTTAGTGTGGCTGGAGGAGGGATTGAAACTTCAAAAAAAAAAGAAAAAAAGAAAAAAAAATAATATAAAACCATTTAAATCAGCCAATAGTTGAAGCCCACGTAAGAGGGATTGAAAAGAAAAACTTGGGCTTAGTGTGGCTGGAGGAGGGATTGAAACTTCAAAAAAAAAAGAAAAAAAGAAAAAAAAATAATATAAAACCATTTAAATCAGCCAATAGTTGAAGCCCACGTAAGAGGGATTGAAAAGAAAAACTTGGGCTTAGTGTGGCTGGAGGAGGGATTGAAACTTCAAAAAAAAAAAAAAAAATCTAAATAACCATTATACCGATCACATCTACAAACTTCAAAAAAAAAAAGAAAAAAAGAAAAAAAAATAATATAAAACCATTTAAATCAGCCAATAGTTGAAGCCCACGTAAGAGGGATTGAAAATCTAAATGGGCCTCCAAATGGAAATACATTGGGCTTAGTGTGGCTGGAGGAGTGAGGCCCAAAGTCATTAAGGCCTGGGCTTCCTAGCTCTTGATTTGGGCTTCTTCTTGGGCCTGTCTGTAAAGGTACTGATTTCTTCAAGGGTCACCAAAACCTCTTCCATGGAGGGCCGATCTCTGGGGTCCATTTTCAAACATTTTAAAATGAGTTCAGCTGTGCCCCAGGCTCCTCCGGGCGAGTAGTCGTCCCCAAGTCTTGGGTCCATTAGTTTCGTCATCTTCTTCTTGTTGCTCAGTGATGGCTTGGCCCACTTCACCAAGTTGTGAGACTTACTTGGTCGGTTTGGGTCCACTGCCCGCATTCCGGTCAGGAGCTCGAGGAGCACCACTCCGAACCCGTACACGTCGCTTTTAATGTACAAATGTCCTGTTTAATTGTTGTCGAGGTTGTGAAAAGATTCGAAAAATTCAAGTTGATTCGTGAGTTGATATTGTTTTGTTGGGTCAACTTGACCAACTCGAAAATAGGGTTATAACACAACCAAACTCTACTATTAAGATTATTATGAAAATTAATAATATTTTACCGTATGCATTTTTAAAATAATTAAAAAACAACTTGACTGTTGGATGATGAAAGTCTTACATCGGTTAATTTAGGGAATGATCATGGGTTTATAATTAAGGAATACTCTCTCCATTGATATGAGGCCTTTTGGGAGAGCTTATACTCAAAGTGGACAATATCATACCATTGTGGAGGGTCGTGTTCATCTAACATAGTACAGAGCTATACCCTAAACTTAGTCGTGCCAATAGATTAGTAAATCCTCAAATATTGAATAAAGGACTCCAAAAGAAAAGGAGTCGAGCATCCTCCAAAAGAAAAGGAGTCGAGCATCCTTCAAAAGAAAAGGAGTCAAGCATCCTCAAAGGCAGTAAAAAATGACCAAGACTCCAAAGGAGTCAAGCATCCTCGAAGGCAGTAAAAAATGACTAAGACTCGATTAAGGGGAGGCGTACTTTGTTCGAGGGGAGGTGTTGGATGATGAAAGTCCCACATCGGCTGAGTTTATATAATCAAGGAATACTCTCTCTATTGAAATGAGGCCCAAAAACAATATCATACCATTGGTGAAGGGTCGTGTTCATCTAACCTCAACAACTCAACCCAAAAATAGAAGGTTTAGGTTAGACTGTGAACTCTGTTCGGGTTGCTTAGATCACCAACTCACCAACCAACTCGAAATTTTGGATTGATTCAAATAAATTTCTCAACTCAACCCGTACATACCCGTACATGTGTCCTAATTTTGACCTACACGTTAGGGAAATTTCTTGAAGGGTCTATTTGGAATTTACTAAAAAGTTCAGGGGTATTAAAGTCATTTTGAAAAAAAAAGGAGAAGGAAGGTAAATAATACCACTAGCAATGTACTCAGGGGCAGCGTAGCCGCAGGTGCCCACTGGATCCGTGCTGACGTGGGAGTAACCATTCGATGGGCCCAGTTTCGCCAGCCCAAAATCCGACAATTTTGGGTTAAAATCCTGAAATAACAACATTTTTATTTTATATTAAACATAAAAAATCAAAATAATTATTAAAAAAACAAAAACAAATTAATAATTAATAATTACCCAGTCCAGGAGAATATTAGCCGCTTTGAAGTCGCGGTAAATCACGCTCTTCTCCGACGTATGGAGGAACGTCAATCCACGCGCCGCCCCCACCGCTATTTTAATCCGCGTTTCCCATGACGGTGGCTGTACACCTTCTAAAAAAATTTCAAAAAAAATTATAAAAAAAAAAAAGGACTTTCATTTAGTCAAATTAGAAGGGCAAAACCGGAAACTCACTTCGAAATAAATGATTCTCCAAACTACCCCTCTCCATGTACTCATAAATAAGTAGAAAGTGCTTGTCTTCCCAGCAATAGCCGATTAATTTGACGACATTTGGATGGGTAAATTTCCCCAAGAATTCCACCTCAGCCTATGAAAATTACCCACAAAATTAATTCAAAAATAAAAATAAAAAATAAAAAATAATGAGCTGGAAATTGATAAACCTTCCATTCCCGGAGGCCCTGAGAGCTGTCGGGATTTGACTTTTTAACGGCGACAGGGATGCCAACGCCGACCTTAGACGGCGCGTAGGTGTCCCTATCGACCCAGCCTTTGAAGACCCGCCCAAATCCGCCCTCTCCGAGCAGCGTGTCGGGGCGAAAATTCTTGGTGGCCGTCTTCAGCTCCGAGAGAGTGTAAACTTTAAGATCGAGCGGCGTGGAGGAGGCGCGTGGAGTAGATGTGAGGTGGCCGGGAGAGGAAGGCTTGGTCGGAGGGAGGGAGTGGGCGTCGACGGGAGTGCCGCAGAGGTTGCCCATGGAGGGAGGCTCGGAGCTCGCTTCGAGGCTTAGGGATGGGATGGGCTTGATGGAGTATATAAGAAGATGTCGACACAGTTCTGCGAAGGACACCAGAAATTACGCCCCTAACCCTTGTCTTCCAGTTTGACTTGTTCTACCACGTAAAGTGAACTCGGTTCGGTCCGGTCCGGTCCGGTCCTTTAGTGTCCCACTCCCACGTGTCTTAAAATTATTTTCCATTACTTTTTAAATATATATATATATATTTTTTTCTTGCAACTAAGTCAATGCTCACATCTACGCTTCCCCACCAAGTTTTTCTTTTATTTTTATTTTTTTAATTTTAATTTTAATACAAAATCGGCAAATTCAATGATTAACTTAACCCTAATTAATATTTTTTTTTAATCACCAAACTTTGTTGTCAATTTGTTAAACATATTATACAATATTTTATTTGAATTTTGTTTTTAGTAGGGTAAACGTTCCATTGGACGGGAGAAATTGATTGGTGACTTGAATAATTTGAACAGAGTTCACAACCGATCTAACTCGATCTGAAATTTTTTAGTTAGGTTGGATTGGGTTGTCGATTTTTTTTAGTTATTTAAAAAAAATCTTAATTATGGTTGAAGCTCAAATATTAAATACCCACACGTCATAATGCATGAGTTAAAAGTAGGGGCAGGGTAAAGTTGGATTGTAACTCTATTTTCGAGTTAGTCGAGCTGACCCAACAAAAAAAAAATGTAAACCCACGAATCGAACCAAAAAGTTTGACTCAACCCAAACGTAAAAAAACCTAACCAAATTCAACAAAAAAATAAATAAATAAACGTCTGGAGTTTACGTTTTGAAAGGGTGTTGAGCGGGAGGAATAAAGTAGACAAACATTCACTTGAAGCCGGGTGCGGGAGTGCACCCTAACATGTTAAGGACTACATATGAGTTTGCTTTTACCGATTTTCTAGGTACGAATGAGAGCAACTATCTGTACTAATAAGGTGTACTAGCAAACGTGTTTCATTTAGGCCAATTCTATACCAAACGATCTCTTAATCTTTTTTTAAAAAAACACATGAGTAAAAGACAAAACAAATCGAAAGAATTAGTATCGGTGTGTGAAAATAATCTAAGTTTGAGTTTTACGAAGCTTTAAAAACATGTCTTACACGATACGAACCGTTTATTAAACATATTAACGAGATCAACATTTTATTAAAACGTCAAGGATATTAACATTATTATTATTATTTTTTAATTTACAAATATAAAAAAGGACACTTATCCTTTGAAGTGAGAGATGGAAGAGTTCCATTAGATTTGGAAGATCTAAGACTAGGAATCTTTAAAAATTAAATAAATAATAAAAAAGAAAATATAAATAATGTCAAGTGGGCCCCAAACCAACCATTATCATTATCTCATAAAAAAAGAAAAAGAGTAAAAATAATATAAACTAATTCAATAATTAAATAATAAAGGACTTTGCATTAGTGACTCAGCACCAAAGCAATTTATTTCTAGAATTATTTTTTGGGGTCAAATTATATCTAATAAGTCTTCAATTTTAAAAGGGAACTAAAAATTAATTAATTAAAAGATTATAGCTATTAAAATATATTTTATGGGACCATAATTCAACCTCCAAATTTACTATTAAATCATTGAATTAGACTAGTAGGACAAAAAGAATATGTATTTTTAATAAGATAATAATAATAATAATAATAATAATAATAATAATAATAATAATAATAGTTTTATTCTTTATTGCAATTTAAAGATTTCATAATCCAAGGTATTAATACAGTTTTTGAAAATATCAATAGAAAAAAAGTACTATTGAAATATTTTAAGTTCGAGAGGTATTTTTTAAACAAAAATAAAATTCAAGAGAATTTTAAATAATTTAGTTAAAAAAAAAGAGAGAAAAATAGTGCATTAGAAACTCTGTTTTCTTAATGTGAGAAAATTTCAACACTTACCTCTCAATCAATCAATCAATTTTTCAGATTCGTTTTGTCCTTAGACTCGTTACGGAGATTACTCAACTTAATGACCTAACGACCCCTTAAAGGGGGTTGCTCGGTCAAGTCAACCCAACCCCTTCCCCGCCCGTCGTTGTTCGGTAATCAATTCATTGCTTCCTCATTCACATTGTTCTAACAGGTGGTGCCTTAACTTTCACATCTCAAAGGACTCTCCAGTTTTGCTGTTTTCTTTTAGTACACATGTTTCTTGACTTGAAGCAGGTCTACTTGTGAAATCTACGCATCAAATGAGTACAAAAATTGTCCATACTAAGTTTTCTCGTACGATAGATTTTTGGATGAAATTTCTTAGATCTATAAGACCGATTTATGTGAGATCCCGCATCGGTTGGAGTCAAAGACGAAACATTTTTTTATAAGAGTGTGGAAACATCTCCCTCCCTAATAGGCGTGTTTTAAAAACCTTGAGGAGAAGCCTGAAAGAGAAAGCCTAAAGAAGACACCGAACCCCGAAGGGAGATGGATTGTGAGATCCCGCATCTCTTCCTAGCAAGACATTTTAAAAACTTTGAAAGAAAGCTTGGAAGGGAAAGCCCAAAGAAGACCATATCTACCTGCGATGGGCTTGGACTCTTACAAATGATATAAGAGCCAGACATCGAATAGTGGGTCAGTGAATGCCCTGATGAGGGTGGATTGTGAGATTCTACAACAATTGGATAGATGAACGAATACCAGCGAGGATGCTAGGCCACGAAGGATGATGGATTGTGAGATCCCACATCGATTGGAGAGAGGAACGAGTACTGACCCCGAAGGAAGTGGATTGTGAGATCTCACATCAGTTAGAGAGAGAAACAAAGCAGTGTAGAAACCTCTCTCTAGCAGACACGTTCTAAAAACCGAAAATCCGTCCTCTAGCTATAAACAAAGAAACTTCAGACACAAGCATCATCAATCTATCCCGCTAGCTCTCTCAAAGGCAAGTCGTCTTATCCTAATTCATACACGAAACTCGAATAATAGTAATAATAATAATAATAATGTTGCAAGAGGCAAGATGCTTGTATTATTCATATCATAACTCACATTTTCCAATATAGAAAAGAGAGGTGGTGTAATGTATTGCAAAGAAAAAAGAGATTCAGGGATCCTCTTACAAAACTACACATATGGTTTCCAATTACGAGTATTATTCATCTACAAATACATCCGAGCAAAGACAATGATATGTACCTTGGAATGTCCCAAGTAGCTTTCGCGGTCATCGAGCTGAACTGAGCTTATACGAACTTAAAAACACAGTAGAAAATCGATACGTACCTTTAACTCAGATTCTTTCTGCCGACGTAGGCGTAAAACATGTCATTCACGACGTTCCTTCTCCTTCAAATCGAATCGAATCAAGTACACTTCTCCTTCAAATCGAATCGAATCAAATACTTGTACGTAGCTTTGTACAGGTTATATACCTATCCTTTGAATCGGAATATATTACAATAAATATAACATATGCTTCACATTGCTTTTATCTTACACGTTTCACGACATGTCTAGGCACCTGAAAGAAAGCGCGTATACGAAAAGGAAAGACTCATATCAGTCACAGAAGACGGTCGGGATAATAACACCGAAAAAAGTGAACTTTGTCCTAACCCCTAAAAGATTACAGGGCATATCGAGGAGCTGATTATAAGAGTGCATTAACAATCTCGAAACGATCTTCACCTCTCAAAGTTTGAATTCAAGCGGTTAACTCGTTTCTGGTTTCCCGTTCTTAAAATCTACACGAATTTTAACAAAATCAAGACACAGTTTAGTGACCCGCCCCCTAAAAATTCTCTCTCTCGTCCTCTTGGATATATTAACAGACAAACAAAAAAAAGAAGATCGTATGCATATAAAAATAGGATTGAATGCTTTAAAAGAAACTCGATATGTCGGATTCCTTACGTGGCTTTTTCGGCAGCTTCTATACAGCAATCTCCAAACAGAAGTTTAGGGATTTCAGGGAATCCCTGATTCTTGGGCATTGATGTCTTCATTATGTTGTGAAGGTGATAATTGTGATGAACCAAGAATCTTAACATGGCGTAGTTCTTGTAAATAACTCTGAGAAACCAAATACTCGAGAGCTACAACAATATCACTAATAAGAGGGCGAAACGACGGCTGTTCCTGAAGACACATTGCAGTAATCGCAACGGCGTGTTGCAAACAACGAAGTGGGAAGTGTCCTTCCAACAGGGGATCGACTAATTGCACGAACTTTCTGCGATCCTTAAGTAAAGGACGGGACTGCAAATAGAACGAAAACGATGTAAAAGGTGGACAGATGTGAAGAGTAATATAGAATCATTGAGCAAAAAAGTTCAGTAAATTACTAACCCAAACAACTAGGTTCTGTTCCCCTGGTTTCCTTTTAGAATCAATAACCCTGCGCCCCGTAATAAGCTCGAGCATAACCACACCAAAGCTGTAAATATCGGATTTAAGGGTTAATTTGCCGCTCATGGCGTACTCTGGAGCACAATATCCATACGTTCCCATTACTCTCGTCGAAACGTGAGTATTGTCACCAACAGGTCCCAATTTAGCTAGCCCGAAATCTGAAAGCTTAGGATTGAAATCATTGTCCAATAAGATATTAGCCGACTTCAAGTCACGGTATATGACTGGGGGATTTGCTTTACAGTGGAGATACTCGAGGCCTCGGGCAGCAGCGACTGCAATCTTGATCCTTGTATTCCAACTCAGTGGCTTTTTGTCAGAACTCAAATCTGAAATAAAGAAAATTCACCATGAAGGTACCAGATTACATAATTAGTTTGATTCTTTACTTCTTTCTATAGATCTATATCAATTCAACATAATAATTTCCCCTTTGAAAAATAACAAGTTAACAATGAACAAATCAAACATTTTCTTATCGAACATGAAATTTTGGAGTTATAAGATACCGTAATCGCTAGGCTGATTCACCCAATTCATCGGCCAACTTGGTCCTGGACCAAGTCGGGCCAGGTCCCTCTCATATTCCATGTATATGATTATAGTCTGGATATTCACATGATCATACACTATAAATTTGACAAAACAGATGACAGAACTTGCAAAAAGGAAGATGCAACTTGGATAGGAACTAATAGCATACAATTTCTTTTATTTTTTTAGAAACAAAATGGCTCTCGGTAACAACCCAAGCCCAAGCCCACTGCTAGCAGATATTGTCCTCTTTGGACTTTCTCTTTCGGGGAAGCCCTAAGGTTTTTAAAATGTGTCTGCTAGGGGAGGTTTCCACACTCTTACAAAGAATGCTTCGTTCTCCTCTCCAATCAATGTGGGATCTCACAATTCACTCACTTTCGGGGCCCAGCGTCCTTGCTGATCGATGTGGGATCTCACAATTCACCCCCCATTGGGGCCCAATGTCCTCGTTGGCCCACCGCCCGGTGTCCACCCCCTTCGGGGCTCAAGGTCCTCACTGGCACACCATATGGTGTCTGATACCATTTGTAACAGCCCAAGCCCACCGCTAGCAGATATTGTCCTCTTTAGGCTTCCTCTCAAAGTTTTTAAAACACGTTTGCTAGGGGATATTTCCACACCCTTATAAAAAAATACTCCATTCTCCTCCCTAACCGATATGAGATCTCACACTCTTAATCGTTAAAACAAGTTCATATTATTAAAATATAATTGAACACATTTAAAAGGAACAAGGCAGAGTAAAAAAAAAAATCATTTACCAAAAAGATGACCTTCCAGGCTTCCCATAGGCATGTACTCATAGACCAAAAGCCTTTGATCTCCATCAGTACAGTAACCAATCAAGGTGACAAGATTGGCATGGTGCAACAGGCTCAACATGAGAACCTCCACAATGAACTCCTGAAAGCCTTGAAGGCCATCACGATTAAGCTGTTTAACTGCAACAATCTGCCCACAACAACAAATGGTATACATAACTCAATGAACCAAATAACAAGCTGACAAAATACAAGGAATCCTCACCTGTCCCGACTCCAAACGTCCTTTATAGACGCGTCCAAAACCACCCTCTCCAAGCAAATTCACTTCCTTGAAACCTCTCGTAGCTGTGGCGAGTTCACGAAACGTGAAACTTCGAGCAGCTACGCCCCCCTTCGAACAGCTTTCAGTGATGACCCGATCTTCTTTCCCCTTCGAACCTAGATTTTAATGGTTAATAGCCTTAACAGTAAGATCATTACCCAAATGCACATCGTAGAAGTACAAATAAGAACAAGATTATCAACACCAACAATGTCATCAAATCATTACAACGCTATATCCTTCCCAATACAGAAAATGTTCATCATCCAATATATAAATCACAGGGGAAATGAAGACAAACCTGAGGAATTAACAGAATTCCGTGATTCAAATCGAACAGAACTATCAATTTCCACCCTGCTTCCATCTTTAGTACGAGGATTAATACAAGAAAAGCAACCCATATCGCCGAACACAAATCAAAAGATTAAGGAGCCACAATCGCCCTCCTCATTTCTTAAAACAACAAAACAACCCTAATCATACCCATGCCGCCGAAGCTGAAAGAAAAATCACAGAAACAAAAGGAGATTCATCGTCTTCTCCTCCTCCTCCCCTCCAAATCGGAGAGATTAAGAGAAGAAAACCCTCACAGAATGAAAACAACCGGCGCAAAACTCCCTGCCCCACCGAAAGAAAAAAAGGAAACCAGAAATCTAACGAGAAAAAGACGAACAAAAGGGTGGGGCAGAGATTATTGCACCAAAAAACACGGCCTCGAAAATCTGCAACGGCAGAATCAGAGAAGTCAGAAAGAAAGACCGCAGAGAATTTTCGCGAACAATCGCGTTAGAAATACAAAGAAACAGGGGAATAATTGCAATGAAAAAACAACCAACCTAAAAAAAGAAAGATCAATGAGCGATTTAGCGCCACAGTTAGCGGAGAGTGCCTCGTGAATCATACACATCTTTTTGAAAGAACTAAAGAAATGGAAGAAAATAGAAAGAAAAAAAAGGATTGCGTTCGGTGGCGGTGGGCCTGTCTGTTCTGCCACGCCGCCGCGTTCTGATTGCAATTTCTGTCCGCCGATCATTGTCAATTTACGTAATTACCCTTATAAAATAGTGTTATTTACCAGATATGCCCCTCGGGAATTTCCATTTCTGGAGGCCTAGGAAATCGTAATATAAAAGTCAGCGTCGTCCTTGATTCAGTGACACGCTGTTTGACTTTTTATTTACTTTTTTTTTAATTAATTTATTTATTTCTCAGAATTCAATTAATTTTTAATAATATTATTTTATTTTAAATCCAAATATGTTTACTTTTTAAGAAAATTCCAGCTAATATGTTTATTATTTTTAATTTTTAAAATATTTTTTTTAACTTTAATGTTAAAATTTTATGGCTAAAATTAAATTAAAAAATTATAAATATTGAGATTTATTTATTTTTTAAATGCAAAAATTCTCATAATTTCACTAATCTCAGTGAAATCATATCAATAATATACAAATTAATTATTAAATAAAATTTTATACAATAAATTTGTTTAATTTTATATATTTTTTAATATATAAGATAAAAATACTTTTTAAATATTTTAATTAATAAATGGTTAAATTAAGTGGAAGGTTAGAGAAATTGGTTTGAATTTTGGACATTTTTGGTTTGCATTCACATTAACCTACTCCCACCCATTGTTCTTTACAAGGTATCATTTCTCTTGTAATCATGCCATTCTAGATCTTCTCGATTTTAAATAATGTTACCGACATAAAAGAAAAAATCTTAATTTTATGAAAAATGTCAATGAAAATATCGGAAATGGGACGCTCGAGTGAACGAGGGATAGATGAATGAAATGAGACCGCTTTGAATGAGAGTGATTCTGATGATGTGAAATTATGGTTAAAGAAAAGTTTAAGTATGAACCTATTTCATTTTTCATCCTCCAAAATTTTAAGTTGAATTTAGAAAGTCCTTGTTAAGAATATATTTATATCAAAGCAGGTAGACCTGAAATAGGTCAGGGACGAGATGAGAATAAAGAATATAATCTTCATCTTCGGCCCCGTTTATTTAATTGGGAAAAATTTCTCCTCATTCCGTCTTCATTCCTAATTTAAATGAGGATTTCCTGCCTTATTCGAAGCGGGTTTTTGCGAGGCTTGAGCTCTACTAGTTTGAAGGAGAATTCGGAAGAAAAAAGAATCTCTCTATAACTTATTGTACGTTAAATAATCAAACGAATGTTTGACTATTTAAATTTAATTATATACTTGTAAAATTCAAAGGTTAAAATTCAACGAATGTTTGACTATTTGAAGGAGGTTTCACCACTAGAGAGTTGGTGAAGGTTGTTCCTAGAATTCCCAAGCAACAGACCAATCCAAGGTTCAGCTCACATCAGCATTTTAGTATGAGTGCATTGGATTAAAACATATCAATATATTGTAAGATTCTGTATCGGTTTGGGAGGAGATCGAAGTTCACTAGGCCTCAAAAATGGTGAATTGTGAGATCCCACGTCAGTTGGGAGGAGATCGAAGTTCATTAGGCCTCAAAAAGGGTGGATGTGAGATCACACATCAGTTGGGGAGGAGAATACAGCATTTTTTATAAGAGTGTGGAAACCTCTCCCTACAAGATGCATTTTAAAACCGGGAGGGGAAGCCTGGAAGGAAAAGTCTAAGAGGACAATATCTTCTAGTAGTGGACTTGGGCCGTTACAAATAACATCGATGTGCCAGTAAGGAGGTTGAGCCTCGAAGGCGGTGGACACGAGGCGGTGTGCCAGCATGGACGCTGGACCTCGAAAGGGGGTGGGTTAAGTGGTCCCACATAGATTGGAGAAAAGAACGAGTGTTAGCGAGGACGCTGGGCCCTAAAGGAGAATGGATTGGGAGGTCCCACATAGATTGGAGAAGGGAACGAGTGCCAACGAGGAAGCTGGGCTCTGAAAGAGAGTGGATTGTGAAGCTGGGCTCTGAAAGAGAGTAGATTGTGAGATTCCACATTAGTTGGAGATGAGAACGAAACTCACTGGGCCCCAAAGGGGGGTGAGTTGTGAGATCCCTCATCGGTTGGGGAGAAGAACGAAGCATTCTTTATAAGGGTATAAAAATCTCTCCCTAGCAGACGCATTTTAAACTTTGAAGGGAAGCCTGAAAGAAAAAACCCAAAAAGAACAATATCTGCTAGCGGTGGACTTGGACCGTTACATATCTCCTCCGATATTTCCTTTGAAAAGTACTTTAGAGACAAACATATCAAGAAATTCCTAGCTCCTTTTGAATTCCATTGATCCACAGACAAAGTTTTACCCCAAGATGTTTTCGTCCAACTTCTAGAATCTCGTGGTCTCTTGGAAGAAAAATCTCCTGAAACTAAGGTAAAGTGTCGTAAAAGAATTCACTCAGCTTTCAAATCCGCAAGGTTCCAACAGAAAGGAATTATCCAGCTGCCTGCAGCCCCATCCCGACAACATTTCAGGTGCTAGCTACTCATGGAAAGAATCAAAGTTCTTCCTTCTCAACACAAGTAACGGCTCAAGTCCACCGCTAGTAGATATTGTCCTCTTTAGGCTTTCACTTTCAAATTTCTTCTCAAGGTTTTAAAACGTGTTTGATAGGGAGAGGTTTTCACACTCTTATAAAAAATACTTCGTTCTCCTCCCCAACCGATGTGGGATCTCACAATCCACACCCCTTCTGGGCCCTACTAGCACTCGTTCCCTTTTCCGATCAATGTGGGACTCTCATCCCACTCCTCTTTGAGGCCCAACGTCTTTGCTGGCACACCACTTCGTGTCCACCCCCTTTGAGGTTCAACCTCCTCGCTGACAAATTGCTCGGTATCTAGCTCTAATACTATTTGTAACGGCCCAAACTCAATATAGTCCTCTTTGGGTTTTCCTTTTCAGACTTTCCCTCAAGATTTTAAAACGCGTCTACTAAGAAGAGGTTACCACACCTTATAAAGAATGATTCACCCTACTCCTTAACCGACGTGGGATCTCAGATCCAGGACCTGAAGTTGCATTTCTCAGTCTTCCTTTTCAGTATGCCCTTTCTCTCTCATTAACTCGCCTATCAGCCTGCACCAAGTCTGTCCACATGAATAATATTAAGCCAGCTTCAAGATAATATTGAAGTTTCCTGATCAAGGGGAAAACATGCAATCAGAATAGAAGACTATATTCATTCTCATTTAAAATGTAAACAAACAATTTTTATGTTCATGCAAATGTTCGAAATAGTGAACGGCAGGTGCCATTTTATTGATAGAATTAGTCTCAGGACACTCCTGTTGAATATTTACAGTAATTTAATGAAAACTAAACGAATCTCATACATATTTTTAATGTCAAGCACTTGAATGTTAAAATATCTCTTTTCATCTATGCCTTCATTTACCAACTACAATTTTTCTCGCTTCTACTTCAATTACAGCTGCGCCAAGTGTTCCTCTTGTAATGCTCCAGAAATAATGTGAGACACTGACTGAACCACACCACTGCAACCAGGATGAGTTGAGTACTTGTTGGGTGTTCATTTTAGCAGGCAGGTATACGTACTCACGTATGAAAAATCAGAAGACAGCAGATATCCTGTGGCCATGTGATAACCACGTTGGACATGGACACAGGATGTATTTGGTACTTGAAAGCCAATCAGTTGTCCAGTTAGAAGTCTGATGTTTGCAAAAATCACCAAGTTTAACACAATCCTTGTATCACAACCGACCAAACAACTCAGAGGTTCAATCTCTGCACAAACAAAACCACAATAGTTGCTGTTGGCCTTTTTTGAGAGGAGCGAAGCCGTGGTGATTGAAAATATAAAATGGTCCACACGGGCCAGACAGCACAAACGAAAGAAGAAAAAAAAACTCCTAAAAAACAACTGACCAAAAGGAGCCAACCCACAATAATTACTTTTGGTTTGAATGAAAGCTTCAATACTATTCACCGTCTCCCTTCAATTTCAAATAATATTGTCCAAGAGTGCACAAACCTTTACTTAAGGAAATAAGCTTACCCTGCTCTTTACTTCCATAGCATAAAAGGGGCTAAGTTGGGTACGAAGGGTTCAAACAGGTTGAACTTACGGTTCGGGTTCAGACTATCCAATTTGTTTGTTAATAAACATGTTCATCATGGCATTCTTCTTGTTAACAGATTGTTCAGTAGCACTTTTTTTAATTTAAGTCTTCTCGAGGGAGTTGTGTTCAGTTTGCAAATGGTTAAGGACAGTTTTGGCAAATGATTTGCAACTCATATCAAATATAATAAACTTTGATCCAAGAAACCTCAAGTTTTAGGATTTCTTTCACCCTTTTGAACTTTAGATGATATAGTTTCTTAGAAGTATCATTTCTGTAAGTTTTTAAAATGAAAAGAAATCAACTGCAAAAGAATGGGTAGAAGCTCATAACTCAAGGATCAAAGTTCTAGAGAGGAGAGATGAACCTTCTAAATGGGATACAGGAGAGCTTGAATATCAACAAATAGTATGCCAGCTTTGATCAATTTCTTCTTGCTCTGTCTTGAATTGGTGCTAAATATCATTATGGCATTCAAATTTGACACTGAATAAGAGAAAGAAACGATGAATACCTGGTTGAAGAGTTATGGCAGCTTTATATTTGTGTATTTGATGCATAATTGCTCAAAACTGCACAGAGTGAAGAATAAGCTTAGTTAACATAGTTTTATTAATTCTCAGCTAAACTCCAAAAATGTAACTTCTCTATTGTTACCCACTTTTAAATTCTAATCAATTACAAAATAATTAAACTCCAATATTTTTAAGCTCGCTTATAGACATCCAATTAACAAAGCAAAGTGTATATATATATATAAAAGGCACAAAGATCTCCTCAAAAAATAAAAAAATAAAAATAAAAATCTAAGATCTACAATTTCACATTTATATTCTGCATAGGAATGCGAGTCAATTTCCAATTCAAATTTATGACAAACATCCTAGCTTCAATACTTCTAAAACCATAAATGTCAAATGAAGGTTGAGGTAGTAAAACCTTTCCCAATACAAACGTCATTTTTATCCACCATTCTGGGTAAGTAAAAACTATCAACTAAACCTCATAAAGATGGATTGGAGGCTGCCAGATATCACACACGTAATATGGGTAAGCTAATGTTTATAAAGCATTTTTGGTCAATTAATACCTTGTATCAAATTGGTACAGATAAATCTTGCGAATGGATTCAAAGGTATACATTATTGGAAACGTACGAAATAGGGGGGAAAAAAATGGGAGAAGAAATGACATTATCCAATATGAAGCCATTGGCAGAGCTAAGTAGAGACTAAAGGTCTTCTCTTCTGTCCAGATTGAGGCAAGAAAATGTTGAAGTTTGCAGCCAACTATCTGATGCCAGGTTTATTAGATAGGAGGGTGGCAGCTAAGGGTGAATCCCAACACATTTTGCGCTTCCAAACAGTATGGGTAGAGGATGATACAACTATGACCAAGTTGAACAGAAAGAGAGGAAGAAAGAGGAAGAATTATCATTACCAGCGAGACAGACTAGATGACAGAGATGCAAGGAAGTTCAGGAGCAGGTTAGATGGAAACAAAATTACAAGCATACAGGTATCAGATGGAGGGAGACAATACAGTAGGAATGAGATGAGCGACTAACACAAGTAGAAGAATGACCAATGGAGGAAGTTTTCAATTGTGGTTGTCAGTGGAACTATAGGCAGCAACCGTGGTACAAAAAAAGGTACAGTAAAAGGAAGGATAAATGCATCTATGCATGCCTGAGAAAATGGGAGAAAGGAGGAAGATAACTGGGTTGAAGAACCTACGGAACAACAGAAAATTCAAGACAACTAATCTCTTGTTGTTAACGCTAATTAGAAGTTGAAAGAAGACCGAATGGGTTTGGGCTAACCGAAATACACAGGATCCATTTCAGAAAACTAATGCACACCTTATTTTTGCACAAATGAATGAGCAAGGTAAGTTTTGTGGGTGGGCCAACATATTATTGGAGCTATTGAAGTCAGGCATCCCATCCCCCTTGTGCAAGCCAGTCAAGAACGTTGGATATGGTTTGGGTGGAATGAAACTTCTAATATCAGGCGAAGCTGAAGTTACTTATGAACCAAAAAGGAATCTTTGGAGGGATTCGGATTTATTTAGATATGTTTGGAGGCGGCAGATTGGTCATACTGGAGGAAAATAACCCCTAATATTGCTTGGATGGGTTTCCAAAAATAAAACAATATGAAGCATAAGAAAGGGGGTAACCTAAATTTTTGTACAGAATGGGCAATGCAAGATGAATCTAAGGTTAGGAGGTAGATGAAGGTCGGCATGCTTGCAATAGTAACAAACTTACACTAATCAACCAATGAATCATTGAAGATGGTCTTACAGCCAGTGTGTGGATGGAGGTTTTGTACATTTTTTTAATGGGAAGCTTAACACCAAGGGAGAGTTTCGTACCTTTTATGAAATTTATTCATCTATAATTTCTGAATTTGCAGTAGAGAATAACTTGGCGTGAGTTTCTACTCCATCAATAAATCCACACAATGTGGCCAGGGAGTGTTTTATAGGCAAAGTAAAATGAAGTGGGGAGATAATAGGAATATTATTAAGATATTAGGAGGACTTATTAGTTTTTTGCTATAAAACTTGTTAAGTGAAGGGTAATGAATAGTGAGTACCGGTATTGGAAAGATGGGAAGAATTTGGGATTAATTTTGGAGATTGTCCAGACAACTCGAGGTCTAAGAAACTTGTGATTTTCCTTTCTTATATTAACAGCACTTTTCGGTTAATTTCTACTCCAATTTCTAGTTTTGATCATAAGTTTGGAGAAACATCGCTAAGGTTTTATTTTTGGTTGCTTTGGATGGAAAGAAATAGAATAATCTTTGGATATTACTTCAGATCCTTTTGTAATCTTCGGGAAATTGTATAGTTTACTGTCTCTTCTTCAAGTGATCTTCAGTAATTTTTCCTTTTTGTATGAATTTGAAATGAGAGTACTTCACAATAATTCTTGCTGCTCTGGGACTCTCAAGAGACTCCTTATCTCCCCTTTCTTGCTATTTTATCGACAAACTTCTATTCTTGCAGTAAAATCAAATAGAACAATCTATACTTAAAAATAAATTGAACAAAAAAAGGGTAGACAGGAAAAGCCATAGATCCGACTCCAACCAATCGTTTATAGCGAAGAAACTAAAGGATATCTCACCAGAACACTCAACTATAGCTTTTAGCAGAAAGGGTCGATCAGTTCAACCGTTAGCCAAAAGAGTTTTAGTAATATTAAGGTTCTATTTGGAATAGTATTAGTAGCATAATTGTAATTACTTGGTAGTTTATTAGAAAGGGTGGTTATAACTAGAGGGGGTTACGAAATTGTAAGGGCATGCATAGTTTTGAAAAGTAAGTCCATAGTAGAGGGGTTATGGGAGAGAGATAACCCTCTTGAAAGGTTATTGATATTGTAATTTCTCTTTTGATACAGCAACATAGTTATATTGTTCCTTGAAATTGGGATCCTAACAAAAATTTAGAAACAGTATGGTGCCACTAGAAAGACACTAAATTTCTGAAACAGAAGTTCACACCATGCTTCCTGAAAAAGGGCAATGAATAAACAAGTAGTCCAAGCTCTTGTTGGGACTAAAGCACAATAAACATCAGTTAAGGTGGGGGAGCAAACATTACAAGGTCAAGCTTGCCCTTAGTCCACCGCAATAGATATCAAAAAACGAAAACTGTATCGGGTGGACTTAATTTTCCATGCAATCCTATGGTTTCAAATGGTCCTAATATTGTCGGGTTACCTCTCTGTCATCATCAAGACACTAGAAAAGAAGTTGCTGGTGAACTCACGGATCCAGGTTCTAAACTCTTCTACTGAGATAGTCCATAGAATTATAATATGCCTTGAGATAATCCCTATCCTCAATAAAGACGTCAGAGAGTTCAGTACCATTGTTCTAATTGCTTCTAGTCTGAACTCCCAGATAGAAACCATAATACTTACTCCTATCACCATTGCTAACGGGAGAATCTTTATGTAACCTCCTCTTAGCCTAGATTGAGGTGACGCCTTATCGCATTTTCCACTTTATAATAATTACACCTCGTACAAAGCTTTTTTTACCATCCAATGAGAAAATGATTATATTCACTCAGTAATATGCTAAAAGAATGAACACAGTGTTTCTACTGAAGCCTCAACTTTCCTCAACATATTTTCTTTAGCTATGTCCACGAGCCTACAATTAAAAAAAAGTGAAACTGACTATCTAGTATAAGAGTTCTTGGTAAGTGAAATGTCAAGATGTTCGATACGTGAAGGAAAACATTAACTAATTCATATTATCCATACTTCATAGACAAATAATATAAACATCAAGAGAGAAGAATAACAAGAGTTATTATCTTAATGTTATGTCAAAACTCGTATCTTCCTGAAATGCTCATCTTCATGGCAGACTGCCTAATGAAAAGATGACACTTGAACTCTATCTCAAACTCATCAAATAAATGTGAAGTTTAACTCAATAACATAAATCCCCTTACGAATCATTTTATTGATTGAAATGTACAAAAGGAAGGTAAAAACCACCTCCAAACCAAAAAGTTAAAAAAGGCTCTCCAATTAATAAACGTTGTCAGGTTAGTTGCCGGGAGAAGAACACTCAAAGGAAAAACAAACATATGAACATTAAATGTATATAAGAATATACAAAATGAAAAGAGTAAAAGAGCTTGCCTTTGCATGGTTGCTGAAGTTTTACTCGTTAAGACGTGGTTGCCCGTAATAAGGTACCCACCCAAAAAATCCGAATGCGCACCCTCCACTGAACAACATCACCTTCAATTACCAGAGAAGTTAGTTGCAAAGGTGATAAAGAGTGGGCAAGTGGGTAACAAATTTGCAGTTCATTAGTTAACAAACTGAAAGACAAAATAGGGTTCTCCTCCTTGACCCTGTAAATGATTAATCGATATCCTGAACACCATCAAATCCCTCAATCAACATACTATATGTCTTAGGATGAATTTGGCAACCTTGTTTCTCCATGATGCCAAATAATTCAGAGCATTTATCAACAAGGCCCTTCTTAAGTAAGCCATCAATAAGTACTTTCCAAGTCATTTCATCATAATTATACCCACACTGAAGTAAACTATAAAACACTGTTTTTGCTTTCTCATTATTTCCTTCGTCATACAATCCACAAAGCAGCAGCTTGCAAGAATCTAAATGTGGTAAATGTCCTTGCTCTATCATGATATCTAACCATCTCACTGCATTCCCATACAATCCCAATCGGCAAGAACAACCGAGAAGAGAGTTATAAATGTCTTCATTAGGCAATAGTCCTTTTTCTTTCATATGATCAAACAACCTCTGGGCTATTTCCAAGCATTCAACCTTGCAAAGACCTGTAATAAACTTGCTATAAGTATTAGCATTAGGTGCACAGCCATGCTTGACCATCTTCCCAAACAACTCCAAAGCGAATTCATAATCTACTCTCCTCCAAAAGTTGGAAAAATCATTGGAGGCAACCCCTGATGACAAATCACTCAACTCCGAATTACTATTTACTTCTTTCAGTTTTTCATTCGAGAGATGTTTAATTAAATAAGAATATGTGTAGAAAGATGGCTCACAACCAACATCATGCATATGCTTCAGAATGTCAAAAGCATCATCAATTGATCCAAACCGTCCATATGCATCAATCAATAATGTATAAAGAAGAGTGTCTGGCAATATTCCTTTTTCATTCATTTTATAAATTAAAACCTCTGCATCTTTTAGTCTACCCTGGCTACAAAATGCATGAATAAATGCAGTATATATAAATACATCAGGATGAGAACCCGTGGAAAGCATTTGATCAAACATATTATGAGCACGGTCAAACTCACCATCTTTTAATAAATTCTCTATAAGAATGGTGTAAGTATCAACAGCAGGCTTAATGCCCCTCTTGATCATTATTTCCATAAGTAAAAGAGCTTCTTGATAATTTTTCTCTTTGCAATATCCATCAATCAAGGAATTATAAGTAAATGAATTTGGAACCCATCCATCACTAAGCATTTTATCAAGCAATGAATGGCCATCACTGACTTTTCCCACCTTGCAATAGCCATCAATCAAAGCACTGTATATTACTTCATTTGCCTTTATGCCTTTCACCTTTAGAGAGTCAAAGAGAAGACGAGCTTCTTCAACCTGCTCTCTTTTACAGAGTGTATCTACAAAGACACTGTAAGTCCACTCATCAGGAACCAAACCACTTTCATTCATCAAACTAAGCAACTTATAAGCACTATCCAGATGCCCTTCTTTGCACTGACCATGGATTAATAGGTTGTAGGTAACTACATCTGGTTGAAGCTTCCGATTGAGCATTTCATTAAGTAGTGACATGGCCTTGTGGACATTCTTAGCCCTGCAAAACCCCAATATCAATTCATTATAAGTGCGAGCATTTGGACTACAATTATTCGATTCCATCAAGCTCAAAATTTCCAAGGCACTCGTACTCATTCCTTTCTTACAATAACCATCAATTAAGGCATTGTACGTGACCAAGCTTGGAACCAATCCTTTCTCTAGCATTCCATTTAGCATTTTCTTGGCATCATCAAAATTGTTGTCTTCACATAAACTATGAATAAGGACCGTCCAGGTATATACATTTGGCTCAGAACCCTTCTCAGTCATCTCCTTGAACATACTAAATGCTTCTGTTTTCCTGCCCAATTGACACATTGCATGTATGAGAACCGTATAGGTACGAACAGTTGGCGAACAATTATCCTCGTGCATTTGTGAAAACAATTTAAGAGCTTCATCAATCCTCCTGGCTTCACAAAATCCATTAATCATATTAGTATAAGAAACCTCATTCCTGCGGCAACCTTTGCTCGGCATCGATAGAAAAATTCTATACGCACCATCTACATTCTTATTCCTACAATATCCTAATATCAAAGACGTATAAGTAAATGTATCCAAACTCAAACCGGCTTGCACTATCTTACTGACATACAACTCTGCTTCAACTACATAACCCAATTTACAATATCCATTTACCATTGTGTTGAAGGTATATATATTTGGTGTAACCATGTCATCCAACATCTCTAAATACACACTTTTCATTTCATCAATCATGAGAAACCTCGACAACAACATCAAGAGCATGTTATAGCACCTAAGAGTGAGCTTAAATTTGAAATCATCCCCCCGGCGGTTCATGCTCCGCAGCATTTCCAACACGAACAGAGCATTCTCTAAGGAATCCGTCGACTTAATCATCAAAATCCGCATCTTTTCAGCAATGTGAAGGTAGCCATTGGGAACAAGGATATTTATAATAGAAACATAGGATTGAACGTTGTGTTTGAATCCATGCTTCTGCCCGATCCAATTGAAAAACGCAAGAGCAGTTTGGGGATCGAGATTAAGGGCAAAAAGAGCAGAGATATGAGACGGAGAAATAGAAGGGATTAAAACTTTCAGAGAAGGATGCTTCTGCCAATTGGGGCGAGAGAGAATGGTAAAGAGCTGCGCGGATATATCATGTTCTACAGGAAGATTTTGAGGAAGAGAAGCAGTTGATGTGAAGAACTTAAATGTGAGTGAAAATGTGAATCTAAGCCTGAATCCATGGACGATGAGGAGCTGACCTGAGTTGATAATGACGGCGGAATTTCTAATCATCGTGGGGCATCGAACGGCAGTGAAGACTCCATGCATAAATGAAGAGTTCGGCGATGATGGAAGAAGATTCATCAAGCAATCAGTGACCCTAGCAGCCCTGATTCGACGATATCGGAAATCGGCGGACTGAGGTTCCGAAATGCTCTTTCGTCGGCGATGGAGTTTCTACGCGGTGCGTATTTCGCTCTTCTCGCCGGTCCAGGAAGAGAAGAGAAGGGAGAAAAAGAAAATGGCGGAAAAAAATAATAAAATAAAATAAAAAAATAAAAAATAAAAAAACAAACGCAAACTCAACTCAAGTTTGAAAACCAATTTATTATATATCTTTATTTTAAATAAATAAATTTGTTTTCTTATTTATGTTGAATATTATGAAATTTGAGTTTTTAATAACTATATATAACATTATATCATATTTTTACTTATAAATTTATTATTATAGTTTTTTTTTTAATATAAGTTATTATTAAAAATTCAGGCCGAGAACTCAATTCCCGTAAATTCTTGGAGAATATCTACCCAATTTTTATAAAAAAATAAATGAAAATTTTCACCAGAACAAGAATTGAAATAGGAGGCAGGTTCTCGGTTCTATCCTGTTGAGTGGGCATTTCTAGTTATCAACTCGTCAAATTGAGTTATATTTAAATAAAAATAAATAAATTTCAAATCATCCTAAATTTATTATTAATTTTTTTAAAAAAATTGTTGTAAGATGTTTGAAAATAAATAAGTGAATGTTATTAAAAAAAATAAACTTTAAATAAATGAGTAGGGGCAGACATAAAATATTTATGTATTTTATTATTTAATGAGAATGGCTTGAATTAAAAAATTTCTAACCCTTCGAATAATTAAGTTGAGTCTAAAAAATGTCAGAGTCCAATTTATGCACGTGGAGGGAAAAGAATTGGGAGTTTGACGAGAGGAAAAACCAAAGAAAGAAAGAAGATACTACGTGGAGGTGTTGCACCAAAAGCCGAGGTTCCACCCATTTCAATTTATGAGTTTTCAGTTAGTAATCTCGTACTCTCGATCGACTCGAACCACTTCGCGTTATTTATGTTCTGGCTCATTCTATTCACGTCACTAGCAACGGCTCGTGCAAGATTAGAGACCAATAAAATTACACAATCTAGAAAAAAGCAAGGAGATAATGTTGGTACCCTGAACAACAGGTACGATAGTATCGACGATATTTTTAATCTCTATGAGGTCAATTGTTTTCAAAATTCATGAGGTTGATAATCACCCTCGACTTCTACTCAACATGGATTAGTAAGCTATGATATTTTTAATCTCCGTGAGGTCAACTGCCTCCAAATTTTCTTACAATGATGTCAATCATGTCTAACGGCCTCCAAATTTCACACTTGTCATCACGACCCATTTTCTAAGGAAGATATGAAATAATTTTCAGCGACATGTACTAAAAAAACCAAGGGGCATTGATGGTCAACGATAGAGGACGTAAATCTGGTTAAGCGCTCGTGGCCCTACTGAAAGATGGGTGGAGATCAAACAACGAGACATTTAAGCTCGGGTACCTATATTAGCTAGAACGGTTGATGGGAGAGAAGTTACCCGGTTGTAACTTGAAAGGGGCATCAACTGTAGATTGTAAAGTCAGAATCTCAGGAAGCAGTACACGATAATTGCCAAGATGCTCGGACCTGTATATCAGATTTGGGTGGAAAAGGATATAGTACTACGTCTCAAATCCACAATCAAGGAAATCTTGGCAACGTCAACGAAAAAGTATACCGGAACCAAAATATTGTCACAATTAGGAAATAGGAAAAGATTTTTATTAACTCATAAATGATTGCGTTGTACGGAAACCAATGGATATGTAAACAACTTAGCTGCAAAGTCTTGCATCACGACAGAAGGACAAAAAACGACCCAAATTTTTTTACTTAATTTAAGGTCGCTACTGTATACGTATCATAAACATTGAATGCGGAAGACTTCATTTAAATTCCATAAAACATAAACTTTATCTTAAAACACAGCCATGGACTTACGTGTTTCGAAAACATCTTTAAAACGACACAACAAAAGACCCGAAATAAAATAAATAAGCGTTTAAGTTTAAAACATCCTATTCTAGCCTAAGTCTAAGAAAGTAAATACCACTATCCTATGCATGTGTAATGGTTTCAAGTTATGCGTGTCATCCTTGCGCAGGGACCATGCTAATCTTCTCTGTATCGTTCCAATTTTATCGGATGTCCCATTTGAAAATGAGGTGGCAAGACGAAGGAAGTAGTGGACCTACTTGAATAAACTGGACTTGGATGAGGGCGACATAGTGCGCACCTCATAAATATTTTGTCCACTGAGATCCACAAAATAGATAGTTTCTTATCTGTCTTGATACAGTTGAAGAAGAGATATTGCATGTATCTGCTAGGTAGGAACGTGCGGTCGACCAAATTTCCAATTCATTTAGTTAAAGTTGTCTTGTATTTCAACAAAATTGTTAGATCGACTTGCATGCTATACACGAGGGTTGCGCTCGTTACGGGACTTAACCCAACACCTTACGACACGAGCTAACGACAACCAGGCACTTAATTATAATGGGTTTTATTTTTTCAATATAATATTTCAAAAGGGTAAAACAAAAATAATGAACTAATTCTTGATTTATACTGTTTTTAGGAAGTAAATTACCATTTTAGGCTTCTATCTTTATTTTTTAATATTAGAGTAAGGAAATAATAAATAATAAAAAATTATTACTTATGCTCTAAATTTATTAAATTTAAATTAAATTGCAAAAAGATGAAAATAAAAAATGGTAAAAGACAAACGGTCGGTTTCTTATCTTTTAACTCGACAAACTATTTTTTTTTAATTTCTTTTTCTTTTATAATTTTGATTATATATTTAAATAAAATAAAAAATAAAAAATAAACCTTTTTATTTCTCCAAATTTGTTTTTACTTCAAAAATGATTAATAATAAGATAATATTTAAATATGGTTAGTGAGGGACCCCACAACTGAGGTCGTCTATGATTTCATGTTTAATGGCATATAGACTCTCATGTCTCGAAAAATTATGAAAATGCAAAGAAAATAAATTGAATCGAAAAACTCTTTGAATGTTGGAAATGTGAACGTGCAGGCTGTGAGGATGAAGGACACGTGTCAAGCGATGGATAGGGTCGCACGATTAGTTGAGATGACAAAACGTGTCAGCTTAGGAGAGGAGCGTGTGTCAAGGTAGAAAGAAGGCATCATGGCCATGCGGTTAGTTGGAGGGATTCAACTTGAACCCTAGAATTGACCTACGTCTAATCCACTACCGTTGACCTGTGAATCGAGGCACAATGCAATTTAACACCCATAACATGAGCTGCCCACCTGACTTGACCTGTTCTAGAAGTGCCAATGAGTGTGCACCACGTGGCATGTCGTGAGTGCGCGTATCCCTCTCCTAAGCATGTCTGTACTCGCACGTGTACCTACGCGTGGGTGACGTCCCACCTGTTTTTAGTCTTCTTTTTTTGCTCCGTTTGACCTTTATTTTTTTGTTTTCGATCTTGATTTTGATATTAACTCTAATATTACTTGAATTACGACCTACTAAAACGTAAAAAAAAGTTTGCTCGAGAAGACACGTGTCATCTATGTAAGTAGTCATAGGACTTATTCAAGTAATACTTGTAGAGATCGCTAGGACATGCTAGCATGAATATTACTTACCTTCAGTAATTAGAAAATGCATGTGTAGGGCCTCAGAATGACGTTTTTTTTTTATAAGTATGTAAGTATATTATAAAAATTACCAAAATACCCCTATAATGAGATTATGAGATGCATGCCGATTTTTATGCTTTTCGTCGAGCTAGAAAGGGTATATGTATGATAGAACTCGTGTATGGAGGATTGGTTATTATAAATGGAAGCAAATGCATAATGAGAATAATTACCAAAACGTTATCAAGATTTTGAGACGTATGCAATTTTATATATTTTTCGTTGTACTAGAATAGAGGATTGATTATTGTGATCTATGCTCCGAGCGTTTGATGGATGTTATCTCCGTGTCAAGTTTGTATATTTGCATGATTATAGTATGTTTAGCTTCTCGTTATTGATTATGTGTTCTCTGTGTACAGTGTGTTTATTTGCACATAGCTAAAACTAGAGTGTTATAGTTAATATACAAGTGTATTTATATCACTTGTCACAATCGCTCTTTTCTAGCACCGGACTTGCAATTATACGGCACTCACTTCTCAGCAATAAGCGAGTTAAGTCAATTCGTTTGCGCATCGCCTACAACAAGGCACCGTATGCTCGAGCCTCTAGCCCCGATTTAAGAAGAAAGTTTTAGAAAACGAGGGTAGAGAGATTTTCAAAAGAGATTTGAAAGCAATATTTAATGAGAGATTGAAAGCGGTGTTATATAACATGCAAGCAAATGCAGCAACAACAATTTAGCAGTATATAACTATTCGAGCACGGAGAAGTTAACAACTATATATATATATATTAGCTAATTAATTTATTAAAAAAATATATTTGTTATTATTATTATTTTGTTTTTTTTTTTTTTTTTT
>NW_019268528.1:2956474-3022593 GCF_002738365.1 Cucurbita moschata
TTTTTTTTTTTTTTTTTTTTGGTGTGGAATTAAATGTAAATATAATATCATTAAAATTTTCATTCTTTAAAAAAAATCCTTTTATGGAAATATGTTTTTTAATGAAAAAAAATTACCAAACAAAATTTTAATATATTTTTATTTCTTATAAAAAAAATATATAAAAATCAAATCTTGACAATTTATCATTTTGATTTTTCTTGAGTTTTTGTGTTGAAAAGTTTCCTTTAGAAAATTTCAAATTAAAGACTTTATTTACCTATGAACCTAATATTAATATATACACATAAATCAAAGTATTTAGGAAAAACGTTTAAGAGATTTATTACATTGCCTAAAATAATAATTACAAAATTAAAAAACAAACAAAATCGACACAACTAACCCATAAAATCAAATATGTCACGATTTGGAATCATATTTTATAAACTTTGTTTTTAACGTACATGAATGCTCGAGCCAACCTGCCTAACTTTATAATATTTGGGTATTAACACAATTGGTAAGATATTAAATCTTAGAAATGTTACTGCCATAGAAAAACCGTTTGAATACTAAGAAAACTCGTAGGATATTAAATTAACCCTGAAACATTTGGGTGTCAACGAAATTAGTAGGAAATTAAATCTTGGGTAGGTAGCCGTCGTAGATGAATCATTTGAATGCTAAGAAAACTCTTAGGGTATTAAATCGACCTTGCATGTAACAATCCAAGCTCACCGCTAGCAGATATTGTCCTCTTTGGCTTTCCCTTTCAGGGTTCCCTTCAAAGTTTTTAAAACGTGTCTACTAGGAAGAGATTTCCACACCCTTATAAACAATGTTTTGTTTCCCTCTCTAACTGATGTGGGATCTCACAATTCACCCACTTTAGGGCCCAGTGTCTGGCTTTGATACCATTTGTAATTGTCAAAACTCACCGATAGCAGATATTGTTCCCTTTGGGCTTCCTTCAAGGTTTTTAAAACACTTACACTAGAAAGAGGTTTTCACACCCTTAATTCCCGACTCCAATCGATGTGAGATCTTACAATCCACGCCTCTTCGAGGCCCAACGTTCTCGCTGGCACTCGTTCCTTTCTCCAATAGATGTGGGATCTTACGTTGCAACATTTGGGTGTCAACAAAACTTGTAGGATATTAAATTCTAGGTAGATGACCGTCATAGAAGAATCATTTGTATGCTAAGAATTCTCGTAGGGTACTCAATCAACTCTACAACATTTGGGTGTCAACAAAACTCGTAAAATATTAAATCTTAGATAAGTGGCTGCCATAAATGAATCATTTGAATTCTTAGAAAACTCGTGAGATATTAACTGATCCTACAATGTTCGAGTGTCAATGAAATTTGTAGGTTATTGAACTCTAGGTATATGATTGCCAGAAGAGAATTATTTGAATGCTAAGAAAACTCGTACGATCTAAACCAACCCTACAACATTAGGGTATCAACGAAACTCGTAAAATATTAAATCTTAAAGAGCTGACTACTACATTAAAAAAAACGTACTTTTTAAGATCAACGTGAGAAAGACATGAAAGAGGAAGGACGTGTCCCATACCTATGGGACACGTCGTAAGAGAAGTGTTTGAGGTATGAGCTTTAATGGATTCTAATTTTCAATATAATAAAATAAATTTCACGACACGTGGAGAAATATGATTAGCTGGACTTTTGATTTGTTTAATGAAAATACAAAGTAGAATGAAATTGTAAGGTCGTGTTTGGAAACGGTCGTTGTGATTGTAAATTTATATTATAAAATATTTAGAAACTGGAAAGTCAATTGATGTGCTGGCAGTTTGCCAACAACCAAATCTTTTTTTTTTTTAATTAATATATCTAATAAAATTTTAATATTATGTCATATATGTTTTTTAATATTTTAATTTTATATTTAATAGATATTTCTTAAAAGCCTAAAATCTTATTACACATAAAATTCAATATTAAATATTAAATCTAATAAATTAGTTAATTTTTTAAAAATTGATTAGGT
This sequence comes from Cucurbita moschata, assembly GCF_002738365.1. Taxonomy (NCBI): domain Eukaryota; kingdom Viridiplantae; phylum Streptophyta; class Magnoliopsida; order Cucurbitales; family Cucurbitaceae; genus Cucurbita; species Cucurbita moschata. The sequence continues at coordinate 2,958,478 of NW_019268528.1, forward strand.
CAAAAATTAATAAATCACAAAATTAAAATTTAACAATTTTTTTTAGTGTCTTTATATATATTTATATTTTTATATTACTAAAAAATTTATTAAAAAATATGTGATTGAAAACAAAACATGTTAGAAAGAACCTCGTATTGGTTTGTGGGAGAGAAATAAGTAACGTGATAATGTCACAGAGGGTGCAATGTGTGTGTATGTGCCCTTTTTGTCGTATAAAATAATTGACTAATTATCATATTACAGCTTTTACGAGATCAAGTAGAGGGATGCGATGAACTAACGAGAAATTATTTTGCGTTAGGACTTGATTAAGGTGAGAAAAATTAAAAATTCGGGAGGGTTTGTGCAAATAGGAGATTATATACGTAGAAAAGAAACGAGTTTTTCGAGATTAGGGTTTTTAAATAACACTTGATTAAAAATCACGAATAAAAAAAAAAACACCCCGACACATATGCCTAAGGCTAATGCTCCATGTGGGCGCATTCCGAACGTGGTCGAGAATCCTCATTTAAATAGAGAACGAGAGAGTAGAGAGAAATTTCTGACCTTAATTAGAAGTCAAAGATAGACATTATATTCATCCTCCTGTCTTCAACTTTATTTTATATATATATATATATACGCGCTACCTTTATATTTCTTTCTTTACTCAGTTAGTAAGTAAATATATATATTATTTTATATTTTTAAATATTATTATTGAATTTATATCAATAAACATATTTTTTTAAAAAAGTATATAATAAAAAGATAAAAGAAAAAATCTCGAAGATTGAAATATATTTCTCGTCCCGATCTCGGGTTAAAATATTAAAATATTGTGTTGTTTAATTGAAATATTAAAAACATTGGTGTCCTCCGACGTTGTACAGACACATAATGTCTGAAAAATGAAATAAATAAAAGAGACAACCTTAATCATTTGAACCTTTTCCTCATCGTGACGGCAAGATTGATGCAAAATGGCAAATATTCTATATTTACATATTTCATACGCTATTTCTTATTAAAATGCTATTTTAGTAACACATAAACATTATGTTATAAAGAAAATTGACATTACCTTCATTTTCGCATGCCCGTTGTTACAGTCATGCTCGTCCAAGGCGTGTTGCCCATGACAAGCCTAACCCTTTATATCTTTTTGTTTTACTTTTGTATTTCTAGAAAGTATGACGTTTCAGAAATATCATGTCTAGGCCTGTCAGACATGAAATGCCTCTGAATGTTCTATAGGGGGATAGGACTAGTTATCAAACTTCTCCCTACCTAAGGTTATATACTGTGAGCCGTTGTTATTTCTCTCTTGCTTGCTTATATAACATCTCTTTCAAAAATCTCTCTCTACCCTCGTTTTCTAAAACCTTCTCTTAAAATCGAGGTAAGAGGCTCGAGCATATGTCGCTTGACTGTAGGCGACGCAAGAACGAATTGGCTTAGCTCACTTGTCGTTGGAAAGTGAGTGCCGCACAATTGCGAGTCCGCTGCCATCAAAAGTGCGATTGTGATACTCGTTACCGTCCATCGTTACCAATCATCAACGATCGTTACTAGCTGTTGACAACCGCCACCTCTCACTACTGGCAACCAACAACGATCATCATCGACAATTATTGTCACTATCGTCTGATAAAGAATCAACTCAAGGGAAATCTCCGATACCAAATAATAAGGAATCATTACAAGAAAAATAAGATTTGGATTACTTTGTTGATCAAATACCTCAATATAAGAACACTTATTTGAGATTCAAATCACTTCACAAGCAAGATTGATCATGTCTAGTTTGAATGATTCTAAACATGCAATCTAAACTACATAAATCGACTTTATAATAAAGCTCGTAATTTTACCTGGGTCATTTACCAGAGTAATAATTTTCATATTTTATGACCATAATTAGTCACTAGGTACACGTAGTCTTCAAATATATTAATAAAAAATATCATAACTCTAAATTATCATCCAACCAAAATTTGTTACCATTGAAGAATAAATGAAACTTGATTTTCTTAAGGTGACATGAATTGCAACATCTTGTAATAATTTAAACAACATTTTCTCCATATCTTCCTTGAAATTTATCGGTTCATATCATTGTCACTGACTACCAACGCCCATCACTGACATCTACCACTACGACTACTACCAGTCACCTCTAACAACCACCACAACCGCAAATCGACTACTACCGCTCACGATTAGCAACCATCGTCATATGGTTCCAATAGCAAAATTACGGTCACGTCACTACCACCAACGACTCAATCGAGCCTACTATAAATTTGAAGCTAGGGTTGTAGTAACCACCCGAACATTTTTTGTAACGACCAAAGCAAACGGACCCGTATGTTAAGGGTAAATTAAGTAGGGTTGGACGGACACCAACTAATCTTATTATTCTCCATATACTTTACGAGTCAACTTTATCCATTGCACACGTTATTCTAATTTTTCCTTTTCTATCCCCACACTTCTTATATATTCCTTAATTAACCCCATATCTTCTTTTATTTATTTAATTCCCACCCTTTTTATTTACTCATTTTAATTTGGTTTAATTTTGTTGTTTATTATAGAATGAAATTAAATAATTATTTTACGAAGGTAAATTAATATCAAATTTTTTATTTTGTGGAATTTAATGCCTTTTAAATATATTAATATACTTATTAGAAAAAAAGAATGGAAAATAGAGAGGTAGAACGAGCAGAGATGTCTATATCTCCACCGTCCATTGAGCATAGATGTCCACATATCCACCGTCGATTTCAATCTCCATTTTTATCTTTTCATTTAAAAAATTTAAAATATTGTAATAAAATCTAATAATCTTGAATTTCCAAAATTAAAATTTTCGATTTATATAATAAATTTATCTTTTAAGTCTTAATTTTGAAAGGGAGAGGGAATAATATCATCTCCGTTTCCTAGTCATTTTAGCTGATAAAAAAAAAATCTCACCCTTCTATGACCACCAATTACTATCTTCCACGTGTCCTATTTCTCCCTTGGATATATATAAAATCCCCCTGTGACGCAAGCCCCATCACCGCCCGCTTCAATTCCTCTCCATGTCCGTCTTGATTATTGTCCTCTGAAAACCATGCGCCGGAAGCCTTGTTTCGCCGGCCTCCTCCTCTCCTGCGCCGTTTTTTTCATCTTCTCCTTTCAAATATCCCGTAAGGCCTTCTTCTCCGGCGGCGATCTCCCGTCCCTCTCTTCCGATAAGCTTCTCCCTTCTCGGTCGACGAATTCCGTCGCTCATTACGCTATCCATGAAGCTAATTTAGCTCATCGGAATCGCCAACTCTCCTCCGTTCTCCGTTCTATCCCCACGCTTTCGATTCTTCTCCCCGATTGGGAGATTCTTCTGATTTCTTCAATTCATACGCCGCTTTCTTCCCCGGATTCTCTCCGGGATTTCCTCTGTTTGTTTCATAATAACGCTACTTCACCGGCGAATTTCTCTGGTATTTTGGATTTTACTGGTCGTGCTAAGTTTAAATGTCGTATGCCGCCGTCAGTCCGTCGTCTCCGGCCGTTTTTTCAACCGCTGCTCACTAAATCGCCGAAGAACGAGTTATCTTCTTCTTCATCTTCTCCGGCGATGGAATTGATGAGATGGACTTTTCTAGCTTACGAATCTTTGGAAACAGAGGACGACGTCGTTCTGTTTGTCAAAGGCGTAAACCATCGCCGAGGGATTAATCGACCGCCGAGTGATTTGAAATGCGTGTTCGGCGATGGCGATGACGCCATTAGAACCGCCGTTACGAGCTCTGAGCAGGAGGTTTTCCGATGCTGTCATCCGAATTTAACAACGCGAGATGATTACAACAAGATGAAAATCACTCTGGAAATTTTCGATTCGAAAGGGAAAAGCATCCTCGTGCCGTCCGTCGCGTATTATTCGCCGCGCTACGGCGGCGCTTCACTCGAGGCGAAATCGATGATTTGTGCTTGTACGATGGTGTACAATGTCGGAAAGTTCTTGAAGGAGTGGGTGATTTACTACTCGAGCATCGGCGTTGAGAAGTTCATACTGTACGACAATGGCAGCGACGATGAAATTTCAGAGATCGTGAAGGAATTGAAATTGGAAGGATATATCATCGAGATCGTGTTCTGGATTTGGCCTAAAACACAGGAGGCTGGATTTTCTCACAGCGCGGAGTATTCGAAGAAATCGTGCAAATGGATGATGATCGTCGATATCGACGAATTCGTCTTCTCTCCGTCGTGGTTGAATTCATTGGAACCATCGAAGAACATGTTGAAATCGCTAATTCCACCGGAGAATAACGGAATCGGAATGATCACGATTATGTGCAACGATTACGGGCCGTCGGATCGAATCTCACATCCGGCGGAGGGAGTAACGCAGGGCTACAATTGCAGGATTAAAGCAGAGGAGAGGCACAAATCGATTGTGTTATTGGAGGCGGTGGATCCGTCGCTGTTGAATGTGATTCACCATTTTCGACTGAGGAAGGAGTTCCGGTGGAGGAAGATGAAGTCGTCGGAGGCGGTGGTGAATCACTACAAGTACCAGGCGTGGCCGGAGTTTCGGATGAAGTTCCGTCGGCGCGTGTCGACGTACGTGGTGGATTGGAAGGATCCGGCTAATCCGACATCGAAAGATAGGGCACCGGGCCTCGGAAACACTGCCGTGGAGCCGCCGGACTGGGCGAGGAAGTTCTGTGAGGTTAGGGATGATCGGTTGAGGTTGCTGACGCGGCGGTGGTTTGGGTTTCAGACGGCGGAGGGGTATAGAATGGCATGGCAGTGATTATGACGTTGGCCGTAGATTTTTTGAGCTTATTGATTTTGTGTATATTCTTAAGGTTACCAAATACAGTTATTAGAAAAAAAGATTTTGATGATTTTTTTCCATTTTTGAAATTTTAATTAAAAAAATACAAATTTTCTCGGTTAGGTATGCAGTCTAACCCTGTTTAGTGACATATGATATGTGGTAAAAACCGGCAGTAATTATGATGACGTGTTACAGCGTTAAATACTATCCTATATGTCTGTAAAATTCCACAATAGTTGGAGAGAGAAACAAAACTCAAGACGAGGTTGGAGAGAGAAACGAAACATTTTTATAAGATTGTAGAAATCTATCAATAACAGATGCATTTTAAAGTCGTGAGGCTAATGACAATAAGTAACGAGTGTTTGCTAACCACACTAAGTAGCGAGCTAAAAAGTTGACAGTGATATACAACTAATCAAAACGAACAATATCTGCCAATAGTAAGCGACTTGAGCTATTACAAATAATTTTTTTAATACTCTGTCTCACAAATATTCTTAAACTTTGTATTTTATCTTAAAATATCTTTTAAACTTTTAAAAATTTAATAGTATTTTTATTATAAAGTACAAAATTTAAGGATAAAGGATATATATATATATATTGTTAAATGAGTAGTAAATGGTGTCTTCGAGAGTATCAAGCTCTCTAATGGCGCATATAATTGAGAGGCACGTCGAGTTGTAGTGGTTGCTAAAATTCATGTGGCGAACTTGAATATGAGCTTTTAGAGTCAAACGAGGTGGTAGATAGTAAATTTAACTCAGGCTATTTTAACCCGTTGGTTCTTGGATGAAATAGTCCAAAAGTAAAATTGTGAACGCATCACAATCACGTTATTTATGGCAGAGGACTTGCGATTGTGCGACACTCACTTCCCAGCAAGAAGTGAGTTAAGCTAATTCATTCTTGCGTCACCTACAGCCAAGTGATGTATGCTCGAGCCTCTATCCCCGGTTCAAGAAGAAAGTTTTAGAAAACGGGGGCAGAGAGATTTCGAAAGAGAGTTTTGAAATCAAGATTTGAGAGATTGAAATTAGTGTTATATGATGGAAGCAAAAAGACGACAACAATAACTTACAGCCTATAACTATCCGGATGGGAGACAGTTTGTGCCATAGTCTCTTAGGTTGCAATGCCACTATCAACCGTACAAGGAGGTCTTGCCTTTACCTGAAGAAATAAGAATAGCACATGACTTGAGTATTTTAATGACCCCCAACCCTCACGTACGAGTATGGACCCCATATCAGTACATATTCCTACGGCGGCTATCCTAAGCAGGTAATTGGATGTGTATTTACTATTCTACACACGAACCACACGTACGAGTATGGACCCCTGGTCGGTTCGTACACCTCCTACACATCATTTCATAATCGTTCGAATATATGAGCATATGACATGTGGAAGCCATGGATACGTATCATCAAACACCATATAATTATAACCAAACTGATAGTAAGGCCACTTACTTAGTTGGCCTTAACCGATGTTTTCCTAAACTCGAGTACGTTCGCTTTTTCGTCCCTCGAAATTGCTCAAAGTATCACTGGTTGTCATCTCCTAGTAGAATGTCCAATCTCATTTCATTAATAACTCAAATTCCTTCGACTCAATTTAACTTAAATCAAGAAATTGAACATTATACTGACCTTTATTACCTTAATCAAGGTCAATTTCAGCTTTAAAATGGTCGGATCGGTGAAAAATGGACAAATTCCCTTTACCGAGCCAAGGGAGTGCTTTTCGGCTGTAGGTGTGACACACGGTGCAACGAGGCGATGACGTGTGTGCAAGTCGAGTCGGGTCAAGGCGCAAGTTGCTGCAAGTACACGAGTTGCGGGCCGTGAGGTTGGGCTGTTGTAGGTGTTTGAGCTAGAATTCCTTACGATTTTCCTTCTGATTTTTTCTCTCGCCTCCTGACATCGTTTCAACGGCTTTTCCATCGTCGTTTTTCTTTGGATTTAAGTCGTCTCGCCTTCTAACTACCACCACTTCACGATGAACGCGTTGATACGTTAATACAACTTAAGAAAAAAAAAATTATCTTAAATAATTATTTCATATTTAAATTTTTTAATACTTCATATGGTACAAAAAGGATTAAAAAAGAAAAAAAAGGATTATTTTTTTCCTACTACTTTTTACGATAAGCCTTCCGCCATTCTCCCTCTTACTTACGGTCAACCACCCCTCCCTGTCCCTCATCCTCTCTCTCTCTCTCTCTCTCTCTCTCTCTCTCTCTCGTGGAAGCTCCTGTTGCTTGCCCCAATCACAGCCCAATTCCGCCATCGAATCACACTCTAACCTGAGAAATCTCTCAATTCCACCTCCCCCGACGAATATTTAACTCCAATCCTTCTCCCTCTTTCATGGATGACAGCCAATTACCCTGTAATGGAGTCCACTTTGGTCAACGAGCCCCCCTGGATTGTTCTTCCGCGAAATTAGCCTTCTCCTGATTCTTCCTCGCTGGAAGGAATCGCAACGGTCTTGTGAATTTTTAATGTGCTTGTTTTGTTCCTTCCCCTGCCACGCGTGATCACGATTGAGTAGGGCGTAGCCATTGCAGGTTTGATTTTCGCTTTCGTTTTGTTTAATCCTGATATTTTACTTTCATGTTGTTGTGTTTGTTGAGATTAGGGTTGATTTTGAGGTTTTCTTTACTCCATTTGGATTTCTCGTGGCTACTGTGCAGTCAATCTTGTGGTGGCTCTGTTTCTCAGGGCTTGAGTTGTAGATCGGATGGCTGAGAGTTGGGATGGAAGTTATGATGACTCTGGAAGCTTTTCAGATGAGAGCGGTTTTTACGCGAGATTGCATATTGAGCCTATTTACGATTCGTTTTTGTGCCCTTTAACGAAGAAAGTAATGCGGGATCCTGTTACTATAGAAAGTGGGCAAACTTTTGAACGTGCGGCCATTGAGATGTGGTTCAACGAATGCAGGGAGAGTAGAAGGAAGCCAATCTGTCCAATGACACTAAAAGAATTAAGAACCACGGATCTGAATCCCAGTATTGCTCTGCGAAATACTATTGAAGAGTGGACTGCGAGGAATGAAGCTGTTCAGCTAGATATGGCTCGTAAGTCACTTAACTTGGGAAGTCCAGAAAAAGAAACATTGGGATCTTTGAAGTATGTTCAACATGTCTGCCAAAAGGGTTTGTCGAGGCACATCGCACGAAATGCGGGGTTAATACCTATGATTGTTAGCTTGTTGAAGAGCACCAGTCGAAGAGTTCAGTTTAGAGCTTTGGAAACGCTTAAAATTGTGGTGCAAGAAGACAATGAGTGTAAGGTTGTCATTTGCGGGTTAGATTTCCTTAGTGTGTCGAGCTAGCTAAGTTATGCTTGTGGACTTTTTGTGAACCACTTGTTTCATTTGGCAGGAAATGTTAGCTGAAGGTGACACTCTTCGCACGGTAGTAAAGTTCTTGCGTCATGAGCATTCGAAAGAGAAGGAGGAAGCTGTAGCTTTGCTGTATGAGCTTTCCACGTCCCAAGACTTGTGTGAAAAGATTGGTTCAGTTAATGGGGCTATTCTTATATTAGTTGGAATGTCAAGCAGTAGATCTGAGAACATCACCACAGTTGAAAATGCCGAGAGAACATTAGAGAATCTGGAGACATGTGAGAATAATATTCGACAAATGGCTGAATATGGTAGGCTGAGGCCTCTTCTGACACAGATTCTTGAAGGTGCGTACATGATCTTCAGCATTAGAGTTATTAGTTTTCGTATGGTATTTGCTTCTTTTGAAAAAGGTGAGGAAGAAAACATTCTAAAAAAGCATTTTTCCATGTTTCTGTTCAATACTTGAACTAATTTCTAATGAACAACATGTGCTTAAATGCATGCCAAACCCTGTCCTGCAATATCCTTGTTGTTCTAAGTTATATTTGAATACACATTAGAATGTGCATGTAAAGCCTGTAATGAAGCATATTACTGCTGGTTATCTGCTGGACATTCTCACACTTGCCTTAGGGATGTGTCATAGGGATGTGTCGGTGCTTCCTAGACCACCCTATAGGAAATATTTTACCGAATGCTGTACTTCAGCTTTGGCTCGTGTAAAGAATTATGGTACTCTCCTACGAAAACATGCACTCTATTTTGAGCAAAATAGTGGTGTTACTTGTTAGATATGTAACCAATATAGACAGACACATTAGACATGTGGTTTGTAGGTCTCTTTTACTTTTGTTCTTGAAGAAGTTCTTGTAATTTGATTTTAAAGATACGTGGACATGTACGATACTTGTTTAGTGGAGATTGATAACAACCGTATGTCTGGAAAAGTGGAGTTTTGGAGACCAATTGAAGAAAAGTTTTCAAGGACATTGGGAAATTGGAAAAAATTGTGCCCTTCTAAGAGTGCTTTAACCTTGTCTACCTTAGTCCCGGAAAGCTTGCCAACTTAATGTGTGTAAGTGTTCCTGATGGCAAGGAAGGATGTGTATTATCCTTACTAAAGAAGATAAGGGAATTTCTTTGAATGGCAGCCGAGGTTGAGGATTATTGGGAGGGAGTCTCACATTGGCTAATTTAGGGAATGATCATGGATTTATAAGTAAGGAATACATCTCCATTGGTATGAGGTCTTTTGGGGAAACCCAAAACAAAACCATGAGAGCTTATTCTCAAAGTGGACAATATCATACTATTGTGGAGAGTTGTGATTCCTAACATGGTATCTGAGCCATGCCCTTAATTTAGCCATATCAATAGAATTCTCAAGTGTCGAACAAAGGAATTGCTAGCCTCGAAGGTGTAGTTAAAAATGGCTCATGTGTCGAACAAAGGGTGTACTTTGTTTGAGGGCTTTAGCTCAGAGAAAGGAGTCGAGCCTCGATTAAAGAGGGGCTGTTTGAGGGCTATATAGACCTTAGAGGAGGCTTTATGTGTACTTTGTTCGAGGGAAGGATTGTTGAGAATTGTTGGGAGATAATTGGTTAATTTAGGGAATGATCATGGGTTTATAAGTAAGGAATACATCTCCGTTGGTGTGAGGCTTTTTGGGGCAGCCCGAATCAAAGCCATGAGAGCTTATGCTCAAAGTGGACGATATCATACTATTGTACAGAGTCGTAATTCCTAACATCAAGCCATGAGAATTAAGTTACCTGGTTCGTAGTTTCATAACCACTCGAGTAAGGAGGCTTGGGCATTGGTAATTTGAGAAAAAGGAATCTAGCGTTACCGATAAAATGGTTGAGTTCTATGGAATTAAAGTAATAGTAAACGTAGAGGACGTTTGGTATGTTGGTTGGAAAACCTATATTCCTGTAGTTTAATATTAACAAATTTGGATTATGACAAAACAAGAGAACACCTTGAGGCAATATTGGATTCAGTTCAAGATGATTACTGCTTCTTTCTCGAAGCTCTTTGATATTGAGTTGGTGGGGAGCTTCATTAAAGGGCTGAAAGCAAAAAATCAGGTATGTGGTTATGGACTAGGTGCTATTTTGATGCAAATTCAGTGACCAGTGGTCTACTCCTATGATGTTCTTTAATAGCAAGCCCAACAAATATCCATTTATTAAATGGAATTGATAGCTAGGGTGTTCGCAGTATAGAAATGTAGTCAATGTCATTGAGAAGGAAATTCTTATGTAGTTTTTTTGCACAAATCAGCGAAGTCTACAAATCTGTTGGTTAGTGTTGATCATCATAGGTGGCTAACAAAATTACTTTGGTATGATTTTGAAATCCAATATAGGCTCAACCTCTCCCCCCACCCTCCCACGGCCGACCGTGCCACAGTCATCATTGCTGATAACCTATTCGTCAACTAGAATGTCCCCGCTTTACCCTAACTTAGTCTGCCAAGTCACCAATAGCAGCCAAAAAGCTTTCCTCCGGAATAGAAAACAAATTTATTGCAGTGGAGTTTGGCAAATGGTATAACTGAGAGTGGTGAAAATTACAGAGACGCATTGGAAAATATATTTCTATGTTTCTGTTGAAGAGGTGCTGGGGGTATGGATCACAGACGCAATTGCAGGCCTCCTTCATACCCCTCGGTTACATAAGTGTTATAAGAACGACATTTTGCAACGATCGTTTCTTTGGATTAAAAAAACGATGAATAAGAGAGGTAACTTTGTTGAGGTCACTAATATCTTTGATGTTGGGGGAAAGAACAACATTGTAGTTCCAGCAGGTCTGGACCACCTTAAAGGTTGGGAAGCCTTTCACCAGCTTCTTTCAGAATTTTAATGGAAAAATGTGGACGGAACAAGGAGCCTCAAACACGGGTTTGAAAAACGGAACTTCATATATCAAAGATTGCTTTTGACATGTTAACCAATTGAGTCTAAGAACCCTTATAAATGCTTTGGATATGCAAACCCCTAGTTCACAAATGCTAAACCCCCGAGAATTTGATCTAATAACCTTATTCAAGAATAAGACCTTTAGATCTAAAATTTTCAAAAATCTAAAACGATAAGGAATCACCCCATGTGAAAGTAAGACTCGGATTACCTTGTTGATCAAATATCTCAAGGTGAGAAAACTTCTTTGAGATTTGAATTACTCAACAAGCAAGATCGATCACATCATTCTTGAATGATTCTAAACATGCAACCTAAACTATATAGAATTGTAAAGAAACTTAGCCGTTGGCTAAAAGAAAGCACAAATGCTCTTTTCACTACATTTTCTAGGCCAGCTTTACAAATACAACATACATGACTTTATATAGCCTCAAAATAAACTCTTGTTCTTGCGTGAGACATTTCAAGAGTTGTAACATTCATTCTTTATGTTCATAATTTTTCACCCTGTAAATGTAACCTTAGTTTAAATAACAAGTCTTAAAATACAATAATGAAACACCATAACTCTAGATTATCAATTTGTAACCATCTAAGAATAAATGAAACTCATTTTCCTTGAAGTTCATATTGCATGATTGACATGTCTTGGTTACTATTATTCTCCATTTCTTTAAAAGGATTCATCCTCGAATCTATTTGTGAAACTTTGCTGCAAAAATAAGTTTAAGAAACACAAAAAACTTCACAACACTCTCTCGTACTCAAGAAAACTTAGGCCACTCTGTTTGCACTCATTTACACAAGAAAACTTTGGATTGATTATAAGCTTAATAAATAAAAATAAATGAAAAATAAATTGAAAAAAAAACACAAAGGAAATATAGATCCGATCTTAAGCCGAAAGCTTTGATACCAAATGATATAGTGACCCTAGGCAATTGAATTTAAGAACTCTTGTAAACGCTTTGGATATGCAAATCCCTAGTTCACAAATGCTAAAACTCCCCGATCAATTTCATTTCATTCTAATGATTGTAACTCTTGAGAATTTAAACTATCAACCTTATTAAAGAATCAAACTTTCAGATCTAAAATATCTCAAGACTTCAAAACAATAAAGAATTATCCCAAAGGAAAGTAAGATCTGGATTACCTTATTGATCAAATATCTCAATGTAAGAAAACTTTTTTGAGATTCGAATCACTCCACAAGTAAAATCGACCATGTCAAGCTTGAACGATTCCAAACAATTAATCTAAGCTACATAAAATTGCAAAAAACTTAGCCCTTGACTAATAGGAAGCACAAGTGCTGTTTTTACCATATTTTCCATGTCTACTTTACAAAGACAACATACATGGCTTTATATAGCCTCAAACTAAAATCCTTGACCTTCCATGATGCATCTCAAGATTTGTAACATTCATATTTTATGACCATAATTAGCCACTATATAAATGTAACCTTAGAGTAAATAAAAAGTCTTAAAATACATTAATAAAATACCATAACTCTAGATTATCATTCAAGGAAGATCGGCTTCATTATTTTGGGTGCAATATGAACTTAATTTTGGGTGGATGATAATCTAAAGTTGTGATGTTTCATTATTGTACTTTTAAGACTTTTTACTTACTCTAAGGTTAATTTATTTAGTGGCTAATTATGGTCATAAAGTATGAATGTTACCACTCTTGAAATTCCTCATGGAAGATCAAGAGTTTTATTTTGAGACTATATAAAGCTAGGTATGCTATCTTTATTAAGTAGACTTCAAAAATGTAGTAAAAAGAGCATTTGTGCTTTCTTTTAGCCAAGAGATAAGTATCTTTGTAATTCTATGTAGTATGTTGCATGTTTAGAATCATGCAAATTTGACATGATCGATTTTGCTTGTGGAGTGATTAGAATATCAAAGAACTTTTCTTGCCATGAGATATTTGATCAACAAGGTAATTCGGATCTTACTTTTTCCGGGGGTGATTCCTTATCATTTTGAGGTTCTTAGATATTTTAGATCTGAAGGTCTTATTTTTTAATAAGATTGTTAGATCAAATTCCAAGAGTTGCAAACATTTGGAATAAAATCAAATTGATTTTGGGGTTTTAACATTTATGAACTTGGAGTTTGCATAGCCAAAGCGTTTATGAGGGTTCTTAGATTTAACTGGTTAGAGTTACCATATCAAAAGCAATCTTTGATATTCTTAAAAAGATCCACACTCCATAAATTAAAAAGAATATTCCTAAATTTTAACCATCCCTCATATGACAAGACCGCATTCTGTTTTCCATAAAGTTGAGCGTCCCATGCTCCCATTGGTTGCCACTAGGGACCAAGCAAAGTTAAAACTAGAGAGCAATGTGCGGACATTCTCACCAAGACTCTAGCAAAGGTTAAATTTGCAGACATGCGAGAGTTTCTCGAAGTGAAAAATCTTGATCAAAGTCAAGCTTACACAGGAGAACGTGAGTTAATAAGCTTGACTTAGCAAAAAAAGTTATTAACTTAGAGAAATTTTAGGATAATTGTTTAGGAGTTATTAACTTGAATAAGTTTAGGAAAATGATTAGTCTTTTGTTAAGGAGAATTGTTAGTAGTTGCTAACTTGTGGAGAAAGTTTAGGAAACATCCTTCTCCACTCTAAATACTCATGAGGTGTATGCTCATTTCACACCAACAAAGAGAATTAAAAGTCATAAGTGTTTAGCTACTCTATTCAAAAGCTCTCCCCTTATTCTTCTTGCTTCAGCTGTTTGTTTCGACATATTTCGATTGTGGGCTACATCTAAGCATCTTGAATAGCATACCTATTTACCTTTTTTTGCTCCAAATGGTTCTGATCAAGATGATTAAAGAAATGGGGAAAGTGATGAGGGACTGTGTGTGGAGTGGTGGTAATTATAAGCCGGGAAACAATCTCATCAAATAGAAGACCACTTCACTGCCATCGGTGTACGAGGGGCTCGGAGTTGGCTCTCTTCAGCAACGGAAGGCCTTCCTTCTGCTTAAATGACTATGGAGATTCAACCGTGGAAGGGACACTCCTTGGAGAAGTCTTATGGTTGCTTTCTGTGGGTGTGATTCTGCTGGTAGACATTCAACCATGAAAGGGAGGTTCTTTGGAGAAGAGTGATTGCGTCTATCTTTGGGCGTGATTCTGGTGGTCGGATGACCTAAGAGCTTAAAAGGAATTTTGGTGGCTGACCTTGGGCCACTATATGCCAACACTGAGATGTGTTTTTCAGTTTGTCAAAATTTTTTATAGGCAATGGCAGAAGTATTATTTTTGACTGGGAATTCGAGAACTGGGCAGCCTCCTGTGTTAAACTTGAAAGTATACAGCTAAGCAGAGGGGAGGACAAAATCAAATGAATACTGGAGCCACGTGGCTCTCTCTTGGAAATCAGCCTTTCTGTCCCTTACCCAGCCTAAATCAGTTAAAGTTTTCTTGTGGACAGTTATGTATAGGGACATAAATACTATTGATAGTGTGAGATCCCACATTGGTTAGAGAGAGGAACAAAACATTGCTTATAAGGGTGTGGAAACCTCTCCCTAGCAAATACGTTTGAAAACTGTGAGGCTGACGATGATACGTAATGAGCCAAAGCAAACAATATCTGCTAGCGGTGGGCTTGGGCTGTTATAAATGGTATCAGAGCCAGTTACTGGACGGTGTGCCACCGAGGACGCTGGGCCTCCAAGGAGGGTGGATTGTGAGATCCCACATTGGTTGGAGAGGGGAACGAAGCATTCCTTATAAGGGTGTAGAAACTTGTCCCTGACAGACGTGTTTTAAAATCATGAGACTGATGACGATACGTAACGGGCCAAAGCAAACAGTATCTGTTAGGGGTAGGCTTGGGCTGTTACAGAAGGTTTCCCTCCTGGCGTTCCTCCTCCTCTTGTTGCTGTCTGTATTCTCAGGGGGCAGAAACCATTGATTATTCGTTGCTTCATTGTCCTTTTATGGCTAACGAGTGGTCTTTGATTTTGAATTGATCGAACTTTCAAGTCTTCTCTTAGATGTTCTTTCTTCTACAATAAATTTTTGTCAATCTACTAAGTGTTATGCCAAATAAGTTTATCATAACATTCACCCATGATGAAGATTAAATGGAAAAATATCAATACTTAAAAGGATTAAATTGGAACTTTTTTAACAGGGACTAAATTGAAAAAATGCTGGAACACTACATGGGAACTAGAAAGTAATAGCATGTATTTCGCATTTATTTTAGATCATTGGTATTATGTCTCTCCCTGCGGTTCCCTTCAAGTATTAGAGTATTCTATTGACTGCTTGGAGATGAACTTCCGTAGTTATGCATAATCCGACTCATTATTCTTTCACATACACAAAGTAGTCTTGCATGTAATAACTCAGACTCTAGTTTCAATCGTTGGAGAAATTTTAAAATTAGGTTGAACGGGTGTTTCAGTCAGCTCATTAAGGAATCCCCAGTTTTTCCTGGGGAGTGTGAGATCCCATATCGGTTGGAGAGGAGAACGAAACATTCCTTATAATGTAGAAACCTCTCCCTAGTAGACGCGTTTTAGAAACTGTGAGGCTGACGGCGATATATAACGAGACAAAACAGACAATATCTGCTAGCGGTGGGTTTGGGCGGTTTCAAATGGTATTAAAGCTAGACACCGGGCGGTGTGCCAGCGAGGACGCTGGGCCCCCAAGGAGGATGGATTGTGAGATCCCATATCGGTTGGAGAGGGGAACAAAACATTCCTTATAATGTGGAAACCTCTCCCTAGTTAAGGGGAACAAAACATTCCTTATAATGTGGAAACCTCTCCCTAGTTAACGCATTTTAAAACCTTGAGGGGAAGCCCGAAAGGGAAATCCCAAAGAGAACAATATTTGCTAGCAGTGGGCTTGACCTTAGGCTGTTACAGAAACTTTGGTGGCAACAGACCAAAAAAAAGAAAAAAAGGGCCGGGAGTATAGTTGTGATACCACAAAAACAGGGTATTTTCATTCATTTCTTGTGTGAAGAGGCAACTTCAGCCTTAGATATAAAAGAAGCAGCGGATTAAACTTTGACTGATGGGAAGAAAATACTGAAATCAGAAACTTAATTAGTCATTTGAGAGATTAAATTTGCTTTTGTTTTATGACATCTGTTGCAATGGAAGTACATTTCTTAATTTTTTCTACATTTTTTTAATAAAGAACTTAATTTATGTATAAAGCATGTGATTGAACTTTTGGATGGGTTTGCAGCAGAGATATCCTCACAGTTTTGAGGAATTCCTTTCATGTTTCCTTTTAAATTACTTCATTCTTCAATGGGATTGTTACAGGCCCCCCAGAAACTAAACATTCTATGGCTGCACATTTGGGCGAGCTAGTTCTAAATAATGACGACAAACTCTTTGTGGCTCAGACCGTGGGGCCGTCGCTAATTAATATCATGAGGAGTGGTGATAAGCAGGCAAAAGAAGCTGCATTAAAAGCCTTGAACCAGATTTCGTCTTTTGAGGCTAGTGCACGAGTTTTGGTACAGCAAGGGATACTGCCACCTCTCGTTCGGGATCTTTTCGCAGTTGGTTCGAACCCACTTCCCATGAAACTAAAAGAAGTATCTGCTACAATTCTTGCCAATATTGTTAGCTCAGGAAGTGATTTCAATTCCATTCCAGTGGAACCTAATAATCAGACCACACTTGTCTCTGAAGCTACTATACATAGCCTGCTACAACTCATTAGCAATACCGGTCCAGCCATTGAATGCAAGCTTCTCCAGGTTCTTGTTGGACTTACGAGTTCTCCTTCAACTATTTCGAGTATTGTTAATGCCATTAGAAGCTCTGGTGCAATAATCAGCTTGGTTCAATTTATCGAGGCCCCACAGCTGGACTTGCGTGTTTCTGCTATAAAGCTCCTCCAGAACATCTCCCCACACTTAAGCCAGGAGCTAGCAGATGCGCTACGTGGTTCGGTTGGCCAGCTGAGCAGTTTATTTAGAATCATAGCTGAAAATACAGGAATCACAGAAGAACAAGCAGCTGCTGTGGGGCTTCTAGCTGATCTCCCTGAAAGGGATTTAGGCCTCTCCCGGCAGATGCTTGATGAAGGAGCTTTTGAGTTGGTCCACCTTAGAATTTTTCAACTCCGCCAAGGGGGGACTAGGGGAGGCCGATTTTTAACACCATTCCTCGAAGGCCTTGTTCGAATTCTTGCGAGGATTACGTTTATACTGGCTGATGAACCTGATGCTGTTGCATTTTGTCGCAACCGCGATCTTGCTGCTTTATTCATCGAACTGCTTCAGTCTAATGGACTTGACAATGTGCAGATGGTTTCAGCCATGGCATTGGAAAATTTATCTTTAGAATCTAAAACTTTGACTCAGTTACCTACACTTCCAGAACCAGGATTTTGTGCCTCAATTTTCCCATGCTTCAGCTCACAACCGGTGCTGACAGGGCTGTGTCCTCTCCACCGGGGTACATGTTCTTTGAAGGAAACTTTTTGTCTTTTGGAAGGTAATGCAGTCGACAAATTGGTAGCCCTTTTAGATCACGCAAGTGAGAAGGTCGTCGAGGCAGCACTTGCAGCACTATCTACTTTGTTGGATGATGGGGTTGACGTCGAGAAGGGCGTGAACATTTTACACAATGTAGATGGGGTTCAGCCTATATTTAACGTGTTGTTTGAAAACCGCTCAGAGAATCTGATGAGACGGGCAGTTTGGACAGCCGAGAGGCTGTTGCGCAACGACGACATCGCTATCGAATTCTCGAACAATCCAAACGTGAATACAGCACTTGTCGATGCCTTCCAGCATGGTGACTACAAAACAAGGCAAATCGCTGAGCGTGCCTTGAGACATGTTGATAAGTTACCCAACTTCTCCAATATATTTCCTAATCCTGGTACGTAGGGATTACCTTATCTCTTCTACATATGCTCTTGTTCAATTATTTGTGGTTTCTGTTGCCTTTGCATATGAAATTTTCTTTGTTTCTCTCTTTTCTTCCTTTTTCTTATCATTATTTCTTATTTTGGTTTGAGAGATTCTAGCCTCTTTTAAGTATTTGGAGGTAGATATTGAATGTATAAAGTCTCCAGCTCTTTAGACTTATCAGAAATTTGATTTGTTGAGTGATTCTATAGCCTGTAAGTTCTTTTGTTGTCAATCAAATAAACTAGATATCAAGTTCGGGAAGCAATGTTGGATAAAGGTGGTGTTTTTCTATCTTAATTTTTTTTTTCATTTTCTGGAGGATTGCTTGTTCATGGATTTGTACTTCATTAGATTGAGTTTCTTGATCTGCTTGCCTAAAGTTCAGCGTCGTTACAAGTCCTCGTTCAATAAGCTTAAGGATTAGGGGGACAATGAGTTAACATGATGAACCCACTCGATCCAAAATTCTCAATTTTGAGAGATTTAAGCATATACATGTGCGACTTAGGTTGCCTTATATTGGACATACTCGGTTATCGAGTATTTATGATTAACATTTGAACGTTATAAATACTTTGAAATTTTAACACTCGCCTTCAAGTTGGTTTAAGGATGTTTTTCGAAGTTAGATGGTTGAATTGTTTGATTGAAAGTTCTTTAATGAGTACATCAACAATGTCAGAGGATAAGAAATAGATATTGCACTTACGTTGATCTTTCTCTTATATAACGTTAAGCAATCGATGTATTTTGTTCTATCATGTAAAATTATATCATAAGCTAAAGAGATGATGAGTGTACTATTCAATAAACTGTATAGAGTCTACTTGAAAAACTTCAATGTTTATAATGTTTAATGTTTTTTTTTTATTCGACTACCTTTGTGTATAGTATTACAGTCATGTTTATCTAAGGCATGTTAGTTTATCCTCGTATGCCCATTTCAATTATTTTTACCTTACTTAATAGTAATGTATTTTTTTTAGTTTTTTTATTATTATTATTTATGTATGTCTCCTGGTCACTTCCGATGTTTGATAAGCAATTTATCTTAAAATGTATTATAGGGAGACACTAGTTGCCAATTTTTCGTACTTGAATTATATGCTATCAATTTTATTGTTTTTCCTTATTGCGACAAAGGAAGGAGAGGGTCAGGATCGCGTGAAGTGAAATTGTATCGTATTTCAGTTTATAGAGGTTGGCGAATTACTATGATCTATAGATTTATTAGCCTATAACGTTACTTTTTCGAATTCTTTTCAAAACTTACATAATTTCGTTTTCTAAAATTTGTTTAACATTTTTCTTTATTTATGCTTTTAAAAAGTTGTAATAGACCCAACTAAGTATAATATTAATTGACAAAAAGTTCATTATAGAAGTTCAAAGTTCGAACATATGATATGACTTATTGCTTGATGACATCTAAAATTTTGAGAGAGTAAAAGGCCAAAAATTGATGACAGTATTTACAAATAAATATTTGTAATTGTAGACCTTATACATTGAGAAACAAATCATTTTAAAGTATAACATTTGAATCAATTTACACAATTGACCCAAAACTTTCAATATCATATCTAATCAACTCAGAAATATTTCTCAAATGTCTCCAAAGTCATGTGTTATTTTATGGAAGGTATTTGTTTGTTATTTTTTTCTAAAAAAATATTTATAGAAAAAAATAATTAAATCATTCTAGATGAGATGATCACGATCATGAACACCATGAACCTGACTCTCCAAAGTAAAACCCACCTTATAAAAATAAATAAATTTTTGTGTTCCACCTCACCTTTTACTAGCAATGATATGGAGAATATCTAAATAGCAACATCACTCTCTAAAGTAAAACCCACCTTATAAAAATAAATAAATTTTTGTGTTCCACCTCACCTTTTTACTAGCAATGATATGAAGAATATCTAAATAGCAACATCGTTGAGATGACCACGACAGTTTTGTTGGTAATGAATTTGAGCTTTGAGCTTGGCTAAAATGTTGGGTGAGATAAAATGGAGTTACACCATGAAGTCAACCCCATCAATGGTCTTACAAATGATGAGAGCACCATACCAGCTAGAGAGGAAAGAGATAAAGATTCCAACGAGGAAAATTCGAAAAGCTTTGCAATTGTTGTATAGATGGAGGATAAATCGAGCTCCAATTAATGAAAAATAAAAAGAACAAAAAAACAGTATTGACGATAGATAGAAGAATGAGAGTACTGTTGTAATATAGCTGTAGAAGATAAAAAGTTAAAAATAAATCTCAGCCTCAAATTGAAAAAAAACACCAACCAGTCTAATATAGTCTTCTTAACTAATTTTATTTTACTTTTTAAATAACAAATAATTACATAGAATGAGTAACATTTAGCTTTAGAGCATACATAAAACTACCTTTCTAATGAGAAATAAAATAGATACTTGGTATAAATTAATACATGTATAAACTAATACACTAATGGATGAAATTAAGCATTTAGAATTATGATTAATACAATATGTCAAGTTTGAAATTCATGGTTTAAAGTTAAAATTGATATAACCAATAAAGTCAAAAATGATTTTTTTCAAAATCAATCTAGTAGGTCCAATTTTATCACGCATAACGTGCTGACTATACTCAATTTGACTAATAGTTTCACACATTCTATGTTGGGTGAATCTATATTGTTCGTATAAAAAATTAACGAAGTTAGTTTTAAATACGTAAGCAAAATTATCCTATCACTTTGAATAAGATAATCCTAAACAATGAAGAAGAGAATGGAGAAGAGTATCATCTTCGCCATGGTTGGTTCAGTTTGGCCCCAATAATAATCCATGACAAGATCGATCAATTCAGTTGATTTGACCAAAAACCAATCCAAACCCATATTTCGTTCAACATGCATGACATGTTCATTTGAAAGGAAAAAAAAAACAAAATTTCCTAGAAAACTTTGTTCTATTTCAACAATGAGTGCTAGACCCAACAACAGAAATGAAATGCAGGTTCTTCAGGGTAGAAAAGAAAGAGGACACAAATCCCCAAGAGTTCTTCATGGACTATTTGAGTGAGTTTATTACCCTAAAGCTTGTGTTCATCGAATATCATGAGACAACACCAAATTTACTCAAGAGATATAAAATCAATTACGAGAAGAAAGATGATTTGATTGAAAATTACACAGTAGGGTGCAGCAATATATAATCCTGCATGATTGATGAAGAAACAAAGATGAATTGATCGCGTACAAAAGAAAATTTGATACAAGAAATGGAATGTTACCTTTGGATTGCACCATATATCTTCAACATGAGGAAATTGTTAATTTAGATTTCTTCAATCGCAAGGGAATAAGGCAGATAGATCGAGAGAAAGGACCTTAGAGATGGAGGACTGCCATTGATTTGGTCAAGCAGGAAGAAGCATCCATTTCATGAGATACACGAGTTCTTGAGATGTGATTCCAGTCTGATACTGCGTTGGAGATGTCACATACTGTCAAGAAGTCCAGTACCTGACCGAAGATTTTAAACATTTCGATCCCGAATACCAGGTTTCTATCGGCAACAAATGCAGCGTTCCAGTCCATTGGCGCATCGGGATGCACCGACACCTCTGTCCAGGCAAGGTACGCGAGATCTAACTCCCACAGTTTCCTTACAGCCTTGTTTCTCTGCCCTATTTGTCCATCCCCTTCGCACCAGGAGACAGAAAGCATGAACAGCCGACCATTGGAGGATACAATTTTCGGGTAGTACTCATGAACACGAGGCGGGAATGGAGATGTTTGGATTCCGATCCAAAAGCCTCTTTCGATGTCATAACCTGCAAGTCTGTCTGTCTCAGAATAAACATAGAAGATCCCATTGCAGACAACCCCAGAACATATAACACCGAAATCTACAGGAAGCCTCTGAATTTCTGTCCATTTGTTTGATGAGGAATCATAAATCTCCCCCGACTCTATCGGTTCATCCCAAGATCCTAGACCGCCAATTGCAATAATCACAAACCTACGATGTCCTTTCGCACGAGACTGTTCGCTCTTTTGTCGACTGAACTTATATGACTTCCTATTAGACAACATTGAAGCATCATTGTCTTCCAAAGGATTTCTGGCTTGACGTCTTAACGAGAGCCTGTGAGGATCCTCATAAACATCCAATGAACCACCGGCACGTGATCTCAAATAACGTCTATCTTGCCGATTATGATGGCTCGGAACTACTGAAAATTCTGAGTTAACCTCAGAAGTTCCTAATATAGGCATTGATCTGGCATGCTTCATAGACGCAATTTTCCTCCAAGAATTAGTTAAAGGACTAAACACTAAGACCCCTTTATGTGTTCTGAAGGAGCTCTTATCGACTTTTCCGAAGTTAGCCAAGCTAGAACATCCACCAACGATATATATATCGTCCTGGATACTGGCTAGAGAGAACACAAATCTTCCCTTGAGAATATCAGCATCTATTCTATGCCATTTCTTTAGAGATACATCCAGTGCGTGTATCTCGCCCGAGCAATAACCCTCTTTAACAGCACCAAATAAAAATATCCATGGAGTCTGATATAAACATTCCCGTCTCATCTGTAAAAACCGACGAGTGCTAGTCAAGTATCTCCACTTTTTGCATACAAGGCGAGCATTCATGAGACTCGAAAGTGGTAGCCTCATCAAGCACATTTCCAGAATGTCATCAGGAAGAAAAATATGAACGTCACTGCTCCTCGTAGAGTTCCGAAGTCCGGAATGCTTCGGGCTATGTTTCTTACGAAATCTCTCCTTTACACCATATGAGAAGCAATCCACACCATTTTCTTCAGTACTGAATAATGATTTGTATCCCTTACCTTCCTCACTGGCACTGGATCTTCTTCGACTGCCTGGGTCACCAATTTCCTCACCGGTGTCGGCCCCAACTTTGCAACCTCCACCTCTACCATATAATGTAAGACATCTCAAAGATATTCCCCTTGAAATATCCTCTTCCTCAGCAACACCTTTGTTATTCTTCCTCCTCAATTTCTGGCTCATGCTTCTCATGAGCCTTTTCGACATGCTCAAAACCTCAAACTCTTGATGAAAGTAGTCCAATTCAGCTTGTGTATTGGACAAATTTCCTTCTCCAGATCTTAGCAGTAAAAGTCACTCTTCCCATGACCATACGAACCGAAGTTCGAAACTCATCGTTCGGCACATTTCATTTTCCTATCTAAGATGTGAACTCTAAGAAAAACTGAATTGTCTCACAAGAAACACCGTATAGCCGCTCACAAACAGTACAGTACTATTTCTTTACTCACTTGAAACACCTGCACAATAAACCACGATCAATTGCTAAATAAGTTCATAGAAGAAAGGCAAAAAATTCGATTAACTCCCTAACTTTCAAACAGCCATGTATTCCTGAACTCGCAACCGCATTCACAGACAATATTCAAAAACAGAATCACGGATTCTCTTGTCGTAAATGTTCACTCAACCTCAAAAGACAGAGTAGGACAATTATCGCGATCATAATTCAAAACGCAAAACAAAAACAAAGGAAACTACGATCTGCAAAGACTCAAAAATCCACACAACAAAATCTCGACAGAATTACCAACAGATAGTCAAATATTCTGATCCCGGAAAGAGAAAAAAGAAAAATCTCACTCCAGATCCACAACATTCAGTGGCTACAACAGATTAAAATCATCTGCAAAAAGAATCAAGATTCAAAGCGCTGGAAAACAACAACAACAACAACAACAACAACAAGAACAACACCGACACAATAGAACAATACAAAAACAAAAACAAAAACAAAGAAGAGAAACCGCAATATCCTAGAGAATAACACTGTTTTACACCACATGCGGAAGAAAAGTAGTAACTTACATTACATGAAACGTTGCAAGGAAGAGAAATCCAGGAAGTGAATGAAAGGCAAAGTCAGAAATGGAAAGAAACTAATGAGATTGTGGAAGAAGAGTGAAGGTGCAACAATGGAGGAATTTTGGAGTCAAGGCGAGAAAGAAGGAAAGCATTTGATCTTCCTAAACAAAGCCTAAAGAAGGCGAGGCTATAATCCTGTACGACGACTTTTCTGTACTCCTCAAATTCCATCCCTCCGATTCGACCTAATCCGCGGGCCCCACTGGTTGCCGTGTGGAAATAAATTCAAATAAGAGAGAAAAAAACAAAAGCGTTTTGCTTTTTTTCTTTTTTTATTTATTATTATTAAATGTTTAAATTCCATTTCCGTTTATTTTTATTTTAATCCTCCCGTTTCAAAATTAAAAAAATATTTGAATTTTTAGATTTATTGAAAAAAAAAAAAACATAATTGTTTATTCAATGCTCTCTCTAATGTTTGATTGTTTTTTTTCTCAAGTTTTTATTTAAAATGTTTTTTATTTAATATGTTCATTTTCAATTATTAAAATTTGTTTCCATTAACAAGTTGAATTAGACTGGAGGGTTGTTGTAACGACTCAAGCTCACCACTAGCCCGTGTGGTCATGGACTTTCCCTCAACATTTTTAAAACGTGTCTGCAGAAGAGGTTTTCACACCCTCATAAAGAATGTTTCGTTCCTCTCTCCAACCGATGTGAGATCTCACAATCCACTCCCTTCGGGGCTCAGCATACTCGCTGACACTTGTTCCTCTCTCTAATCGATGTGGTTTCACACCCTTATATAGCATTCTCTGTTCTCCTCTCCAACCAATATGGGATCTCACAATCCACCTCCCTTCGGAGCCGAGCGTCCTCAATGACACTCATTCCCCTCTCCAATTGATGTGGGATCTCAAAATCCACCTCCCTTCGGGACCAAATGTCCTCGTTGACACTCATTCCTCTCTCTAATCGATGTGAGATATCATAATCCTAACCCCCTTCGGGGCCAGCGTCATGTTGGCAAAGCGCTCAGTATCTACCCCACTTTGAGGTCCAGCGTCCTTGTTCCCCCCTTTCGAGGCTCAACGTCCTCGCTGACACACCGGTGTCTAACTCTGATACCATTTGTAACGGCTCATTCTACATCAAAAAGTCCCTTCCTTTTTACAAAGAGCTCTTATGCATATCTTGTCGACTTGTCGGCTCCTCACGTCCTCTCAACAAGGATCTCTTTGACTTCTTTCTCAACGGTGTTCTTCACTATGACATAAGGCCTAGATGTCTCACTGTGATCGAAATTAACTAGGTCTATAATGATAGGGTTTCAAATTACTTACATGGATGACATAGTAAATCTTTATCCAAGAAGGAGGTCGAACTCTATACGACCCCTTACCAACTTTCTAAATGATTTAAATTGGACCTTTATATTTTTGCATGCAATATTAGTCTTAACTTCTTCATAATTGGACTTGTTTTGATCTCAGCTTGACAAGCCCGGGTTGCCTGTTTGAAACTCCAACGGACTCTAATGAATCCAACTTTTCATATGTTTGGACATATTCTATAACTCTTTGGTGACCAATAACACGATCAAATCACTCCACATGCAAGATTGATCATGTCTAAAAGTAAGCACAAATGTTCTTTTTACTGCATTTTTCAAGTATACTTTTGATCGCTTGTGGATGTATATAATAAAATGATGTAAAATTTACAAGAATAAGTGCAAGTATACACTATCACAAGTAGCATGTAATAAGTAAATTATCGATTCCACAAGGAACCTATCTTTTTAGTTAATTTTATCGCTGGAAATTAGGTGAGTTTTTGGGTAACATTCAAATGGGTGTCGGAGATTTTAACTATTTAAACAAAACTAAAACAGAGTGTCACTGCTGTAAAAAAAAACAAAAAATGATGAGAAAATCAACTATAATGAGGAAGGTTCGGCTAAGAGAGATTAAATAGATAAGTTGTTGAGTTTTGTGGTAGATTTTAGTTCCTTTTATTAGATTCTCAAGCCCACTTCCGAGGGTCATGAATGGTGATTATTTCCATAATCGTTGTAATTTCTATTAACAAGGCTCTAGAAGAAGAATTATTCCTAACCCTTCTATTACCCTTCAAGTCTCCTTGCTATAGAATTAGAGCATTAAGGAGGATTTCATTGCTCCCTCTCTTCTCCCGAATAAGAGAACAACTATGTATGTAAAGTAGCTAACTAAACATACATGTAAATCATTGACAACAACTCTTTAATAAACTAAAATCATACCGTCAACATACTTAAACTATATAAAACTCTCTCCATACAAACTGAATTAAACAGAGGAATCTATATCTTCATCATGTAAAATTGATGGAATAAGGAAAGAGAATAAGGAAATAGAGAGTTATCCCGGTTTGTTGCCGTTCGTCAATGGAAGTTTCCTTCTCTTGAGCTCTCACGTCCACCTCTTTGCCCTAATCAATCCTTGTTGGTCTCCTTTTCCTTCTGCTGTCAATAGCTGCTGGATTAGGGTTTTCTTCTTCTTCTCTAGTTTCACAGCAGTTCACTGTAGCAGTGGCTGCTGTTGTGTAATTCGATTTTCTCCCCCAAGTGTGGCTCATCTCCTCTTGGTCTTCCTTTTCCTTTTATATTGAGCATGAGTTTCCTTTACGGCTGAAAAGGAATAAGTTGTCCACATAGATGTTCCTCAATGATCCACTTGGACGGCTGATGTGGATTTATCATTTCCATGTTATCCCCCATTTGTTTCCAAATTTGCTACTCCCACGTAGTTTAACATAAATGTCTGAAATTTTACCACATAACTCAATTAAATATAAAATTAAGATCGATTTATGCCCAATCATATTTTTTTCACGTTGGACCGCAATAAACAATTTCATGATCACTAAGTAGAATAAATGGGGTTATAAATGAGAAAATGGAGAATAAGAGTGCAATATTAACTCCAAAAGGACTTGATATGATTCTACTTTTAGATAGTTATCAACTTTACAAAGATAACATACATGACTTTATATAACCTCAACATGAAAACCCTTGAGCTTCCACGAGACATATCAACAGTTAACTTTCACACTTTACGACCATAACTAGCCATTAAGCAAAATTTTCATTCACCCAAAATTTGTAACCATCTAAGAATAAACGATACTCGTTTTCTTTGAATATGTATGACTAAAGTACCTCGGTTAATATCAAAGACAATTCTCAAATTTAGTACCTGAATCAGTGTATAATTGTTTGTTTTCGGGTTCTCGAATTATCCAAAACTATTATTATTTGGTCGTTTTAGATCCAAAACTAACATGTTTGATTAAAATAGATAAGGAATTAGTGGTTGAAAATGGAAGAAGAGTGAACCACAAAAACAGGTTTTTCTTAGAACATATTACTAAATATAGAGTTTTAGAACACTTGAGATTGTTCTATAAATAGCCATGATGTTCATCTTTTACACATTTTTAGAAGGAAAGCAAATAGAACATTGAGGGCTTTGATTTCCCTAAAAGGTTAATGTAATAAGAGTTGAAGGCGACGGGTGTTGGTTCGTTTGTTCGTTCGTCGAAACCCTCGAGAGCCTGCCCATTTGATAACGTTTTTGTTTTTGCTTCTTAATATAGAGAAATGGAACTGCGTTTGGTGACAGCTACCAAACGCTTCGAGTTCTAAAAAGCTAAGAACAAGAAACAGGAAGTCGGGAATTTGAACGTTACCGAACCGTAGCTATTGGTTGTTTGGTTGTCGGGTTGGGAAATCGTTATAGATTTTGGTATGACATTGTTTTTTTACGATGTTATTCGTTTACGTATTGTCGTTAGGTTTGATTTAACCTAATGTGTTTTGTTTTTGATTGATTGTTTGGTTGTTCATAAGGGCACTTCAAAGCTTGCTTGAGCTCTAAGAAATGGGCGGCGGTGGCGGTGGCGGTGCTCAAAGTAGAGAGTTAGATCAAACTCCGACATGGGCCGTTGCCGCTGTTTGTGCAGTCATCATTCTCATTTCCATCATATTGGAAAAAGTTCTTCATAGGGTTGGAGAGGTACATCTTCTTCATACCCTTCCTAATTCATTTTCGTATTTTGCTCGGGTGTTCGTGGGTTAGGTCAAATCAGGTCGGGTCAATATATTTTTAAATTCAGCTCAATTTTTTGGATTGTAAATTTTGAAACCCAAACGAACACTTTATTTAAAAAAATAAGGTCATTCCATTTTGACAAAAGACCCACACCCAAGTTCCATAGTTTTGGATCAGCTATCCCGATCATGATTTTCCTACCCCAGAGGGAAAAGTCCTTTCCTTTTTGGGAGGTCATGATTTTCCTACCCCAGAGGGAAAAGTCCTTTCCTTTTTGGGAGGTCCACTATCCTGATCATGATTTTCCTATCCCTATAGGGAAAAGTCCTTCCCTTATTGGCGGGTCCGCTATCTCGATCATGATTCCTTTCCTTTTTGGGCGGTTGTGGGCGAGGAGGGATTCCAACCCTCACATGGTTCGTAGTCACGTGCTCTAATCCTCTGAGGATGTTAAATAACAAATCCAAACCCAATTGAACTATAATTTTTTTTGGATTGAATTAGTTCCGTTAAGTACAATGTTACTAGTAAAATATTTATTTATTAATATTTAATTAAAATTTATAATAAATAATTAAAATTTATAATAGAAAAATCTCGACGCAATTAAAAATTATTTTCACGTATATTTTAAAATTAACCATAAATTCGGACTATTTCGATTCAACCCAAGTTTAGGAGAACCGATGAATCAACAAAATTCGTAAAATTTTTATTTATTCGAACTCAAACTCAACCCAATTGAAACAAATTCATAATTGAACTCGAACCATACGAGTCGGGTTGGGTTGGGTTGGGTTGATGAGGTTTATCGAGTCATCGAATTTTTTGAACACCCGTCTTTTTTAATTATTTTTTTTTCTAATATGTTAGATATTTCAAAGAAAGAAAAAGAAAGCATTGTACGAGGCGCTCGAGAAGGTTAAAGGCGGTAAAGCTACTTTCGTTTAATAATTAATTAATTAATTATTTATTTATTTATTTATTTATTCGAGAGTAAAAAGTTTATATTATTTATGTTTTTTTTTTTTTGGACAGAGCTTATGGTTTTGGGATTCATTTCTTTACTCTTAACATTCGGACAAAACTATATTGCTGAAGTTTGCATACCCTCAAGGTATGCAAATACCATGTTGCCTTGCCCTTATAGAGGGAAATCACATCAAAGCTCCCATGGCATCGAACCCGAAGAACACGAGGAAGACGCCCACGATCACCACCGTAGGCTTCTTTGGTACGAGCATCGACGTCTCGGCGGTGGTGGTCACGTAGAAAGTTGCAAACCAGTAAGTTATGCTTCTATTTAGTCTCCGAGCTTCTTTTTTAACATATATGAGTAGGAGACCTGATCCTGTAACCTAACCGTGTTTTTAACCCCTTCATTTTCGTTCCGTTGTAGGGATATATGCAACTTATATCTCTAAATGGTTTGCATCAATTACATATCTTCATCTTCTTTCTAGCCGTTCTCCATGTTGTCTTTAGCGGCATAACGATGACTCTCGGAAGATTGAAAGTAAGTACATATGTAATTTTCGATGCCCATTCTTATAAATTTTAGACAAGCTAGATCTTACAAATTAAATACTGACAAGTTGGTTCCGAGCATTACAACCTCCGAGAACTTTAGTTATTTTTGTAATATTATTTTAAAATTTTTATGTTTTTTTTTTCTCTCTCCTAAGATTCGTGGATGGAAAGTATGGGAAAGACAGACTGAACTAGAACATGAAGCCATGAACGGTATAGTAAGAAAGATTAGGGTTCATTCATGGTTTTCTTGTAATTAATCCCAACTATGCACTACAATTTTGTCATTTTACTTTCTCTTTCAGATCCTACAAGGTTCCGACTTACTCACGAGACATCGTTTGTAAGAGATCACAGTAGTTTCTGGACCAAAACGCCCCTCTCCTTTTACTTTGTAAGGGCTCACCACTTATTTTTTATTTTTTATTTATTTAAAGGAGTTTACGAGTATCTCGTCCACTCGTTTTAGGTCAAAATCTCTATCAATTGAGTTATAGACGTTTTCATCTATTCCATCTCGAGAATTAACGAAACATTTCTTATAAGGACGTGGAAACCTCTCCCTTATTAAAACCGTGAGGTTGATAACGATACGTAAGGGCTCGAAACGAACAATATCTACTAGCGGTGGGCTTGAGCTGTTACAAATGATATTAGAGCCAGACACCAGGCAGTGTGCCAGCAATGACACTGACCTCTAAAGGGGTGGATTGTGAGATCTCATATTGGTTAGAGATGTAGAAACTTCTCCCTAGGAGACTAGTTTTAAAACTGTGAAGCTAACGCTGATACGTAACAGACTGAAGCGAACAATATTACATTTGGATTTATGAGTATTTTAATATGATACTCAGATTTGTTTTCCAGGTATGCTTCTTTAGGCAATTCTTTCGGTCAGTTAGTAGAGCCGATTACTTGTCTCTTAGACATGGTTTCGTCACGGTGAGTTATTTTCACTGTTTAGAGTAATAGGCAGTTTCAAATGTCTCAAATTTTAGATTATTATTATTTTTCATTACTATATAGGTTCATTTAGCACCTGGGAGTAAATTTGACTTCCAAAAGTACATCAAAAGGTCATTAGAAGATGACTTCAAGGTGGTCGTCGGAATCAGGTAAAATTTTGACAAACACTTCGATTTAAGACTTCGAGTTATGGGTATTCAGAATTTTGTTTGATCGGGTTGAGATATATTCAAAACCCAACTCGATTGTTCGGGTTGTAAATTTTTATAACATAAGCAACCCTTCTGAACAATAAATTTGAATTAGTTCAATCCTAAACTAATCTTACGAGAACTCATGAACCAACCCGACCTAAACGAAACGAATTAGGTTGAGTTGATTGGATTCTTTGAGTCACCGAATCTTTTGAATACTCGGGTTCGTATAGTTTTGAATTATACGCTAACGTTTGCTTTTGGCAGTCCTCTACTATGGGCATCAATGGTGCTTTTTCTGCTTCTCAATGTTAGTGGTTAGTATTATTACCCTTTCAACTCATTTTCTTCATTGTTTTAATATTATTTATGTAACATTTGCAATATTTATTATGTTTTTAAATTATATAATTGTTATTAATTTTATTGTCCAGGGTGGCAAGTTATGCTTTGGGTGTCCATATTTCCTCTGGTGGTAAGAGCTCTTAATACTCAAAAAAATAATTTTTAAATAAAATTATTAAAAAAAAATTGTAATATTTGGTTGATATTTACGAACCTCCACAAATGGTATGATATTGTTCACTTTCAGCATATCAATGAAGATGTATTCTTTACTTATAAACTCATGATCACCCTCTGAACAAAATACACCATAGACCCTCCCCTGATGTCTATGTAGCTCTCGAACCCTCGAACAACTTCCCTTTAATCAAGACTCGACTCCTTTTTTTAGAACTCTCGAACAAAGTACATCATAGAGCCTTCCCTGAGATCTATGTAACCTTCGAACCCTCGAACAGTTTCCCCTTTTCTTGGAGCCTTTGAGGCTAGCAACTTCTTTGTTTGGACATGACTCTAATACCATGTTTAGAAACCACGAACCTCCACAACGGTATGATATTATCCACTTTGAGGATAAACTCTGATGGGTTTGCTTTTAGTTTCCCTAAAAGATTTCACACCAATAGAGTTGTATTTTTAGCATAAAATCAAGATCATTTCCGTCCCAACAATCGTCAACATTAATATTAAACTCATAAACATACGAGAAATAATCGATATCAAACTCATAGACGCACGAGAAACGTTGATATTACTTTTTTTTGTTTGTTGAAAAGGTGATCCTAGCCGTCGGAACAAAGCTGCAAGGAATCATAACACAAATGGCGCTTGAAATCAAGGAAAGGCACGCAGTGGTTCAAGGGATTCCCCTCGTCCAAGTCTCCGATAGACACTTCTGGTTCAGTTGGCCCGTTTTGGTTCTGTATCTCATCCATTACGTCCTCTTCCAGGTTTATTACTTTAATTTTAATTTTAATTTTTAATTTTTCTATTTATTATGCTCTTATACTAAATAATCTAATATTTATTTAAATATGTGACAGAATGCATTTGAGATTACATATTTCTTTTGGATATGGGTAAGACATTACATTATAAATATTATAATTTATTTTTTAGAAAATATAAATTATTTTATTTTATTTTATTATATATATTCTAATTGTGTTCATGGTACAGTATGAATTTGGATTGAGATCATGCTTTCACCAAAATTTTGATCTTATTATCGTCAGAGTTGCCCTTGGGTAAGTTAATTTATAAATATTATTTATTATTATATTTATAAGAAAAAAAAATTAATTAAAAAAATATATACTTTTTAAATATTGGAAAAATATTTATTTTTTATTTTTATTTTTTACTTAAATTTAAAACCTTGCAAAAAAAAAAAAAGTGTTGTTTGATTTATAAATAATATTTATTACTTTTTTATAAGAAAGAAAAAAAGCTTTATTAACATTTTGTTTTTCAAAATAATTTAATTTTTCTAAAATACTTTTTGAAATCTTGGCCTTATCATTATTCAAAAGCTTATTGCATATAAAATATATATATATATATATATATATATACACACATACTTACATATACATACATACATATATATATATATATACATACTAACACACACATATATATATATATACACATACTTACATATGATGGACCTTGGATTTTGACAGGGTTGGAGTACAGATTTTGTGCAGCTACATTACACTCCCATTGTATGCTCTTGTCACTCAGGTATTTTTTTAATATCAATGATATCGTTCATTGAGAGCTTAAGCATTATATCAATCAAGATAGTATTTATTAATTATAAATGCATGATCATTTTAAAGTGGTCGTTTTTTTTTTTATTAGATGGGATCGACTATGAAGAAATCCATATTTGATGAACAAACTTCAAAAGCATTGAAGCAATGGCATAGAAGTGCTTTGAAGAAAAAGAATGAAGGGGGAAAGCCAGATCCAATGCCAATGCGAACACTGGGCGGGGGCGGAGGCGGAGGCAGTGGAAGCCCTCCCGAGTCACCGTCGGAAGACTCGCATGAGTTCCAGCATCATGCAGACCCTCTACGACCACCCAACGACGTCGAAGCCTCCGCTGTTCCTTCGGCCAACATAATTGCCACCGTCGATCTTCAGCAACAGCAGAATTACGCGAACCGTGACTTGTTGAGCTGATCAAAACTATGTATTATTTAATGAGCCAAGAGGCTTGAAAGAGGGGTTGGTTTGTATATTAAACACATCTCAGATATGTTGTGTCTCAAGCTTTGAAAAGATTTGGGAATTGCAATTCTTTTCTTGTAAATCATTATGAGCTCAACCTGCCTGCCTTACCAATTTTTTGTATTCTTCCTTATGTTATTTGTTCATATATATCTCATCAATGAATTCTTCTTTTAACTTGGCTTTCCCATTTTTGCTCGTTAATTTTTAAATTTAATTCTTAAACTTTTGAGCATATGAGTTTAATGTGTCATAGTCATACTTGTCCAAGACGTGTTGCATATAGCTGCACTAGTTAGTGTATGACCTTTTGTACACTTAACCTCGGGATTTAAAATCACTGCTTATATATCTGGTATTGGCCATAATTTACAAGAACATTCTGTAGTCTTGGTAAGAGGGGGAAGGGTTAAGGATTTACTCGGTGTGAGATATCACATTGTTCGAGGAACCCTAGATGCTGTCGGAGTAAAGGATCGTCAACAAGGGCGTTCTAGTGCGTTGTAGATTCTTATCCAAGACTTGTATCATTTGATGATGCCATGTGAATCGCTAGAAACATGTGAAGTGTATGGCTAACCCAATAACGAAAGTTTCGTAAGGGAACTGGAGCAGGCTACCATGAGACAAATAAAAGATCTTCTCGATTCGGTATATGGCATTTGCCTAAGAAATGTACTATAAGGGGATGCACTTGTTCATTGGTACGAGGCCTTTTCGGAAAGCCCAAAGCAAAACCATGAGAGCTTATGTTCAAAGTGGACAATATTGTACCATTGTGGAGAGTCGTGTTTGTCTAACATGGTATCAGAGTCATACCCTAAACTTAGTCATGCCAATAGATTGGTAACTCCTCAAATGTCGAACAAAGGACTCCAAAAGAAAAGGAATCGAGCCTCAATTAAGGGGAGGCGTACTTTATTCGAGGGGAGGTGTTGGATGATGAAAGTCCCACATCGACTAATTTAGTAAATATTCATGGGTTTCGGCTAAGGTGTTGGAGGATGAAAAAGTCCCACATCGGCTAATTTAGGGAATATTCATGGGTTTATAATCAAATAATACTCTCTCCATTGGTATGAAGCCTTTCGGGCTGACTTATGCTCAAAGTGCAATATCATACCATTGTTGGGTTTTATGTCCTAAAACTCATAGTTTGTAAACAAAAACCTATTCTATTTTCAATAAGGTTATTATTGTACTTTATTCAGTAAAGATTGTTATTGAATAAAGTGAACTTTACGATCATTAATCTAAATCCAATAAACTAAGAGTGAACTATATGTAGAGACATAAGAGTGGATCAAGTTCAAGTATATAGTCAAAATGATCACCTTATTCTGTGATGCGGCTCACTTTTGTATATGATATAAACAATATGATCACTAAATTGTATACATGAAGTCATGTGAGTGGGGGCGTCCTATGCAATGAGTATTGCATAAGATTGGACCATGAAGAAAACCACTCTCACTTTATAATATCGTTTACTGTTGAGACTGATTTTCTTTTCATTCGATAACCTAGGTAACTTGGTTTTAATCCTGAGCTAACCATGAACTCCTGTTTATTCGGAATTATCCTTAGATTTGCATGGGTGAGAGTGGCTCTAGTTCGCAGACTCAAGAGGCCTCCCATTTCAGGGGTAAGACTAGGTGAATGGCTGGGAACATGGGGTGCAAGATGGAATTCACTCCTACCCACTTTTAGGGATAGAAGAGAGGTAGTTCCCTTAAGCACTGAATCCAGGTCTTGAACAAGGGGCCCCACCCTCTCATTGGCCTGAGAGGGATTCGGTTTACTGGTTGGACCACAAACCAATTGTTCATTAGAGGATCAGTGAGACATAAGGAACAAGAAGTAACTTCAGGGGTAAAACGGTAAATTGACCCAGCTCTAGTTACGAACAACCTGTGAAGGATCGACTTACTAATCATGGTTATATCAAATAGACAGAAATATATCTATAGTGAGGGGAGTGCAACTACTAGGCTATAGTGGAGTGTCCTAGTAGTTAACAAATGTTGGTTAACAAGGTTAATGAGTTTAGCCAGTTAATCTTGGATTGTTGGAGTCCATGATCTATAGGTCCATTAGGTCCCTCTGCTAGCTCATATCGGACTAAACCATAGAACAGTGTGACGAGTGAGTTCGAAGTGTTCGAATTCAAATTAGGGAATATGCGTTACATATATACGATATATTTAACTGCATTTTTGTTTTATTTACGAATTAAACAAAAGAGAAAATCTGAGATATTTAAATTATCTTAATCAATTATGTGTGGGAATTGATTGGGATTGGCATTTGAATTAATATTAAATATTAATTAAATAGTTTAATTAATCATTACTTTAATTTGAAATTCATTATTCAAATTAATTGTTAAATTAAAATGAAGAAAGTCAAAATGTTAACTTCATGGAAAAATCCATGTTAGTGGAGTTTCGAGGTGCCAAAATTTGGTTCAACCAAACTTGCATGCTTGCCAAATAAACCCTACAAGTTTGAGTGGAGTTTTGAGTGTCAAAATTTGGTTAACTCAAACATGCATGCTTGCCACATAATCCCGAACATTTGAGTGAAATTTTAAGTGTCAAAATTTGGTGATCTCAAATTTGCATGAACATGCAAAGATGACTCTTTAAATAGAGTGATCATGGTACATGGAAGGTCTTCTTCTTGGTGAAAAACCTTGAGAAAAACCTCTCACAAACACTCTCTTCACATATACAAAATCCCTCCCAAGTTTAGTCACTCACCGGATTCCACAATCTCGTTCTAAGGCCAGAGAATAGTGGAGAAGACACTAATGGTGGTTCGAAACCGATTCGTGAGGAAAAAAAAGTTTGAACTAGAAAATGTTAGTATTTAAACTCATTAAGTTTTAATACTTAAGAACATGCTAGTTTTTTTTTTTTACTATAATTGATGTTCTAAAAGTGCCTAAGATCCAAATTGCTTCCGCATGTGTTATATTAACACCATCAACCATTGTGAAGAGTTGTATTCGTCTAACAACAACTAGTTGTCAATTCTTTCTACTTGAGTTAATTTATTTTCTTAAATTGCTCTCCGAACGTTTTCAAGATTTTTTTTTTTATCACTGTGTTTTTTAAATTGTTTTCAAGAATGGGGTCGAAGGCTGAAACATACATTGTCTAAGCCAGCGATGATCGAAACTTCTTAAACTTTCAAGTTTGTGTTTATTCAAAGCCAGAAATTTGAAGATCGCAACAGAAGTAGTTTGATAGTTAGAGCCGATAAAGAAATTGACAAATTTTATGTTCATATTATGATGCTCGACCTTCATTTATGAGTTCTTTCTTATGATTTGTAATTCCACTTCTATCTCTTGCATATTTGAACTGTGACGTATGAGTAAAACAAAGGTATATGAAGAGACTTACGTCTGGACGAGAGTGGTTCTGAAGATAGGACGATTGAGAAAAGCTTAAAAAATTTGAAATTACTATCAATGCTAACAAGGTGCACATCATTTTTCGGTAGCTCATTATAGAAACTCCAAGGAAGTAGGTGAGTAAGGACAAAACATGTGTGACTCCAGGGTGTCTGTGCTAGTAGTTTTTTAAATTATTATTATTATTATTATTATTTCTTTTTTTTTTTTCTCGAATTTTTAGGTCAAATTATAAAATTATATCTGTTTTTTTATCGCCAAAATTACGACTTGTTTGAACCATTTCGTTCATCACTCGACAGAGGCTCGACTATTCCCTTAGCATTGCCTTGCCTATGGTTCGATCTCTTCCTGATCCAGAGTGAGTTCATCTTTTGAAGGACCGAGAAGGAAACTAGAAATGGCATTCAAGCTGGATCTATTCCTTATCACACTCGCTGTGATTCTTTCGCCTGTACTTTCCGATCTGATCTTCTCCAAGGTTGATCGTCGGGTAAGTATCGTTTGAAGGTTTTGAGTCATGTTTTTATTGATTTCAATAGCTCATTCGATTGCACTCTGCAGCTTCCCTCTTGTGTTCCATACATTTTCGTAATGCTTAGGGATTTGTGTTTTATGATGAGGTCTAAGTCTTCATTCTTTGTAAATCGATTACTTATCATGTGCTACGTTTTATTCACTCGGTCAGTGTATGATTGCTACATTTGCGAATTCTGAAATTCCATTTCTTGATGTTTTTAATTTACCTCGCTTAATTCTTTGTAAATCGATTAATTATCATTTTTTACGTTTTATTCACTCGATCAGTGTATGGTTGCTACATTTGCGAATTCTGAAATTCCATTTCTTGATGTTTTGAATTTACCTCGCTTGATTCTTTGTAAATCGATTAATAATCATGTTTTACGTTTTATCCACTCGATCAGTGTATGGTTGCTACATTTGCGAATTCTGAAATTCCATTTCTTGATGTAATTAATTTACCTCGCTTAATTCTTTGTAAATCGATTAAATATCATGTTTTACGTTTTGTTCACTCGATCAGTGTATGGTTCTACATTTGCGAATTCTGAAATTCCATTTCTTGATGTAATTAATCTACCTCGCTTAATTCTTTGTAAATCGATTAAATATCATGTTTTACGTTTTGTTCACTCGATCAGTGTATGGTTCTACATTTTCGAATTCTGAAATTCCAGTTGTAATTAATTTACCTCGCCATGGTGTCGTTGACTGTATTTCTCTTCCCGTTTGCAGATTGATTTGACATCACAAATCGTTCGCATATCTTCAACTATAAGGGTATGGTATCTCTTGCTATTTCTTTTTGTTTTTCGTGAAATTAACATGAAATTGGGAAGACGTAGTTTTTGGAATATTCTACGTAATGGGGCACATTGTGGAAAAGGGTTGGTGTAGTTTGAGGATCTATGGTTTAATAACTTCTTCGTGCTGTTCTAGGTGGAAAATGAGGGGACTGATGTGGTGTCTGAAGTACTTTTAATCTTTCCCGTGGAACAAGCAAAATACTTGTCTCATATTCAAGCTACATCGAATGAAGGAAAAGGGAAAGCCAAAGGATCTGCTATAAATTTCCCTGTCAATGTTGTTTATCCCAAGGAAATGCCTCCAACATTGAAATTTTACTCGGTATCTCTACCAAAGGGATTAAACAAGGGTGACAGCTTGACTTTTGATGTGTTTGCTGTTTTCACCCATTTGCTGAGTCCATTCCCTGAGACGATCACTCAAGCTGATGTTCAGTTTGTATTGTTTCTTGACACTGCATACTTTTTATCTCCTTATACTGTCAAGGTCCAGTCATTGAGTGTTAAATTGCCCGAAGCAAGAATTGAGTTTTATACAAAATTGGAAAATACCAAGATTCATGGTTCTGAGATCAAATATGGCCCTTATGAGAATGCTCCCCCATATTCATTCGCACTCATACGCTTTCATTTTGAAAACAATCAGCCATTTCCTGTTGCTCAAGAGCTTGTCCGTGAGATAGAAGTTTCTCACTGGGGCAGCGTTCAAATAACAGAGCATTATAATCTTGTCAATGGTGGTGCTCAAAATAAGGGGGGATTTTCCAGGTCTTTTCTTGTTTTCTTTCTTCTTCACACTAATTCTTGCAAGTTTTCATTCTTGCAGAACGCGTAACTTTGTTGCTTATTTCTGCTGCAGGTTTGATTATCAGACCAGACCTTTTGCACGAGGTGCTTCAGCATTTAGCAAACTTGTTGCAAAACTACCACCAAGAACTCATTCAGTATACTATAGAGATGAAATTGGAAACATCTCTACATCTCATCTATGGGGCAATCTTAGGAAGGTGAAAATTTTGTTTTAGCAATATGACGACCAAAACTATTTACCTGATTATTTTCTCAATTCTTTTCTGAAATTTCAGACAGACCTGGAGATTGAACCTAGATATCCAATGTTTGGTGGTTGGAGAACTTCTTTTACTATTGGATACAGTTTGCCACTTCAGGATTTTCTATTTCAGGATCAGGGAAAACGTTTTCTTAACATCTCTTTTGGCTCTCCAATAAATGAAGTTGTGGTTGATAGGCTCATTGTCAGGGTAATTTTCTTTTTTCCTCTATTGTTATATGCTGCAATGTGATTGATAGGGTAATTTTTCTGCCATCAGAAACATAGCGCCCTTAAATCAGGGATTTATCAGATGCGAAAAAATAAAATTTGGCATCCTTTGCGTGTGACATTCTCGAATTCTTATTTGGTGTTCTAAAACTTATTTAACATTCACCAAAAGGTATGTGCCAATTTATGGATTAACTGCTCATTTTTTATGGTGTACAAAGTATTGTACCATTTTGACATTGTTGCAACTTTTTCATTTACTTATATTTCCTTGTTTCTATTCAAAGGGTTACTATAACTTCTAAGGTTTTGTTGTCTGCTATGTTCAAGGGATGTATCCATAGTTATGGATAATATTCAGTTTATGTAGAACTCAAACAAAGGGTTTCTTTTTTTATTCATATAATTGATTGGTTTTTTTGTAAACTTCAGGTTGTTTTACCAGAGGGCTCCAGTGATTTCTCTGTGTCTGTTCCATTTTCTCATAAACAGTGGCATGAGGTAGGAGGATAGACTAATGACATAATTCTTTTATTGTCTCCTTCCTATTTGTTTATTGATTTTTGTTTTATTTTATTATTATTATTATTATTATTATTTGCGTTGAAATGTGTCAATTCAGTTTCCCTGAAGCTTCTATTTTGATTGTTACAGAAAAAAATTTCACACTTGGACATTGATGGTAGACCAGTGGTTGTACTGGAGAAGGAAAATGTAGTGCCAGAGCATAATCAGCATTTCCAGGTATCTGCTCTCTTTTAAATTGAATTTTTTGGATGTTCTGTATCTCTAATGATTTGACCTAATCATGGACGCAGTAATAATCATGGTGTGAGTTGTATGTAACGGTTGAATTAAAGGTTACTCACATCTGAATTATTAAGTTTTCTAACTCTTTCTTACATGATTTGCAGGTCTACTACAAGTTCAACAGCATTTCAATGCTTAGGGAGCCTATAATGTTGATTTTTGGATTCTTTGTCCTTTTTGTCTCATGCATCATTTATATGCATTCGGACATGTCAATTTCAAAGTCTTCTCCTTCTTATTTAGCTAAACTACAGTGGGATGAGGTAAAGTAGATGGTATTCTATCGTATTATTCCAAGTATGTAGATGGTTTAGGCAGGGCCATAGTAGAAGATGCCTTACATTTCTGACACTGGTGGATTCTCACTGCCTTATTGCTTTGTCCATCTCATTTCAGGTGCAAACTGTGATTCAACAAGTTCAGAATATTATCAATAGACGCTTAACCATACACGATAAATTGGATGCGTCATTGCGTGATCTTTCTCGAACTGGTGATGTCCAAGCTTGTAAAGCAGCTCGGAAAGCAGCCGATGCTTCATTGAAAGAGCTTTCAAAAGAGTTGAAGTCTTTGCTTTCATTCTTGCAGTCGGCCCAGCAGGCCACCCAGATATTGCCTAAGGTTCAATTGCTTCTAGTTTGTTCGTATAGATTTAACTGTGAATATCATCATGCATTGACAAACAAAATATAGTGAACTCAAAAAACAAAACAAAAAAAGGACAGAAAAAGTCGAACAAAATATAGTGTGATATGTAAAAGGAGATGTCCTGTCCCATGTTGGCTCAAACACAAACTGATTAGAGAAGTGGGGATGCTGGTTGTCATGAACAAACTATGTTAAGTATCAAGTGGTGCTGCCTGTGCAGGTGGAAGAGCTGGTGGCCAAGGAGAGAGATCTGCAGGAGAGGTTGGTTGTGAAACACATGACGGTGGTGGACTGCTACGAGAAGAAGTTCGGTGGACGTGAAATCGAAAACAGGGTTGCTTCACAGCAGCAAAGAATTACAACTTTGAGGCAGGAAGTAGATGATCTTCTCGAGTTCATTGATGAAATATAATGAAATATGCTGACAGCGTTGGCATATTTATCTTCATGACCACATAACGCCCTAAGATTAGCCAATGTCTGCTTGGGGTTCAGAATTTTGTCGTGCTTTATTTAGAGATTTTGGTTACCTTCACCTTTAATCTGATGACCTGCAAGGTTTTGAATTATGATCCAATTAGAAAGTATAAGCCTGGAATAGAGCGGATACATAATGGCATATATTATAATCCTTCCTCTTTATCTACATCATGCTGATAATTTATCCTTGAGGCTCATGGAGTTGGCCTCGTACCGCACGACCACATGGAGTTGCTCTAGATGAGATTTCGTGGAGTAAGCATGAGCTTTACTTGAGATTATGTAATACAGGACAATCCTTCTAGAGCCCCAACCTCAATTTCTCTCACCTCCGCTGCATCAACAAAACTGCTCTTCCATATGGATCGTCTTGGCATGAATTTTGTAAAGAAATTGACGGAGCAAGGAGAGGGAGGGGAGGTACAATCTCTTCTCTTAGTGCAACAAAAAATCTTGGATTTGAGCTCTTCCTGATCGAGCAACTTAAGCACTACTACTAATTCCCATTCGATAGGTTCCCATTTGGGGAATGTGAAATTGCAGCCCCGTTCCTACAAAGACATAATATCTTAACATTGCTCATCTATTTTCTTTAGATCTAGCCTAATTAGCATCGAAAAACATTCAACTTTTCGTATGACCGTAATATTTATACGAGACTTCGCTCGGGTGCAACTTTTAAGTATTAGTAGTGATAAAGAACCCACCATGCTTTTTTAAAAAAACAGAGAGAGAGAGAGAAGACCAAATCTTTGACTTTGACCAATTTTCATATTTAATTCAATCTGAAGGTATAAGCTATTGCCTCCAACGCAGATTGGGGTAAACGATAAGATTTTGTGCTGAAAAGGCTTGGAAGGAAACTCGCATGGCAGCTTGGGGTTTATAAGTTCTAGGGTTTATACGGCGGTTCCATCTCCTCCTTCGTTTTCAATTCTACTTTCCGCACCGATGGACACTTCTCTCAGATATGCCGGAGACTCCAGAGCCCTAGGAATCCACGCCAAGGAGAAGATTCCTCTCAACTCCAACACTTTCTTGGAGGTAATCCATTTCCTTCTCTAGCACTGCAACGAACCCTTTCTTTTACTTTTTCGTTCCCATTTTCGATTCTTGCCAGTTTCCGTAGTGTGCGCTTGGTAGGATTTGTTCTCCGGTATCACATTGATTCGGAACCGTATTTTGAAGCATTCTTTTACGCTGATTTAGAAGAAAATGGATTTTACTGTCCTTGGTTCTAACATAGTTGCATTTTCCTTTTCCTCTTCCTTGCTTAAAGGTTCGTGGTGAGCTAGATACAAGAATTGGTGAACCGAGTCTACTCGCTGCTTCCGTGAGAAAATTTTACCCCGATGTAAGGTTTTCTTGGTAATCAATTCACTTTGTGGAAGTCTCTGTTTGGTATTTGTTACATTTTCTTCATGATTGTAAATCAAATGCAGTTGTTTTCAAGCGTCAGTTTTGGGGTGAAATATGACAAATATAAGAAACTTCATTATCTTGCTCGTGGGAAAGTGTCTCTTCCTGTGGCAAACGATGGTTTGTTGAAATTTACTATTAAAGGGCAATCTCAACTTGAAAATAATTTTAAGCAGGTTAGTGATGACTAATTGTATCTTGTGAACTTGATATTTTCTTTTGCTATTCTTTATGACCAATTTTGTTTCATTGTTTTCTTGGCAAATCAAGCACAAAGGAGCTGCTGAATTTTCTTTGGGTGTATTAAATTTTCTAAGAGAGCAAGATTCTTCGGGTGCATTAGATTTTGAAAGGGTGCAAGATATAAGAGTCAAAGTAGGATATGAAGTGTTCGAAAAGGTAGAGTTAATTTTCCTTTTTCTGCTTTATAGTCATCAGTTCAAATCATATTTCTCATCTTACATAAAATAACTATATTTTCATTCCATACTATATATTATTTGATTGTCTCTAGTTATCTCATGATTTAATTCTCTAGTAACCTTGTGTGAAATCCCATATCGGTTGGGGAGGATAACAAAAGATTCTTTATAAGGGTGTGGAAACCTCTCCCTAGGAGATGCATTTTAAAAACCT
Organism: Cucurbita moschata; assembly: GCF_002738365.1. Lineage (NCBI taxonomy): Eukaryota > Viridiplantae > Streptophyta > Magnoliopsida > Cucurbitales > Cucurbitaceae > Cucurbita > Cucurbita moschata. The sequence continues at coordinate 3,001,802 of NW_019268528.1, forward strand.
TGAGGGGAAGCTCGAAAGGAAAAGTGCAAAGAAGACAATATCTACTACCAGTGGGCTTGGACTGTTACAAATGGTATCAGAGCTAGACGTTGGGCGATGTGCCAGTGAGGAGGCTAAGCCTCGAAGAGGGGTGGATTGGAGGGTCTTACATCAATTGGAGAAGGGAACGAGTGCTAGCGAGCACGTTGGGTCCTGAAGGGGTTGGATTGTGAGATCCCATATCGGTTGGGGAAAGCCTAAAGAGGACAATATCTGCTAGCAGTAGACTTGGGCCGTTACACCTTCACAAAGGAAAAAAAAGTCAAAACAATTCCAAAAAGAGATTAGAAGTTCTCTTTTAGTATCCTCCTCGTCTTAGTCCTTCTTCCTTGGTAGTTGGTAGTGAACCTATGAATGAAATGTTTTCCGAGGCCTTGAGGCAAGGAACCCTCTGTCTCTTTTTTCTCTTTTTCCACTTCGGCACTTGATTTGGCTTAGATGGCTGTTGTACTAGGGCATGACTTCCAATTTGATTAAAAACGCCTTGCACTGTACCTTGTCAAAAGTATTAATACCACTGTGGACTACAGACCACAGAAAATACTTGACTCTCTTAGGAGCTATTCTTCTCCAAATGGCCGTACTAAGCGCTTTCGTCAACAACCTTTTTTCTAGCTATGATAAGCAGATTTGACCAAATAGGAAACATCAGCTTCCAGCCTCAATCATAATTGCCTTGAGTCGCTTTTCTACTCTCCAACCAAACAGAAAGATTGACCCACTCCTCTATCTCCCCCTCAAACTAACCTCTTCTCAGCCTTAAGTCCCAACCACCATCTGCTAGGTTCTCCAGCTACTGGAATTTGCTTGATTTAGCATTTGAAATACTAAAAATCGAAGGGAACATGAACCTTAAAGGTGGAATACCGGTTTATCTATCTTCCCAGATTAGAATATCTTTCCCTTGTACTCGAGGATTAAAATATAGATATTGATATCAATTGAGATTTCAATCTTACGGATATATCGATATATTGTTATAGATGAACATTCTTGTAAATGAAGAAATTTTAAAAATTATTAATTAATAAGATGGTTAACTTCCAAACTTAGTTATAGATCTTGTTATTGGTATTCGTATTCATATTGGGATTAATAAATGATATTTATTGTGTTTTATGTGTAATTATAAAAGATATCTGAGATATTGATTAATCCACATATACTTCAATCCTTGCTGGATCCTACCTTATCACTAACATTTTGCCAAAAAGGGTGTTTTATCTCGAATGATTTCAGTGTGTTCCTTTGAGCAGTCTGGACTGTGTGGAATATAAGAATTCTTCACGAGGTTGAATCCTCGCTGGAGTCCATTCCATTTCCTGGATCTTAATTCTTCACGAACATAAGAATATGTTTAGCACTTTGTTTTTTTAAGCTTAGTTTTGGAGTTTATTTCCTAATGGTGTGTTCTTTCTTCCTCACCTTTGTTAGTTAAAGTTGCCTATGGTTATATATCATCCCCGACATGATAGCTTTACACACATCACATTATTAAGCAATTATTGTTCTGTCCTGCATTGTACTATACTGAGCTTTTCACTTTTATTCCATCACTTTCATACAGACACCGTACATTCAGATCAGGGAAAATAATTGGACACTGAATGCAGACCTCAAGGGTAGATGGAATGTCAGATTCGACCTGTGAGAAGCTTTGGTTGAACTTCCTTCACAAACACAGTTTCAGCTGCTGAATTCCTCTCTCAGATATGTACTTAACCATCATATCTATTGTTTTTATTCTAATTTGCATTGTCTCAACAATATTCTGAAGAATTTAAGTGTATTTATCATTCCATTTTAGAAAATTTTGATGCTAGAATACACCCTTTTATTAGCTACAACTATTGTTCACTTCAAAATTAAGAGGGGGAACAAAAGCAGCTTATAAGAATCTAAGCTAATCACAATCTCCAATACATTGGGGTACATAAAGAGTACATAAACTTGAACCAAAATTCAAAATAGGAAAAGAATTTGTGCTTGCTACGCATTCTTTGTGTTCATACTTCCTTTAATGCAGCAAGAACAGATGAAGTTTCTGTAGGGAGTCAAGACTGCTAAACTCAATTAGTAGCACCTTTAGCAGCTTGTCTTGCACCAACGGAGAAGAACTCGGCGATAACCTCGAGTGGCATTCCTTTGGTTTCTGGGACTTTCAAGTAGACGAAAATCCATGAAACTATGCACACGATTGCGTAGATGCCGAAGACGCCTGCGAGACCTATTGCACTAAGCATCACAGGCAGAGAATAGGTTACTATTATATCCCCGATCCAGAAAACCATTGCGCATATCGCAATGCAGAGGCCACGGACCCTTGTCGGGAAAATTTCCGAGCAAAGGATGTTTGGGATTGGTCCATATGCCATCACGAAGATGCAAAAGTAAACAACTACACATATGGTTGAGATTGCTGCATTGACCATGGTGCTCACTGTAACAAGCTCGAACACGACGAGAATGAGGAGCGATACTATTAGCACCGGGATGGTAGTGAGTAAGAGCCGCCTACATAAGAGCAATGTTAGATTGAATTCGATAAACAAACTACGAAATTCATACGTACTTGTAACATAATTTCGTTTACATCGACGAGCTTCTAAAATGGTGACTATACCTTCTGCCTGAAATATCCATGAGCCTCATAGCCACAGCTATACAGGGAAGCATCAGGAAGGTAGTGAATGCACTAATCAGGAATGATGAAGATTCAGAACCAATCCCCATATTTGATAGCAGAACTTCAACGCCTGCTTCTTCAAGAATTTGAGGAGTGTAGTAAAGAACTCCATTGATCCCAGAAAACTGTATTAGTTTGAAAACCGTACGTGTAAGATTCGATCACTTCGAACGTAAACATAAAAAGATCAAACTGCAAGAAGATGATATGCAGTACCTGCTGAAGAATCTGGATTCCAATTCCTACAATTAGAGCGTGCTTAACGCCTGGTTCGAGGAGAGCCGACCATATGGGAGTCTTCGAAACAGTTTCAGATGGATGAACCATTGCAGGGCCGACCGGGCGCTGATCTTTAAGCTCTTTAGAGAAAAGAGCAGGCTGGCTGACTAATGCTGCAGCCTGGATGAACTCACCTTCTCCATGGACATCTTCACCAGGAAGTGAAAGAATCGATCCACGTCGAGACCCGGGAATATCCTCCTGGTGCAGATAAATACGTTTAAATCCACCCTCCTTCCCGTCCTCTCCTTTCTCAGACCATTTCCATGCCAACTGCCATCCTCCACCAATTCCAGTATTACCGACGGCCTCGACATTTCCTTGCATAAGACTACTATGGCGCCTCACGCTGAGGATACTGCCATGTGAAGGAGGGGGAACCATGTCTTTATCCATGCTCGTTGCCTGACGTGAAAGCAATGGACTATGCAGATTGTCGTCCGAGTCCACTCCACCCGCCTCCGATGTATAGTCGTCTCCTCTTTGGCTCTCTTCGTCCCACTGCTCGTTTTTCACATGAGGTTCAGCCGTGCTGAACATGCTGCCGAAATTCGGAAAAACCATGCTTCCAGACTCGGGGAGCTTCTCATGAATGCTACCGAAGAGGGTGACGAGCGGATCCATCAGAGCCATACTTTTATTGATCAAACTCCCTTGTCGAGATGCAAGCGCAAGAGAACTCTGCCCTGTGACAGGCTTAGCAACCCAAGATAGGCCTTCTCCAGGTCCATATAACCTGATTTTATCTTTCTCATCAGCAGCCTCTCCTTCAAATTCTTCAGCAGGACCTATTATATACTCTTCTATGGATGTTTCACCACCAATCCCAAGACCTTCAACCAGCAAAGCCATCTCACCTGTTGAGGAAAGACTTGTAAGAAAATAATCGACAATCAAATCAAAAAGAGCAATTTCTCGGTGAAACTCTTTCCATGTTATGCATTTCTATACATAATCATTGTCCGCTTTGGGCCGTTACATATCGCTGTCAACCTCACGGTTTTAAAATGTGTCTGCTAGGGAGAAGTTTCCATACCCTTATAAGGAATGCTTCGTTCCTCTCTCTAACCGATATGGGATCTCACAATCCACCCACCTTGGGGGTCAGCGTCCTTGCTGTCACACTGTCCAGTGTCTAGCTTTGATACCATTTGTAACAATTCAAGTCCACCACTAGCAGATATTGTCCTTTTTGAGCTTTCCCTTCTTGGTTTTAAGACGCGTCTGTTAGGGAGAGGTTTCCACACCCTTATAAGGAATGCTTCGTTCCCCTCTCTAATCGATGTGGGATCCACAATCTACCCCCTTGGGGGTCAGTGCCCTCGCTGGCACATCGCTCGATGTCGGGCTCTGATACCATTTGTAACAACTCAAGTCAACTTCTAGCAAATATTGTCCTCTTTGGATTTTCTTTTCCAGGCTTCCCTTCAAAGTTTTAAACACATCTACTAGGGAGAGGTTTTCACAGCTTATAAGGAATGTTTCGTTCCCCTCTCCAATCGATGTGGGATCTCACAGTCCACCCCCCTTGAGGGCCCAACGTCCTCGCTGGTACACTACCTAGTATCCGGCTCTGATACCATTTGTAACAACTCAAGTCCACCGTTAGCAAATATTATTCTCTTTGAGCTTTCCCTTCTGGGGTTCCCCTCAAGGTTTTAAGACGCGTCTGCTAAAGAAAGGCTTTTACACTCTTTTAAAGAATGCTTCGTTCCTCTCTCCAACCAATGTGAGATCTCACATATACCGTTCTGATACTCACCGTTGTCTAGTTTTCATTTTAACAAATATGACAGTTCTCAACAAATAGTTATCACTTCCTTCTCAAACACATCTTCCTGAATATCACACATTGTTGAACTTACGAAAATTAAGGACTCACAAAGCGATGGACTAATGTAAGTAAACAAAAACAACGCTCGGGGAATATATAAGTTTCGATAACCGACGTATCGAGGGTCCAGTTTTGAACTATGCTCGTGGAGGCCTAGCCTAACCAAGCGCTAGGGGAACATGAATATTAATTAAACAAAGTCTTAGTTTCCATGTACGAACCTGAAACATCCTCCACGCCACGGAGTCTCTGAAGAACCTTTTTCGCCTCGAGCATCTTCCCTTTACTAACAAGCCACCGAGGAGATTCAGGCAAGAAAAACACCGTTAGTATAAAATAGAGCACAGATGGGATCGAGAGAACTCCAAGCATTAACCTCCAGCTCGGTGAGACCGACAACGACATCGAAAATACCATACAATAGGATATGAACATGCCACCAGATCCAGTAAACTGAGGGAGAGTATTCAACAATCCTCTTATATCTGATGGAGCAGTTTCAGAAATATAAACAGGCACAAGAGTAACAGCAAGACCAATCCCAAATCCATCCAACAATCTAGCTATGCAGAGTACAAACACATTAGGTGACCACAACATGATCAAACCACTTAGAAAATAAAACAACGACGACAATATCAGCATCGGACGTCGACCGACCCAATCTGATACCGGTCCTGAGCACGTCGTAATGATCGTAGCTCCAATGAGCGATATGGCCACGATAAGACCTTCCACAGAAGACTTAAGGGCCATGTCTTTCTTGATGTAAACCATAGCCCCTGATAAACAGATAGCCGCCATGGAATAAAGTTCCCAAATGAAACATGAAGCTAAGAGAAATCATGAAAGAAATTGTAGTGAATGAGTACCAGCAATGGTGGCATTGTCCCATCCTTGAAGAAAGTTTCCAATGGAAGCAGCAAGAGCTACTAGCACAGCTCCCTTCATTTATAGCTAGCTCTAGCTATGACCTGCAACAACAAAGAACAGAGGAGAAGGGCCCTTTTATCCCCTAAACTCTATGAATCTCCAAAACCCAACAAAAACTACACAAAAAACTTCAAGAATCAATTGAAAACCAGAAAAAAATGAGCTCAGAACTGATAAAAAGAGACACCCAGATGAGAGAACGCGACAAGGACAGCGAAAAGGCTCACTGTTCTTGGTTGAGAGCACTATGAACTGTCTGGTTGGACGGATTATTGAGAATATAGACAAACCAACCATTATAATACTAATAATTAACACTTGAAAACAGTGTGGGATGTGGGATCGATCCGATCAACAAACTTTTAGAACATTACATTAAAATAATGAAGAAGAATCAATCAAGAACAGTCAAGAACAGCACCTCCGATTCACGAAGAGATTTGAGCAAGTTCAAACGGATTCAATCATAGATGGAAAAAGGGTTTGAAGATTACAAAATTACAAAAAATGGGTCAGAGAGAATGAAATCAAAGAAGAAGTGAGAGAGAACCTTGAGGGTTATGAAGATCCAATCGAAGCTGGAAAGTATGTTCAGTAGAAGAACAGCATCTGGGTTTTGTTACTGATAAAGGAATACCGACAAACAAAAGCTTTCTACTCAGTAAACCCTATGTTTTTTCTTCATTTTTTGTTTGATTTTTGCCCAAATGGGTTTCACTTTTCCTCAAGTTCTGGATTCAAAATCCGAAGAACAGAACAAAAGGAATAAAGAACGAGTGAAAACAGAGTGGAAAACAGAGTGGAGGTGGTGGTGTGAGGGGGAAGGAGACGAAAGTGGGTAGGATCCAGATTTGGTTTGCTTGTTCTTCATCAAAAATTAATGAACAAAACGCATTATATAAATCAAAGAATGGGGCCTAATGGCAAGATGAGAAGATCATTCATCATTAAATTAAATGCAGAATATGAATCATTTCTGTGTGAACAGTCACATCTTCCATGGTGGATCCACGTGAGCTTTGCTTTCAGATTCCTTCAAATAATTGTTTTTATTGTTTTCTTTCTAAAATCATTACTTTTCTTTATGATTCAAATTTGCACCCTTTAGCTCAGATTCTTCATTTTTTTTTTTTTACATCAAAATAAATTTTAGCTAGAAATTTGAATATTCCATAGTAAAATTTTTAAAAATTGAATGGTAATCAAACGGGTATTAAAAATTTTCTAACATAGATGTGTTCGATGAAAATTTCAAATCGACTAATTTAGGGAAAGCTCAAAGTAAAATCACGAGAGTTTTATTACAGAGAGTCGTGTTCATTTAACAAAATGATCTTGGACAAATACGTAAACTTTTATTTATTGTAATAATATTAGAAGATTTAATTTAATTTTTTTAAAATGGTTGCAAGCACGTAGAGAGAGGAAGAGATGGAGATGAAGAAGGAAGGTGTTTATGTCTAAATGCCACTATGTAATAATTGAGAATTGAGGCTCACATGTTCTTATATGATTTTTTTTTAATAGAAAGTTTAGGACTATAGTTAGTGTCTTGCTTCGATCTTGATTTGGTGTATTATTTAATCTTAAGAGAGTCGTCGACTCCGACTATCGTTCATGCACGATCCATATTATATTTGACCAACCTACGTTCTTGATAGGTCATCTATGTTTTAGTTGAGTCTTTCAATGACATGTTCCGGTCCTCTTCCCATTACTTAAAAAAAGTGAGCTGTCGATTTAGATACAAGATATTATCCTTACCACCTGGATAATTAAACGACCCAATTGAAAGAACGGAGCTCTACTAACTAAGTTATATCCCCGGGGTCAAGTGGGGTCGATATTCTTTTAATAAGATACTTTTCTGAAGTATCTAATCTTTTGATAGAAAATATATGCTTAAACGATTAAATTATGTATATGTTGGTTTGAACAACGAGCCCTTTGGGCGAATAATTAATATATATATATATATATAATTTATTGAAAACAAATCTTGAATGTTCATAAATGGAATCATTCATCTTCATTAATTTCCTAATATTTAATGAGTTCCATGGAAATTGGGATGAGCTAAGTACATGTGACCTTCAATTCACCAATTTCCTTAAAAGAAGGAAAAGGTGTGAAGAAAAAGACATTAATGCCAACCTCAACAAATGAAAAATGTTAAGGTTGCTTGGTTTTATTTTATGTTTTTTTCTAGGTGGATGTTAGGTACAATAATGCATTTTATAAGACACCAAAATTTTAAATCTTTCCACTTTAAAATATAATTTATTAATTAACTATTATCGGACAATAAGTTTAGTAAGTTCATTGTCTAAGTTTCGAAATCAAGTAATGTATCAGTGCTGTTTCCTATTAAAACGAGATCGTTATTGCATGCATGACATGACCGTTTCATGTAGATATTTCATAAAGGGTGACATAAACTCGAACGTTTATAATAAAATCTTTAAAACAACACGGTGGAAAATAGATAACGTGAAGTTTAAATAAAATAAAGAAAAAAATAACTTGAGTATATAGGATCAAGAGATGCGATCGCATGCAATCATGTTTGGGATCTATTCTTTTATAGAACATCATGACATGGGGTAGAATTGGATGTGTAGTATTTATCTACACATGACCCACATACGGGCACATGGACACCTAGGCGAGCTCGTATACGTACCTTTAAACTTGGCCTTCGACTAGCATACATTCACGCTGCCGAAATGCCACAAACGAAAGGAGTGCACATAGTATTATGGTGTACATAATACCATAACATAACATCGTAGAGCACACGTCAATGCTAATCCTAGCAGAGAAGTATCTTAATGCACGTGAACATATAATATGCATGAGGTGCTCGTAGTTTAAAATCATGGCATGTATATGTGAGGCAAGTTATACCTTAGTTCATTTCATACGTAACTTAATTATTTCACGTCATCTCATAATATAGTGTGTAACGTGTTACCAACATTTTCCATAACATAGCTTGGACATGTCAGCATGATATTCCATAACATAGAATATCTCGTAATTACAACATAACATAACGAACACTGTCACATAACATACTCACATCACAATAATAATGTAACAAACATGCATTAAACAATCATAAGGCACGGTACATGTAGGGTCATTGGACACACACCGTTCATACGCAAAACAATTCACCCAACCAAGTCAGTAGTAAAACACTTACTTTATTGACCTAAGTCGGAGTTACTAATTATTCTTGGTACTAGCTTGAATCTGCTCCTCAAAATCCAATTCAACCTTGATGATATCCGTTAAAGCAAAATGACGGTAAGGATCAACATACAATTTATTAGATACTATAATTTTATAATATATTTAAAAATTATTTATATAAATAAAAATATACATCGGTCAGAATGCTTTAAAAGTTCTACAATCTTCATCTACGTCAACATTTGTCCATATTCTCATCAAGCCCCGCTAGTGTACAACCACATCACTTTCGGTTAAATTCATTTTTTGTTATGTTCACAGTCGACTTTTGGTCGATCATAATTAATTTTTGGTTCCATTTGACGATGGATTTGTGGCGTAAATTCCTAGAACACAACAATCAATTTTGGTATTTATTTTTATGGTTATTATAATTTTTTCTAATGCCAAATAGAAAGAACCGTAAAAAAAAACTTGGGATGGATGGAGGTAAAACGGAGGATTTGGAAATTGACTTAGAGGCTGTTCTTTGGAAGACTACTGATATCGTATGCTAGAGAGATTTGAGAACGATTGTGAATGGAGAAAATCTTCGAGAATAACAGACAAAGCGAACTACATTATAATAGTGATAACACGATGAAACACTCAACTGTATCAACACACTACATAATTTTTAAGTTATTATTGGAATATGATCGTTTATGTCAAACACATATGTTTTAAATTTACCCTAATAATCTTGAAATTTTTATGTACTGGATAATGCACAAAATTTAATTTTAAAAAAAAAATCAATAATAAAAATTAATTACGAGGTTTTAGAGCATAAATTACAAAACTGATCAAATCCCTACGAGCCTTTTAGCATTGAAAGCCTTTTCCTCTGCACCTGCACCTCCCTCTTGAAAACGCTTCAATGATTTTTGTTGGTTTTTTTGTAATAAAAGGTATGGTTGATTCCTTAAGAAGAGTTAAGAAATTTTTAGTATAAGAAATTCGTGTGACTCGATATCACAATTATATTAACGAATTTCTTAGAACAAGGTATTTGCATGACTAAATTTGACCAATGTTTTAGCTGGTATAGTACAACGTATTGATGTGACAAAGTTTGACCAAAACTTTAAAACCTACCGCCCTAGAGACTAAAATGTTGAGTTTGAAACGGGAGCTACCAAAATGCTATTAAACTCAAACCGCAGGTACTAAAAATGTAATTTTTCTAGGAAAATATCCGAACAATTTAGGTGTAGGCTTTTGTCCTTGATTTTTTAAGAAACCTAGCAAGATCTATTGGTAAGAAATTATAGATATGAAGCACATGAGTAATTTACATGCTTTTGTTACCTACATTTAAATTTGTTCTTATTTATTTGATTAGGTAGTATAGCACATAATGGTGATCAAGATAGTGACTCCTCCACGTCTTTTGTCTGCGTTTATTGTTTTCATGTTAATATCAATTTCCTTCCCTTTAGGATCATGTTGGTGCAATTGATGATACTCAAAATGCCACCTAAAAGTTCAAATATCAAGTCCTAACTTAGAACGGCTTAGATGGAACACAAGAATTTATTGATATGAACTTAATGTTAGAAATCACGACTTTCCACAGTGGTATGATATTGTTTCACTTTGAGCATAAGCTCTCGTGAATTTGCTTTGAGCTTTCCTAAAAGGCCTCGTGAGGCCAATGAAGATGTATTTCTCACTTATAAACCCATGATCATTCCCTAAATTAGTGAACGTGGGAATCACTCCCAACAATCCTCAATACTTAATGGCAAAAAAAAAATATTTCGAATTATTTCAAAGGATGACTATTAAATACAATGAACCAATAACTTTCAATTTGAATTTAAAACACAATGATTGGCTATCGAGGATCGGTCAAATGGTCGTTCGAGGTGGGGTGACAATCGACAGTGATAGGGGGGATAGGGGGCAGTGGTGGCACAAGATTAAAGGGTCTACTTTGTTCGAGAGTTTGAAAGAAGAAGGTCTCAAGGGAGACTCTATTGTGTACTTTGTTCGATGAGATGATTATTGAAGATTGTTGGAGTCGATGAAGACCATGAGTATATAAGTGATAGACGTTATCTCTATTGATATGATGCGTTTTGGAGAAATCAGTCATGAAAGCTTATACTTAAAATGGACACTACCATACCAACGTAGTCTCGGGTATGAAAAAAAGCAAACCCTTGAAAATAAGCCCATGAATTTGCAAAATTACATGAATTGAAAGGCAGGCAAATAATTTAAAGGTGAGCCCACCACGAATGGAACACCAAAAACTAGGCTCTCCACATCTTGTTGAAAATGATGTCCAGCCAAAATTGAAGCTATTCCTCCAAAGGCTTGGTTTTCACGAGTGGTGCTTAAAGCATATCTTTCAACCCAAATTTCAATATCAAATGATGGATTTTTTAAATAGTTGTATATGATTTAACTAAATCATTTAGGTAGGGACATGTGAATGCGAGCACCATCCGTTTGTATAAAATTGGACAATCAAATATTTTATATCAAATTCAACAAGCCCACACACGTAGTGCACACACAGTTATTAACTTAAGTAAGTTTAGGAAAATTGACACCATTATTCACTTAGCAAGTTTAGAAAAATTGTTAGTCGGTTCTTTCGTTCAAAGAAATTGATAAGGAACACGATGTTCTAAATGTTTTGACTGGACGTATTACATGATCAAAGGTAAAGAAGATTCAACAAGCATTTATTTTTTATCTACAAAATTTGATAGGCTCGGTTCAACCATTATTTCTTGTCTTACAAACTGATTTGATTGAGGAAGGACAATTTGGAGGTTCGGAAGTGAATATTTGCATAGTTGAAGCAGCGAATGTTATAAATTGCAGTTGATTGATAATTTGTTAGAAAACTTTGTTTATTATTTTTAATTTCATGATTTCTTGCCATGGGAAAAAGGGTGGGGGAAGTTATCCGTCAAATTGACTTGTTTCTTTTCTTTTGTGGAGCTTTAGTGGATCGGGATTAAATTATGGCCACTAACTCATTCCGTGCCCATTTGAAGAATTGAAAGTTTCTTTTGTGTGGGAAGACTATAGATACCTATCAATTATTAAGTAAAAGACCGATTGTGAAAGAATGAAATTGAGATCTCAAATGGAGACTTTCACCCTTAGAAATCCGAGCATCATCTTTGTCATTTCTAAGTTTCATGCAATTCTTATGTAGATTGCATCGGAGTCATTCAATCAAGCCTTGATCAAGTTCGATTGTGGAGTGACTCAACTCTTGTGGTAGATTGCATCTGAGTCATGCAATTCTTGTGCATCTGAGTCCTGCAATTCTTGTGATAGGTTCCAAATCTTGCTCCTAGGAAGTAATTTTCTTTTGTGTGGGAAGACTATAGATACCTATCAATTATTAAGTAAAAGACCGATTGTGAAAGAATGAAATTGAGATCTCAAATGGAGACTTTCACCCTTAGAAATCCGAGCATCATCTTTGTCATTTCTAAGTTTCATGCAATTCTTATGTAGATTGCATCGGAGTCATTCAATCAAGCCTTGATCAAGTTCGATTGTGGAGTGACTCAACTCTTGTGGTAGATTGCATCTGAGTCATGCAATTCTTGTGCATCTGAGTCCTGCAATTCTTGTGATAGGTTCCAAATCTTGCTCCTAGGAAGTAATTTTCTTTTGTGTGGGAAGACTATAGATACCTATCAATTATTAAGTAAAAGACCGATTGTGAAAGAATGAAATTGAGATCTCAAATGGAGACTTTCACCCTTAGAAATCCGAGCATCATCTTTGTCATTTCTAAGTTTCATGCAATTCTTATGTAGATTGCATCAGAGTCATTCAATCAAGCTTTGATCAAATTCGATTGTGGAGTGACTCAACTCATGTGGTAGATTGCATCTGAGTCATGCAATTCTTGTGCATCTGAGTCCTGCAATTCTTGTGATAGGTTCCAAATCTTGCTCCTAGGAAGTAATTTAATTCCAGCATTATCTCTGGGTTCATTCGAATTTTGTATAAAGAGGTGTTAATTTATTTGATTTAAGGATTTTTGGTTCAACAATAACTTGGATAGATGACTGAGGACTAGGGTTGCCTTATTAGAAACTCTCCTCTAAGTTCTTATTTCTGCTCCATCTATTTGTTTTGGTGTATTTTTTTATTAGTGATTCACGGAACGAAGCAGTGGTTCTATCCCTTTTTATATCAATTAGGTACGAGCAAGACAACTCTATTCTAGAAAACAACATCAGACCAGTTTCCGCTTGATGGCTAGTTCATGAATAAAGCTGTCTTTCACTGCCCGTCCTTTCTTTTTTGTTACTGAAAAAGGGTAACTTTCTCGCTGGTTGCTATAGAAAGGTGGTAGGGTTGTGTTAGCGCTCTTCCTTCAGCTACCCCCGACTTATCTATTCATCGTTTATACATAAAAATATTAACATTAAAATATGTTTATTTATTTTTAAAGTTTTAGGATATTATTTCAAATTTTAAAAAATTACCAATATTTTTAAGACAAAGTTCAACCTATATTTTTTAATTTAAGTTTTTTTATACGAACAAATAATTGAAATATACATGCATGAACGCTCCCACGAAAATGTCATAAATTAAGCTAAGTTCCAAGTAGATATTGTAGTAGACATCTATTTTCGACCATCATCCAACACCACGAAGCAAAAATGCTTGGGGATCCGTACAAACATCGTTTCATATCCTAACCATTTCGAAAACATTTCATGGTCGTATCCTTCCGTATGGATCCATACGGGTGGAGAATAGCAATTATAATCTAACGCAAACATCTCATCACCTCCCTCCACTCCAGTTCTCATCCGACTCACCACGACCACCGGCATAAGCAGCCACATCAACCAACGCGCCACCATCCACGGCAAAGCTCGATGCCTCCTGACTACCTCCTCCGCCGCCTTCGAACAACAACTGTGGGTTAAAATGGCCTTGAAAGTGGGTGTTGGTCCCCTGAATTGACGGCGGCCAGAAATGGGTGTCGAGATTTAAGCCAAATGGAAAGGGGTTTGGTTGGAACATGAAATGTGGGTTGTTCATGTTGAAGCTGTCGAGGCCATTTTCATGGCGGTGAAGGTTGTGTAGAGCTGCTTGGAGGCGGATGTTGTTATGGTCTATGGTTTGAGGTGTGTCGAGTAGTAATGGCGGCGGAGAAATGGGAGAGGGGACCGACAAGGGAGATGATTCTTGGTGACATGTTTGTTGTGGTTGGAAGGATCTTGGTTTTGTCTTCTCTCCTGATTTGTGAATTATTCTGCATAGAACCCATTCATCCTGCATCAAATCACACATAAAATTAGCAAAATTTTGAGACTAACAACATTCTTGGCCTAGCGTTCTTGCTGGTACTTGTTTCTCTCTCCCATTGATGTAAGATCTTACAATCTACTTCTTCGAGGGGCCCAACATCCTTGTTAGCACACCGTCCAGGTGTCTTACTCTGATACCATTTGTAACCGTCCAAGCCTATTGACCAGCATCCGGCACACCACTTAGTGTCTGACTCTGATACCATTTGTAATTAGGTAAATACCAGTGCAAGCAAATATTGTCCGCTTTGGGTTTCCCCTTTTACGTTTGCTAAGGAGAGGTTTTTATAAGAATGTTTCGTTCTCCTCTCCAATCGATGTGGAATCTCACAGTCCACCTCATTCGAGGCGAGTGTCTTCACTGACACACCGCCCGGTGTTTGACTTTGATACTATTTGTAAAAATTGAAGCCCACCATTAGCACATATTGTCCTCTTTGGACTTTTCCTTTTGGGCTTCTCTCAAGATTTGCTTTGATACCATTTGTAACAGGTTAAGCCTACAGCTAGCCGATATTGTGGGTTTTCCCTTTCGGGCTTCCATCAAGATTTACTCTGATATCATTTGTAATAGTTTAAACTCACATTTAGCGAATATTGTCCTCTTTGAACTTTCCCCTCAAGATTTTTAAAACACTTTTGATAAGAAGAGGTTTTCACACCCTTATAAAAACGCTCCGTTCCCCTCTATAACAGCCTAAGCAGATATTGTCTTCTTTGAGCAAAAGCCTCTCAAGATTTTTAAAACGTGTTTATTAAGGAGAGGTTTCCACATTTTTATAAAGAATGTTTCGTTCCCCTCCCCAAATAATGTAAGATATAGCTGGAAAGAAACGAATACGAACCTTGCAGGCATTAGGGGAAGCAAGATCAGAGTGGAGGCGATATTCATGCATAACCCACTTGGTTTTAGTGCCTCTTGGAGCTCCTCCTTTGTAGAACACGAGAGTTTTCTTTGTTCCAAGCTTCACTCCATTGGAACTACTGTGAATTTGCCTGTCTTTCCCTGTGGCTTTCCAGTAACCAGCCACTGTGGCTCTGTTGGTTCTTAATCCTGTCGGATACTTCCTCACTCTTAAGCTGAAGAAATACCATTCTTTCTCTCCCATCTTTGCCTCATCTGAAGAACAAAATCATTATAATCATCATTTATACGAACTAATGATCGAATATTCGATCGTATAACTCATCAATCTAAGATTTTGGGTCAAATGAAAAAAAAAAAAAATCGCTAAAATTCATTTGAAAACACATTAAAAATGAATCTTTGAAGCCGTATAAGCCCACTACTAGCAGATATTGTCTTTTATGGGCTTTCCCTCAAGGTTTTTAAAACGAGTTTACTAGGGAGTGGTTTTCATCCTCTTATAAGGAATGTTTTGTTCTCCTCTCCAACCGACGTGTGATCTCACAATCCACCCCCTTGGAGGCAGTGTCCTAGCTGGCACACCGCCCCGTGTCAAGCTCTAATACCGTTTGTAACAGCTCAAGTCCACCACTAGCCGATATTGTCCTCGTTGGATTTTCCTTTCTTAATCATTCACTATCGATCTAAGTACACCAAAACAAATCATCAAAGTAGAACAAAACACTCACAAAAAATTGTTCAACTATTTAAACCAACAAAACCACGGACAATTATTCTCATAGAAATACTAAAAAATGTTCCAGAATTAGTAACTTCTCTTAGAAATACTCTACGATCAACAACTTCTCAATGCACGACTACCACATACCACGATTCTAACATGATGCTTAATGTTCGGCTTCAAACAAGTCAAGCTTATTGACTCACAGACTCAAACAGAAACACAAACCAAACAAACCCTAGAAAACGAGTTTCATGCGATTATTACTTTCACGATTATTTCAATAGGGTAAGCTTACACGACATGATACTTTCAATTCGAGAGTGAATCCCGAGCGAGAAGATCGTAAAGAAATTACGAGTACCTGGAAGCTCCCAAGGCTCACATCTATTGAGGTCAACTTCAGCAATATTGACACCATGAAAATTTGAAGGTTTAAAGACCTTTGAAGCAAGATAAAAGGCAATGAGTTCTTCATCAGTAGGGTGAAACCTAAAGCCTGGTGGCAATAATCTATGCCTTTCCTTAGCATTATCAGCTTCTTCTCCATTTAGTTCATCAATAACTTCTTCAATTCCAAACATTTTGTAGAGAGAGATATGAGTTATTGGGAAATAATAAAGAGAATTTTAAGAGCTTAAAAGCTTTGAGACTTAGAACATGATGAAGAAGTTGGAGAAGACAAACACTTTATTACAATTATTTCAACTTTTCAGGACGATTGGTTGCGTTAGAAAGGACAAAAGAAATGAAAGTTAACGGATTGGTGGGTCAAAGGAAGAGGCATTGAATGCAAAATGAAAGCTCAAGAGAAAGAAAGAAAGAAGGATGCTTTTGGTTTGAATTGAAAACTTTGAATCAAACTACTGACTTTTACTTCTTTGGTCCATACCTAAATCGCTATACGATTTGTTTAGAACGAGCTGAGACTCGTACTCGTTTTAATGATTCAAGTGTAGCTTGAGTGATTAAGATATATGTCGTTTGTAAACAAGTTAATGATTTGAAAAAACAGATATGTTAATTTAATGATGTGGTACATTCTTTATAAGAGTGTGGAAACATCTCTCTAATAGATATGTTTTAAAATCGTGAGGCTGATGGTGATGTGTAATGGGCTAAAGTAGACAATATTTGCTAGTTGTGGGGCTTGGGCTGTTGCAAATGGTATCAAAGCTAGACACTGAGCGATGTGCTTGCGAGGATGTTGGGCCTTAAGGAGAGTGGATTGTGAGATCTCACATTGGTTGTAGAGGGGAACGAAGTATTTCTTATTAGGGTGTGGAAACCTGTCTCTAGTAGATGTGTTTTTGAACTGTGAGGTTGATGGAGATACGTAACGGGCTAAAGTGAACAATATTTGCTAGTGGTGGGCTTGGGCTGTTACAAATGGTATCAAAGTTAGACACTGAGTGGTGTGTCAGTGAGAACGCTAGCCCAAAGGGGGTGGATTATGAGATCCCACATTGGTTGGAAAGGAGAATGAGGCTAACAGTGATACGTAACAGGTCAAAGCGGACAATATCTGCTAGCGGTGGGCTTGAGCCATTACAAATGGTAGCAAAGCCAGACACCAAACGGTGTGCCAGCTAGGACACTGGCTCAAAGGAGGTGGATTGTGAGATCCCACGTCGGTTGGAGAGGAGAATGAAACATTTTTTGTAAGGGTGTGGAAACCTCTCCCTAACAGATATATTTTAAAACTATGAAGCTGAAAGCAATATCTAACGGGCTAAAGTGGACAATATCTGCTAGTTGTGGGTTTGGGATGTTACACTAATTCATGTTTTGATCCAGATTGTCGTACTAAACCTAGAATTGAATCTATGGTACGTAAATCATCACTACTCCAGTACATAAATCTATGGTCATACTAACATAAAGTAATTTAAATACGTGCAATAGAGAAATCTTTAGTTATACTATGCATCGAGTAATCTTAAGTTATAAACAAAGCAAATCTGGTTATACCACTTATCGAACAATCTCAAGACATAATAGAGCCATCTTTATCATCTATAATGTCTCAGATCTAGGATTTAAACTAAGATTTGAAATCCATATTTAACACCAAATAGCTTCGGTATTTCTCTACATCCCTTGGGACCTAGGCACGCTATCATGGGCACAACACTGAATAGTTTTCAAACAACTTAATTTTGTATCTATGGTGCATGTCCAAGTAGTAAGGAATGCAAAAAAAAATATTAGAGTAATTAGGTACCATATAAGTATTCATATGTCCGTTTAGCATGAAATTGCTATTAAGTCCCATCCGTTTTTGCATATTACCTATCATACCTTCATAAAGCTAGACAATAAAGTCTTGGTAAAAAGTATAACTTTTCTTGTCCTATATGAGCTATGCCCGTAAATAAAGTTAAATTTCGTTAGCATAGGAATTCGACAATAGAATCATAGTACACACGGAGCTTATCGTCTCAACGAGCGGAGTATGGCATACCCCATAAAAAAAATTAACCTCTAGGTTGACTTCGTTAAAAAATCAATAAAAACTACGTAGACCTATAAAGATATTCTCACTTAAAAAATAAAATCTCATATTAATAGTAATCTTCGAAAATGGTTTTTATATCTTTCATTTTCATGTGCAAATGTCGGTTTGTTTGGGAGAAAGAAGCTCGAGTCATAAATTTTAGTTCATATAGTTCAAAATTTTCAGTTTAGTCTTTGTAATTTCAATTATGATTCGTTTTGATATTTATACGTTTCAAACGTCTATTTTCATCTTATTTTCAAAAATTGATCACATGGGCTTTTAAGAACGAAACAAAAGATTAAAATGGTCACTTTTTAACATTATACCAATTTAACTCGTCCATAAATTTCTCTTTTCCAAATGTAGTGGGTGCATCAAACTTCAAGTGGGGGCGATCTCTTAACTAATGCTAAAATTCATTAACTCTTTCTTTCATTTCACACGAACGACCAAAATTCAAATCAGAAGATATTTCCCAGAGCTAAAAAGCGAAGGAGAAGAAACAAGAACAAAACGGAAAACGGCAACGGTGACCGACATAGCTAGAATCGTGATCGACACGAGCGACATGAACGGTAGGTAGTAGTAAAGAAGAAGAGCTGTGGGGCTTTGGTCTGAGCTTAAAATAAATTGAAAAGATTGAATTAGGAGACCATATAATTGATTAGAAAGCGAAGGCTATGACCGACCTCAATTAGGCTATGAAAAATAATAGAGAAAACGTGGTCAGATTGACTGTGATAAGTGGAAAAGCCTTGGATTCTTGTCTTCAGGAGCATCATATATGATCATAATAAGAACCAAGAAGGCCCATTATGTGTAGGGTACCATAGACCATGGACTGCCTACAAATCTACTCTTTTCTTTCTTGCCTCCTCCTCCTCCTTCACTATTACAATTTATCTTGAGTTCTTATTAGGTTATGGGCACTTTCGTTATCGTTTTTTTTTCGACTCGATATGTTTTTTTAGGTTATGAAAAAGAGAGAGAAAGGTAGGAGGGTTTGGTTCGTATTCAATGAAGAACGGAAAGTTTTGATTTACATTCTTAAACTTTATAGGTCGAGTTGTGATCTAATACAGTTGTTTTATTTAGAAGTTGGTACTTAGAGTCTGAGTAAAACCCTAATCTAATATGTTAGATTTCACATCGATTGGAGAGAGGAACGAAGGCCAGTGAAGGCGCTGAGTCTTGAAGGGAGTGGATTGTGAGATGTACATTGGTTGGAGAGAGGGACGAAACATTCTTTATAACTGTGGAAATTTCTCCCGGAAGGAAAAATCCAAGGTGGACAATATTTACTAGCGGTGGGCTTAGGCCGTTATATAATAAGTATTTGTTAAAACCATTTTAGACCCAGCCCAGTTGTTCGGGTTGTAATTTCTTTCCACCCGAACAATGAACTCAACTATAAAAAGTATTTGAGTTATTGTTTGAGTTGTTTGGAAATTAATTGGAAAGTGACGTGGCAACGTTCGATTTTTGAAATTTTTGAATTTTGATGCTCGATTGAATTCTTACCTCTTTTACTCGGAATCACACTATTTGAATGCTTGTAGTGCCTCCAACTTCTGTCGAGCTCATTTTTACTTCGTCTCGAAGATATGATGAATGTATAGTTGGATCGTGTTGTATTTTCATTAGTTAGCTTCCAACCATTTCTAGAACTTATTGGACGTTTATGTGAGATCCTGCATTGATTAGAGGAGGAAATGAAATATTCCTTATGTGGAAACTTCTCCCTATTAGATGCGCTTTAGAATCATGAAACTGATGGTGATATGTAACGGGCCAAAGCGGATAATATCTGCTAGTGATAGGCTTTGACTGTTATAAATGGTATCAGAGCTAGACACCGAGTGGTGTGTCAATGAGAATGCCAGCCTCCAAGGGAGTGGATTGTGAGATCTCGTATCGATTGGAGAGGTGAATAAAACATTGTTTATAAGGGTGTCAAACCCTCTCTTTAGTAGACACGTTTTAAAATTGTGAGTGACAGCGATATGTAATGGGTCAAAGTGGACAATATCTGTTAGCGGTTGGCTAGGAACACAAGGACGTTGGGCTCCGAAGGGGGATGGATTGATGAGCGGAATAAAATATTTCTTATAAGGGTGTGGAAAACTCTACGATTTAAAACCATGAGATTCACGTAACAGAAGGATGTAGAAACCTCTGTTTAGTAGACGCATTTTAAAATCGTGAGGTTGACGGTGATACATAACGGAAGGTGTGAAAACCTCTCCATAGTAGACGCGTTTTAAAACTGTGAGATTGACGACGATATGTAATGAGCCAAAACGAACGAGCTGTTATTACCGACTAATCACAACTACATGTTTGGTTTTTTTTTTTTTTTTTTTCTTTATCATTGTGGACCATG
>NW_019268528.1:3023228-3051463 GCF_002738365.1 Cucurbita moschata
TTTTTTTTTTTTTTTTTTTCTTTATCATTGTGGACCATGAGATTTTAAATATTTGTAGTCTTCCTTAAGCGTGGACTAGATATTATGAGATATTATTTATTATATTGTACGAACAAAAGAATTAAAGAGAGGAGAAAAAATTTCAACACTTAGGCATCAAAATAAAAGGAAATGCTCACAAAAACATAAAATTCTTAGCTTTCCACATAGGCACCGCAATATTAGATATTCAATGTCACACTTCAATTAAATCAATTAATCGAGACCGAGACGTAAATAATAATATGATTTTTTTTACGGTGTTTAATCATAAGAACTAAAAAAATTAACACAAAACCTCGTAAAAGTACTCGTGTGGGTTTGTATGAATAGTTTTCTGTTACAGCCCAATACCATTGCTAGCAGATATTATTCGCTTTGGTCCGTTGCGTATCATCGTCAGCCTCACGGTTTTAAAATGCGTCTACTAGTGAGAGGTTTTCACACCCTTATAAATGTTTCGTTTTCCTCTTGAACCAATGTGGGATCTCGTAATCCACCCCCCTTGGAGGCAACGTTCTCGCTAGCACACCGCCCAGTAACCTAACTCTAATACCATTTGTAACAGATCATTATCCGTTTTAGCCTGTTATGTATCGTCGTCAGCCTCACTGTTTTAAAACGTGTCTACTAGGGAGAGGTTTCCACACCCTTATAAAAAAATATTTCGCTCCCCTCTCCAATCCACTCCCCTTGGAGCCAGCGTCCTCGCTGGCACACCGCCCCATAACCTTACTCTAATACCATTTGTAACATGTCAAGCCCACTACTACTAGATATTATCAGTTTTAGCCTATTACGTATCGTCGTCAGCCTCACTGTTTTAAAACGCGTCTACTAGGGAGAGGTTTTTACACACATAAAAAAATGTTTCGTTCCCCTCTCTAATCCACTCCCCTTGGAGCCAGCGTTCTCGTTGGCACACCGCCCCGTAACCTTACTCTAATACCATTTGTAACATATCAAGTCCACCACTAGTAGATATTATCCATTTTAGCATGTTATGTATTGTCGTCAGCCTCACAGTTTTAAAACGCGTCTACTAGGGAGAGGTTTTCACACCCTTATAAAAATGTTTCGTTTTCCTCTCCAACCAATGTGAGATTTCACATTTTCACTCTCAAAAACAGTTCGAGACAAGTAGGTAACATGATCATGTTCCAAGAGATGTACGAGAATGTCAAAGTCATTAGATATCAAATTTAAATTTCAAATCTTTATTTGAAACTTTGACACAGTGTATTATATCCCGACTCTTCCGTTATCGACAAAGAACATAGAAGAGAAAAGAAAAAAGAAAAAAAAATTAAGAGAGAGAAACAAATACATAGGGACAAGGAGATCCATTAGGATCCAATGATAGAGGTTTTCAATGATTAGATGGGAAAGGCTAGATCGGCAATAGATTCTTCTCTTATAGCAATAACTTCCCTTTTTTTATTATAGCAATTGAGTCTTTAACCTATTTTATTTCAATTTTTATTATTATCGACTTGTACCCATAATTCAAATCAAGATTTGACATCTGTGTGCCTCGGTATTTTCCTGTATATCATGTCACATGATCATTTTATTTACTCTTTAGTTCTAAGAGTGAATAATATCCCCACGACCAACACAGATTCTTTTAGCATGTTTTATCCTCATTCACATAATTCTTAAGAAAATTCATAGGTACACCTTGTTGGTATAGATAGTGACTTTCAATTCTTTTTCGTCTTTTCTTAGCCATCTATCATCATGGATTTCACACCTATGTCATTCATGTAGGAGTGTCTTACATTTACCTAAAAAGTAGCATATGGCTTACGTATTTAAAAATATTCAGTAAGTAACCTCACTGCTACGGTCAAGATATGCAAGCACAAGCAACACATAGCCTACATACATGCAGATGAACCCACGCAAGCGCATATACATACCTTTTGGACCTGGTCTTCGACTAGCGTACACTCGCTCATATACGTACCTCCTGGACCTGGTCTTCGACTAGCGTAGGAAAATTTCTCCTAGTATTATGATGGGAATGGAGTGAGACCTTCGACTAGTGAGGTCACCCAATATACCACAAATTCCTAGGCCTTCGACTGCCAATATACCACGAAGGGAATGGAGTGCACATAGTATTATGATGTTCAAATATCTCCTAGGAAAATTTCCAAGACGTCACCCGACATCAAACTGTTTCAAATAAAGCATGTTTCACCATAGAATTCCTATCGTTGAGCGAAAGGTACACCTTGTTGGTATAGATAATGATTTTCAATTCTTCAAGTCTTTCTCAGCCATCTATCCTCATGTTCACTCTCATTCGAATGTGGTCTTTGTTCATTTATGTATGCTTTCTTTACTCGGGCGTCATATGTCCACTAGCTTTCGTCCTTGAACTATATCTTACTAGAAGATTTACCATTCTTATATCATTTGTAATTTTTTCTAATATTTCATTTGTAATGAGGGCCGGAGATATCGGTGGGGTTAGGAACAAAAAAAATAATCTCTATCCCTGACCCCGTTTATCTTACGAAAAAAATCTCTCCTTACTCATTTCTCATTTCGTTCCCGGTGTGTCTCTATAGGATCCCGACTCTATGAATGAATGGATATTTCTAGCAGCAGCAAGGTTTCTCCGTCCCATCCAAGATTCCAAAACCATCCATCTCCTAGGGACTATAATGGAATGATCAATTTTCAATGTCCCTTTTAAGTTTAAAATTGACACATGATGTGCAACCCTAATGCCTAGTACCATTTTCACTAATATCTTCTTTCATATTCTTTTTTATTTTTTTTCCTAACATTACCTAGTCTCATATGTATTTTAACTCGTTGAAAATAGTATAAAATAATGCATAACTTGATAAGTTGAGTTATACTCAAATTGACAATAAAAAAATACTTTTATAACTAAGATAACCATATTGTCCGTTTTTCAGATGTATTAGTTTACAATTAATGCTTAAAATTTGTAACACTCCTAATTTTTTTGCCTTAAATTAATGACATCACCACATACATGTCTTAAATACATATGCAGAAAATTCATTGAATTATAAAATTTCACATCGGTTGGAGAGAATAACGAAATATTCTTTACCAGGGTGTAGAAACCTCTCCCTAAAAATCTTGAGAAAAAGTTTAAAAAAAACAATATCTGTTAGCGGTGAACTTTAGCTATTAGAAACTTAGTCTACCTATAGCCCATCTAATACTAACATCAAATAAACCATAATTAATACATTCAACATGTCATGCAATCATTAAAATTATACCATTTAAAATGGTTTATTAGACACAATTCAACATGTCATGCAATCATTAAAATTATACCATTTAAAATGGTTTATTAGACACAATTGAAAGTAAAATAACAGGATAAAAGCTACTATCAAGTAAAAAAGAGTAGACTTTAAATGGGCAAAACTATGGATTAAATTACATTGCAAGTGATTTAAAAACCCTACTTCATATGAAAAGAAATAGTTAACATAGAAAACTCTAAATACACTATTCTTAGTGAAACTTTTTCATCATCATTTTTGTGTCTTTGGGTAATTCAAGTGCCTAGTAATGAAGAACAAAAGGAGACAGCAAAACCAGATACCTCTCTCCATCATACTCATCACAATGGTGGGTAGGAATCAGACACTGTTGGAGGTGCTTTAGACTTCATAACCACCACTTCCAGAATACCATCAGCCCGGAAACTAGGAGACGACAACCGTGGATCGACTGGTCCAGGCAGCTTAAAAGAAACCGTGAGAGGTCCCGGAGGACACAGTTGCTGGACTTTCATCTCGTACATAGCTGATGATTCTTTTAAGAGGCCTGGACCTGCCATCACTCCTTCAATCTGAACCTTACCATCCCTTTTGATCTCAAATTTTACCTTACCTAGAGATTTGACCAACGAGTTATTGCTCTAAATGGATCGGTCCGGGATTAACGTTTCTGAGGTATAATCAGGATGGGATCTATGCAAATGTTAGAATGATAGAAAAATAAAGGCAAAACAAGGAGCTTACTTGGATCCTTTCGTACACCAGGCATTGCAACGCGGAAGAGGTATGCACCTTCACTCACGCCAATATCAACAAGACCAATAGGAGGGCCAGAGCTACCTTCATTGGCTGTTCCAGTTAAAATAACTGATGGTTTGAGCCTCGTCTGATCGCCATGGCCTTCCATGTCCATGCTCCACTTATGGCACTTCCTAGACTATTTTCCTGATGTTTTCAACTCACCTGTTAACGAGATGAACAGATCTCAGTGGGGATACAAGAACTTGAAATTTTTTATCCACAATGATCAAGGGGAACCTTTCTATAAATGTGTACAATTTGAAAAATATCAAAAAGTGTAATACAAAAAAGATGTGAACCAATTGCTATAATTGACAGGAAAATAAACGTGTATAAGGTGGTGCAGCTACATCAAAACCCTTCCCTATAACTCGCAAACAAAATATTACAAAAGATGTATCGATCCTAAATTCAAAGTTGAACCGTGTAAATACTACTCAGTAGCCTTAATCCCCCTTTATGGCAGTACTAAATACACTTAACAATGGTGTTAGGATCCGATACGTATTCACTACGAGGGGCAAATGTTAGTTAGGATTAGAGGGGATCACAAAGAATGTATGGGCGTGAGTGAAGGTCAGGTCCTTTATATGTACAGGGGGTAACGTTACTTCCTTTTATGATTTTTGTCAATTGAAATTCTCAGAGGAACGAGAGATATTACCAGCTCTCTCGAATTGGATGGGAGAGTTTTGTATTGCCAGAGGGCACTGACCGTTCCATATTGTAAGGTAGAAACCTTACATATTGGTACCAAATCAATTCATCCTCAGAAAATTGAGAAAAATGATTCAAAACTGATCAGAAGAGCGTATGGTGCGACAGATCGAAAGATAAAGACATTAGATGAGAGTTTACCAACATTGACCAAGACATTAACCTCTTTGGCTTACGAGATAGCATTTGTCAAGGGGTCGAGTTCAAAGCAAAAGTAAGCAGAAGAGTCTGACGAGATATCTAGACAAGTGAAAGAGACTCCAAATAAAACAAAGAATCCAGCGATCAAAGTAAATTCAAGAAGATAGCGATGACGTTGTTTGGAGGTAGTGACCCCGATTCATGGCTCTTTCAAGACGACAAGTACTTCCAATTCATAAACGAACATATTCTGAAAATTTTAATTGTGGCTATAGCAAGTTCAGAAGGTTAGCATTAAGTTGGTACCAAGGGGGAGGAAGAACGAGAACCCTTCTAAGACTGGAACAATTTGCTAATCAGTCTACTCAATTGTTTTGGCACATCAAAGGAAGGGAATGTGTGTGGGAGATTCACAACAGTCAGGCAGGGAACGACAGTAGAGTACTGTAATACCTTTGAAACCCTAGTAGCACCGTTGTCTCACCTAACGAACAAAGTACTGAAAATATGTTTCACAATCGGTTGGATCTGGTGCTTAGGACAAAGATCGAGGTTGAAGGCCAGTCGGACTAGAATAAATGATGAAGACAGCCCAAATTGTACGTGATAGAGAACTTGTTCGTGTTGGGTCGAAGAAAACAGAAAGCCTTAAAAATACGGCCGAAGCAATAAACCTAAGCCGACTTCAACAATGGAAAAAGATGACCTCAAGCTGTTTAAACTTACCCCATGTGGATGATTATGCTGATAAATCTCCCAACTCCAACGAAACCTTGTGACACAATTGCTAAAGACTTTCAGACACAGAGTTCCAAACAAGAAAAGAGAGGCCTTTGCTTCAAGTGTGATGAAAAATTTACCGTAGGGTATTGATGCAAGTAAGGAACTAAGGAGCATGAGAGTACTGGTAGTGAACGAAAACAATACAGAAATGGAAATTACTAATGAAAGATGGAAACGACAGCAAAACCAGTTGCTCTTCCGGCAATGGAAGTAGGGATGTGGCCGAATTATCATTAAATTCACTCATGGGATTTACGACACCGAGAACGATCAAAATGAATGGCAAGCTAGACTAAGGAAAGATGAGAGTGTTGATGGAAAGTGGTGTAACTCACAACTTTGTTGCTCAAAAAAGTAGTTGAAGAACTAAAACTATCCATAACAAATACGACACATTATGGAATGATCATGAGAACAGGGGTAGCCATGAAAGGGAAGAGGTCTGTAAAGCAGAAAGTCAACATTGGGGATTGAGAACTTCCTTCCACTTGAATTGGGGAGAGTTGAAGTCCTACTCGAAATACAATAGCTCCACACTTCCAGCATGATGAAAAGATATTGGAAATCATCCATATGACAGTAGGCAAGGGCCAAGCTCAAGTGACCATGAAGGGTGATCCCACTTTAACTAAAGCCAAGGTCACTTTAAAGAAGGTGATGAAATCGTAGGAGGTGATCAGGTACTTTGTCAAACTCAGACTTTGGAAGAGCCACTCATTCTGAAGCTCAGGCACTAGTCCTACAAACAGAACAATTTCCTACAATCCGAAATCATAGGAAGTGATCAGGTACCTTGACAAACTCAGAACTTTGGAAGAGCCACTCATTTTGAGGCTCAGACACTAGTCCTACAAACAAAACAAATTCCTACAATCCTACAACAAAAGTTGAATGAGTATGAAAGTGTTTTTGGTTGTCTTTAAGGACATAGAGATATTGACCATCGTATTCATTTGGTATAGGGCATACCCCTGGTTAATGTGTGACCATAACGATACCCACACGCCCAGAAAAATGAGATCAAGTTGACACCAAGCATCATACAACTGACCGTAAGCCCCTATTCGAGCCTTGTTTAGCTGATTAAAAAGAAAGATGATGAGTGGAGATCTGTGTTCACTACAGTGATTTTAACAACATGACAATTTCCAACAAATTTCTCATCCCGACGATCAAGGAACCATTAGATGAGCTACTAAGATCATGAATCTATTCCAAAATTGACCTAAAATCAAGCTACCATCAAATTAGAGATCTGTATTCACTACAGTGATTTGAACAACAGCACAACGAACTCTGTTTTCATGGTAATGTATGCTGGTTGAAAACATAAACGGCAAATCAAAGCTCAACCACAGAATAACTCATACCAGTTGACCAAAACCGGCTATGAACCTGCTGGTGTCAATATGATAATCACAGAAATACGAATCTACATACCTGATGCATAATCTCAATTCAGAAAGAACGGTCATGTCCATATCCCAATGCCTGTGCGGTAAAATAACAAATCAACAATTAGGGATTTGACTACGATATTGATGCCACCTTCTACACTCTGGGGTCAAATGACTGTGGCAGACAACACCACAAAGATATTGAACTCAATGCAAGGAAATTTTCACTTATTCTTCACATACATAATCAATAGGCTGCTAAACGATAGAAAAAACCCCTAAACTTGTACTTCGTGTCAAAAATATCTTTAAAATTTCAAAGGTTTCAATAATAATACCCTTAAAAACTTTAAAAAAAAAGTTCAAAGATAGCTTTACTGTTAGTTTGGATGGATACTATTAGTAATTTGTTTAAAAAATCCTCCTTTAACTTTCAAAATTTTCAATAATACTTTTAACCTTACAAAAAATTAAAAAAAAAACAAAAAACTTTTACCGTTAGTGTAGACAGAAACCATTAGTACATTTCAAAAATATTTCTGAATTCTCAGAAGTTACATTAGTACCCTTAACCTTTCAAAAAAGAGTTAAAAATTCCAATGCTCTTAGCACATGAACAGAAACTATTTATCTACACTCCCATCACCTCCCCCTTCCATTTCCTTTCTTTCCTCTATTTCATTTTATGGCCTAACACTTCCTTATTTTTCTTTTTCTTTTTTTTTTTTATTTTTCCTCTCTTCTTCAATAAGCTCTTACTCTATTTCTTCCATTCTCCAATCTCTAAATTTACCCCTTTCAATTAAGGTACATAGGTTATGGCAAGAAGAAAGAGAATAATGGAACCACCAAGGGACTTTAGAGCTTAAATGTTTTAACAAGATTGTATGTCAGTAGATAAGTGTGTGTTAATACATCGTTTGTGTTTATACATATAAAATGAGACGCGTTGAGAATTTTGGACAAAATTTTGAGGACAACCCGTAGGAGGTTAAAGAAAGAAAATATGTACATTACCAAATTTGTAGTGATGAAGAAATTATTGATCCTTTTTGGAGTTCAAATTAGTCTATTTGTTGGGATCAATTAAAAAGGTTCCCCATGATTGAAAATGATATTCCCTTCTCGACCTTTTTTTATTCAGTGATTCATCACTAATCTTTGAAGAGAGATTTTGATATTGAAACTTTGTGAGATTTTGTGGAATTTTATGCTTTAGCTCAAGTATCCGTAAGGAAAAAGAAAAAGTAGATATCTATATGACTTGTTTTCAAATTGATTCTTTCCCCACTCAAGATAACTTCAAAAAATTTTATCATACGGATGATAAGAGCTTTTTAAAAAAATAAAAAAATAAAATTAAAAGGTTAAAAAGGTATTAATGCAACTTTTGAAAGTTCACAATTTCTGTCCATATATTAACACTAAGGGTATTTCTAACTTTTTTTCAAAAATTTAAGGATATTATTGAAACTTTGAAAGTTTAGACGTATTTTTTAAATAAAATACTAACCGTTTATGTCCAAAACTAATGGTAAGGGTATTATTGAAACTTTTGAAGGTTAGGGGATATTTTTTAAACAAAGTAACTTAGCCTAATCAACCCAATGGTGTTGATATTCATAAATCTTTAGGAGGTGATTGCAGTTCAAACCTTTCAGTAATAAAGCAACTCAATGACAGATAAAGAGGTGTCTAAACCCCAGATATTGCCATCAAAATTTTACGGTTTCCAACATATGCATCAAAAAGATCGAACACAATGGGATAACCAGTAATATCTAGGCGCAAAATCATGCATTTAATAAAAAGAATCAGCAAACAAATCCAAGGCCAATAGCAGAGGGGGCCAAGGAAGAAATTATTATCCCACCAAACTAAAAATAAACAAATGGATACTGAATATTAAATATTGTCTAGAAGTTGTCTTCGCCAGACTCTTCTCATCTTATGGACAGAATGATCTCAAAGACATATTTGAAAGAAAGTTGGCTAGTTTAATGGAAGAAATTAAGCACTTAAATAAGGAAAATGTTTCGATTACCATGGATAAATTGTGAACCTAGAGCATAAAAATCAACCTATGGTGGCAAGGCAAAGAAAGTTGGCTAGTCAGGCTTGTATTTCTAAACACCAAAGAATCAAAGTAGGTAATCTTATTGATTCTGGAGAACAGTTCATTAAGTGCAAGTCTAAATTTCATCAAATCCTCCAGTCAAGAAACTAATACCTTCATGCATTGAGGTCATTTTTATATGATTGATGACCAGATGTGGGTACTTTGGGCTGGAAAATGCTATTATTTCAGTACTAATAGTCACAATGGTTGTGTTGTATGATTTCAAAAAAAATTCAGGCTTATGGCATGAGTTTGGGCACTTTTTTATCTAATCGGGTTGTTGAGACAGGTGCAAATTGGCCCAACATTCCATGATATCCAAAAGAAGAACAAAACAATCATATAGATGGACTTAGACATTCTGTGACATGATTTTGGAAGTTTTTTGGTTGAACTTGATGCATTTTATAAATTACCTTCAAGCAATCTTAAATACGTCTAAGAAGTATTAATTTCAAAGCCTATTCGAGGATAGGGTTAAATCATTGAAAGTTTCTAAACCAAATACGGGACAAAACTGAAGTTCGTAAATTCACATAGCCGCACTCTAAATCAAAGAGAAAAGCATTAGAATCTACAAATCAACCAACCAAAAGTACGAACATCAACCAGATGGAAAAGTTTCTAAGAAGAGGATGATAATTTCGTTACCTAATGCTTTTCCCCCCATACACAACACCGAACCAGTGAAACAAAACGGGAAAATACAAATTTCGTAATTCCACCAAGTCCAGCGATATGAAGAATCTGCACACAATGAACGGTGAAACCAGAGAAAAATCGAATAACAAGAAATCCAATAAAGAACATCAAAGAGAAGTATTGATCATACAAATTATGATGAACAAAAGTTACAAATCACATTCTCAAGCGACGAGCAAAGAAACCAAGACGGAGAATTCACAAAGGAAGGTTGAAATGATGGGCAAAAGAGAAATAAAACCGAACGGAAATGACCAGAGACAGTACCTGGAGCTGCAGGCGGGGAGATGAAAAAATTGAAAATAACATTTTGGGCCGGTGAGGTTCGAACTCTCGACCTAAGCTAACTCTAAGACTATGAGCTTGAGATTTTTTTTTTTTTCTCTCTCTTATTATTATTTTTTTTTTAACTTTCAATTTAAAAAAAAAATTATATGTCAATTATTATTTAACTATCTTCCTCAGAACTATCTGTGTGCTAGTAGTGGTGGTAGGTTCGAGGATCTTACATCACATAGTTATGATTATGATGTGAAAATTTATAATTAACTATACAATTAATGAAAAACTAATTTAATTTTTTAAAATGAAAATATAACTATGGTGTACATTCAACCCGATAACCCAGACCAACCCAACCTGAACTATAAGAGTTGGGTTGGGTTGGATTAGCATTTCGGGTAGGGTTGGGTCCATTTTTCTGAACCCGAACTAAATCGGTTCGATTTCAGGTTCGTGGATAGAACCTTCGGGTTGACCCGAGCCAAATAAAAATATATATAAGGACACCCACGCCCGACGTCATAGATATATTTTTTTTATTATTATTTTGTTTAATTTCCTCTCTATTATTTTATTATTTTTAATTTCTTATTTTGTTTAGTTTAGGGTTCTCTAATTTTAAAGTCACCCTGTTGCAATTAAAATATTTTATAGTTTTTTTATTTTTTATTTTTGTATACAACCTCTTTAAATTAATTATTTTTATTGTTTATTTAATTTGACTATTCTTATATTTTTATTGTTTCAACCAATTCTCATGTCTTTATGATAATGTTGAACTAAGTTAATATGTTATTATTTTCATTTGTGGTTTTTTATTGATTTTTTTATGTGAATAATTATGGATCGATTTGTGTTTATTTGTGAACTTTTAATATATTTTATCTAAGATTGTATCCGAATAATTATAAACTGTGGATAAATAAAATTTTAAAAAAAATTAACAACTCGACAACCCAACCCGAGTTGGGTTGGTTGTGAAAATTTTCAGGTTGGGTTACCAATTCAACCCACCGAACTTTTGGGTTGAGTCAAAAAAATCCTTCAACCGGACCATGTACACCTTTAATTACAACAAATAAAATAAAATAAAATGAGTGGTTCGTGTAAAACTAAGGGTAAAAGTATAAATTTTGAAATATATAGATCAAATAGAATTAAAAGCGTAATATTTTGAAAGATCAAATGAAAATTATACACAAAACCTATAGACAAAAAGAGTATTTTTTTTCCTGCAAACAAAAAAATATCAAGATATGTTTTTTAATACATTGATTACAGATTGCAAACGATGATGTTACTGCTTCGAGTAAAGGTAATATTGTCGATGATGGTGAACATTTGAAGAGAAGCCTGTGGTGACCTAGGGATTGGCAATCAGTCCTCTCGATTAGAATTAATCTAAACACACGTTAAACAGTGTGCGTAAGATAATAATTTTCATCTCTTGTCTCTCGAGTTTATTGTAAGAGTCTACCACGTTTTCAAAAAGTGGTATCAAGCTGGAATAAAAAATGGCAACAAGTTTCATGTTGCGAACTCCAATTTCCTTAGTTTAGTAGGAAGAATTATAGTCAATGAAGTATTCAAAAGAAAATGATTTGTGAAAATTTTTCGAAAGACGATGTAGTGAAGTTGAGAATCGAAAACGGGCTCATATGTCAATAACTTGTTGAATTGAGAGAAAACTTTAATAAATACAAGAATGTTTTATTGTTTGTTTATCAAGTTGTTATAAATGAATCATTAAAAGAATTTCGACAGCTACATCTGCAAAGACGACTTGTCAAGTAATATCGGTTCAGGTTTAGAATTTAATTCATTGATTCGATCGACTCTAAAGTGAAGGAGCGAAGCAACTTGACTAATAGTTCAAGAGGAATACTAAGAATGATAAAGGATAACTAAGTCTATAGCTTACAACGAACCCTTATTGAAAGTTAAACTAAAAAAGCTAGAGATTAATTTGCGGTGCACTACGTCCAGCAACTCACCAAGCAATTTCGATATTTTACAATTCATTTATTAAAGATGTCAAGACTACAAGATCTCTTATCTGAATTTGATTCCATTCAGATGAAATAAAACATGTTTAGATTAAATCAATATGAAGTTACTCCTCTTAAAAACTTCTGAAAATAGCTTAATGAATTTCTTCGATCTCGTGATGATGTTATTCCTCCAAAAAAAAATTTCATATGTAAATTTCATTCAGAGTCGACTCTTGTAGAAGATGTAACAATTGAGGCGAGGAGGTAAAAGAAACTATTATACTACGTAGAAAGTTCTTGTTTCCACGCTCAACCATGGGAATAAGGGGAATAAGAACTGGCGGTAAGTGAAGAAAATCCTTCCGATAGTGGATGCTAAAGTCTTCATCTCGATAAAGAAAAGGTAGAAGAGAAAGAGATTTTGGTAGGAACAAAAGACTTCAATGTATTAACGCTAAAAAGAGAATTAATAACTCTGTCACGATGAATAAAGAAGTATCTTGACAATATCATCGAATTTAGCTAACTTATTTTATTTTATTGATAACCGAAAATTAGGGCGTGTACGAGTTGAATTGGATTAAAAACATAGTCACTACTTGGTAATTGGAGTTAAGTGAGAGTACATAAAGCAGGAAAGCAATTGATTGAAGTTAATATTGTCGTTACAAAAACTAACAGCCTAACTAAACCCAGCCCTTCTTCTAACCACATGACTCAATGTAACAATCAGCCAAGCCCTTTGACGAACAAAACATTACAAATTGAACCTCTCCTTTACTTGATTTTGCTAGTATCACGACAAGACTGAACACTTTTTTACCAAAAATTAGTTTGCTCTTGACAGATCAAAAGACATTAGAAATACAACTTAGGACACACCCGTCATGGAAATTAGATTATCGACTCGACGCATCAGATCGCAACAAGATTCCATTGCTAGGATACTTACTTCCATGGCATGCCGGACATTGTCTGTGGATGGATGCTGCTGTTGTTGCAGGCTCCTGAGCTGTTGTTGAGGGGGCTGCCAGGTCCGCCACCGGAAGACTCGCTCAGCGTCCCGTGCGATGGACTACTGGCTCCTCCGGTCAAGTGACCAAAGGCGACTTGGTTTAGCATTGGCGAGGCTGTTGTGGGTTCAGTTTGGCGGGCTGGCTTTGGTTCCTTGTTGCTGTCGACTATGAAACTTCCCACTACCACCTGTATATTTGATCACAAAATGGAGAAACAGTATCAAGTGAAAAGTTGTAAAATCGGACATCGCAATCAGAAACTGGCAAAATTTTCTGTGGAGTATAGCAATCGGATCAGATAGTTGACCGTTTTTCTAATTGGTTATTGTAGAAGGTCATCAAGTTAAACAGTTTTTTTCCGATCCGAAGTTCATCCGGAAGTAAATTGTGAGAACCCACATCGGTTGGGGAGGGTGTGGAAACCTCTCCCTAGCAGAGGCGTTTTAAAAACCTTCAAGAAAAGTCCGAAAGGGAACGTCCAAAGAGGACAATATCTACTAGCGGTAGACTTGGGCCATTACAAATGGTATTAGAATCAGACACCAAGCGATGTGTAAGTGAGAAGGCTGAGCCCCAAATGGAGTGGACATGAGATGATGTTCCAGCAAGGATGCTGGGCCCCGAAGAGGGGTAGATTTGGTGGGGGTTCCACATCGATTGGAGAAAGGAATAAGTGCCAGCAAGGACGCTGCCCCCAAAGGGAGCCACATCGGTGGGGGGGGAGAACGAAACATCCTTTATAAGAGTGCGAAAACCTCTCCCTCGCAGATGCGTTTTAAAAATCTTGAGGAAAAATCCAAAGAGGACAATATCTGCTAGTGGTGGGCTTGAACCGTTACATAAAGTCGAGGAAGATTCTGTCTATGGTATATGGGCAAAAAGCTAATTCACCTGAACAGGAGATGAAGCTGTAAGAAGACCCGCGACGCCGCCACCTAAAACTCGGCCATCTGGACCGGACAAAGACACACTCAAACCACCAGCTCTGCTTCTCTGACCACCATTGTCGGAGAGGAGAAATGAACCTGAAAGTGACAAAATTTCAAACCGCCCCTGCATGGAGACAGACAAATACAGAGCATCATAAAGTTGTACTATAAGTAAAACAATTATCCTTAAACCAATGTAAATAATATCAAACACACACAGTTTATCTCTATTAGAACTATATACGAGGCAAAAAATCAGAAACCTCATAAGTGACAGTTCCACCAGATGTAGCAGGTTGACGTAAAGTCACATTTGATATTGCTCCATTTGCTGAAAGGATACAAATAGCCCTGGGGCCATTGTGAGAAAAGGACATTATTTTTGACGATATATCCTGTAAAACCATGTGCAAATCAAATTATTGTTGCTTGGTCAGCAAAGGGGCTGTAAAAATGAAATGAAAGCACAGTGGAAGTCCGGAATGCATATGAAAATCTGCATTCCTCTCTCTCTCTCTCTCTCTCTCTACTTCTTCTTGTTATTATTACTACTATTGTTTTGTTAGGGGGAGTGGGTGATTTCATAAATGCACGTCTCACCGAAGGTTGCAGCAAGATCTTAAGGTCATCTACCACAAAATCAATGTACAGATCTTATAAAGAGTGTTAATATATCCATTCCAAAAGAAAAAAGATAATCTTGGTAGGAAACAGAACTCTCGAAAAAACCCATTAGATAATGAACTATTAGTTCTAAGCCATCTCTAGCGATGAATCAACAATCCAAAGTGTTTTTCTTGCATATTCTTGATAAATCAACGTTTATATAAAGGTAGGAGGATCTATTTGGGAAGTAAGCAGGCCCTTCGAGGATAATCTTTATAAAAAAAAAGGACCCCTAAATGCCACCCACGCATCCAAAATACATTCCATGTAACAATAATCTACAGTTATTATTTGACAATTGAATATGCAAGAACATGTATTGTTTAATCATTCAAGATGCTAATAACATTGGTGAAAGAAATTAAAATTAGAACCTCTCCAGCTTTCACATCGATAACATGTGGAGTGAATCCAAAACCAGCCGGTCCTGCAATTGATTCCTCTATAAGAAACTCAGTTTTCAACAAAGCTACAAGATAAAATAATTATAACACAATGGTTTAGAATATAAACAATAGCATTTCTTGGACACTAAAAGTCAACCAAACAAAGTGAGATTCCCTTTCTTTTTCTCCTGTTCCTGTGTTGTTCTTACAGTTAACACTACGATTCCTATCTTGCACAGAAAAAGAACACAAAAAAGGGCAAGGGAAAGAACTGTAGTAGACAAGTAAACAATCTCTATGCCACCAGAAAAGGTACGTTTGATTAGCTAATGATTCAACATAGGATGCAGTTCTTAACAATATCTAGTTTTCCATGACAAATTGATCAAAATCAAGAAGGGAAGGGAAGGGAAATAACAACTAAGATTCATAGTTTCAAATGCAAGACAAAAGAGTGCAAATATTTAATCCAATCTAGCTAGTCAACTCGAAACTGCTAGTCAATCAATGATATTAAAGCTAAAAAGCATAAGAAATTAGGCAGTCAAGTCAAGCACAAAACCCAGAGACCCAACTGGATCTCACCAAGGAAGAGGAGTATTGGACAAGGCGCTTATAATAGTTACCCAAAGCTTCCAATTGTCGCTTTTTCTTAGAACCAGATGGCCTGCCTTTACTTTTTTTCAATGAATTTGGTGAGCCCAATCCTCCTTCAGAAGCTCCACTTCTTGATGGCTGCCCAGAACCCAAAGCTAATGCCATGGAGCCATC
Source organism: Cucurbita moschata (assembly GCF_002738365.1). Classification (NCBI taxonomy): domain Eukaryota; kingdom Viridiplantae; phylum Streptophyta; class Magnoliopsida; order Cucurbitales; family Cucurbitaceae; genus Cucurbita; species Cucurbita moschata. Next base: position 3,039,250 of record NW_019268528.1, read on the forward strand.
TGGTCCATACTTCCTTGGCCTTCCCCTCTTCCTCTTTATTTGCTCACTGCCCACCGAGTTTATATTCAAATCATGAGGCAGTATCGACCCACCACCAGCCGATCCCTCCTTACCGGCATTACCAGAAACTCCGGCCATGGAGGATTGGTAGGACGGTAAAGTTGAAGGTGTCGGAGTCGGAGTCGGAGTCGGAGTCGGAGTCGGAGTCACAGTCACAGGTTTGTAGACGGCTGTGCCATCGGCACTGAAGGATAATCGCATATTTTGGGCCGCCGGCTGCGACTGTAACGAACTATTTTGAACGGCGACATTGAAGGATTCTCTACTGGTCATCACGCCACCTTCAGATCCCGACATTTTTCTTCTCTCTTTTCCCCTACAGCTTGAATCAAACCTCTATCTAAAGCCTGGAAATCAAAACTGCAAATACGCGAAGAAAATCTACGTGATTTTGAATCTTGATCTCTATCATCAGCCATAATGTCTAGTCCGATCAAATTCAGAAGCGCAATAGTTAACAAGATCTAACACACTAATGCAGAGATTTCGAAATGTATTTAGTACGTAAACAACTTAATCAAACAAAGATCGAACAAAAACAAAACCTAGAAGATGATTAATGACTTCTCGAACGCGAAATTAACTAAGGTTTACAAGAATTAAAAGAAACCCTAATCCCAAAACTCCAACAGTTGGTCAAATTTCGAAACAAAAAATCCAACGAAATCCCAAGAACATTTTGGCTAATGTACAGAACAGATCATGCAAACATGAGAAAATTAAATCCAAATAATAGAAAGTAAAAAAAATGAAAATTGAAGAAAAAAAAATGAATTTTTTAAATTTTATTAATGAAAAAAATTGAAGAAAATTTGAGAAAAAAAAAAGGGGGAAATTACCAAAAACTTACCAGAAAAATAGGGAAAATAGCGAAGAGTGATAATGAGAAGAGAGAAAAATTAGGGGTTTGGAAGGGAAAACGAAGGGTTAGTTCAAAAAGGGATTTTTGGAAAAATAATAAATATATTTTTTAATTATGGAATGATTTGGGGTTTTTAATTATTAAAATATTTATTTTAATAATTAGGGATTACTTTTCTTTTACGGCTGATAATATAAAATAAAAGAAAAAGAAAAAGAAAAAGAAAAAGAAAAAGAAAAAAAAGGAGCAGGTAAAAAGTGCAATACAGGCGGTCGTGTATTTCAAAGTGTAGTTGGGAAGGTGGGACCCATTAATGACTTTTTTATTTTTTTATTTTAATTTAGTCTCAAAATTATTATTTTTCATGAAATTAGTAGAAAATAAAAAATACATCTGAATTTTACGTTTAATTTTTTAAAAAATGCTTCTAATTTTTAATCACAAATTATATTAAACTCACCTTAAATTATTAATTCTTTAAAGATAATTAAAAATTTTATTGGATTACAACTTGATTTTTAATATATAATAAAATCACATTTCAACTTTTTAAAATAAATTATTTTTTAAAATCTATAAATCACATGGTATAAAACTATATATATATATATATATATATATAAAGTAATTAAAATTTTTGTTTTAATTATCGTCGAGCTACTTTCATATCATACTTCTCTTTCGCCCATTTTTCGATTTTCTCCACACGAGCAATGTGCATACTCGTTTTGCTTGGACTACGAATACCATTTTAGGGTGATAGTGAGAACGTTTTTGCCTCATACAAATATGAAGGTTTGTTGTTTCTAATACCTAGCAACTCTTCTACTGTAACAGCTCAAGCTCACCGTTAGTAGATATTGCCCACTTTGGCCCATTACGTATCATTGTTAGCTTCACTATTTTAAAACGCTTCAACTTGAGAGAGGTTTTCACACTCTTATAAGGAATGTTTTGTTCTCTTCTCCAACCAATGTGGGATCTCACATCCACCAACATCACCCATGTGGCGTGAAAGAATGTCATGTCAATAGGCATCTCGAAATTTGTCCTATTTTCTCGATCCTCTTGGAAAATATACGTCAAATTATTATAATTTCGACTCTATTTGTAAAAATAAAAAATGTATTACTATACACTTTCGTGAAATATAGTTTAATCCTACTATGCAAATCTTACTTAAAGTATTTTCCTCTTAACCTCGATATATTTGAACTCCTTGTTCGAGTCGAGATGCTGCAAAATGGTCCCAACATCTTTTGCGATGGTTGTATACGTTTCTCTTTTGGCTTTTCACCCAATAATCTATTTGGGTGTCACTTTGATATCACAACCTAGTATTTTCTCATTCATTGGTCGCTCCAGTTGTTGCAAATAACTGAGCTGGAATGTCTCGTTATCTAATTACCATGTACCCCTAAACTTAAGTCACTACATACTCGACGAGTTTCACATCCTCAACATTCATCTATATGTGTTTTATGATTTGTTTAACATTATCAACGTTCAACGAACAAAATAGCTACGTTGTTGCCTAGAAGAAAGTATAAAAAATAGGGCATGACAATCCAACAAGAGATCGACAAGGGTTAAACTAGAAGGCTCCAAAAACCGGCAAATCGAGAAGTTAGGGTTTCAGAAGAATGAAAGAGAAGAGAGAACGAACCCAAAACTCGAGAGTAAGGTGGAGAAGTGAAAGCGTCGTGCATGAGAGAGAAAACCATGACCTAGAGGTTAGAGTTGAGGAAAAATGGAGAAGAGAGAGCATGTATCTCGAGTGAACGATCGAAATTGAAATGTGTACGAGAGCAAAGAAATGGAAAAAGTTTTTCAGTCCTGAGTAATCGTGAGCCGAATAGTAGGAGTGAACATAGATCGGTGACCTGAAGAACCTTAATAGAATTCTTTTTATTATATTAATAACTAAAATCTTATAAAGTTCAAATATTAAACATTTATCAGTCACAACACATCACTAATATCCAGTACAAACGTTCGACACTGTCATCAATAGGGTAAAACTAGCCTGTCTCACGACGGTCTAAACCCAGCTCACATTCCCTATCGGTGGGCGAACAATCCAACACTTGGTGAATTCTACTTCACAATGATAGGAAGAGCCGACATCGAGGGATCAAAAAGCAACGTAGCTATGAACGCTTGGCTGCCACAAGCCAGTTATCCCGGTGGTAACTATTCTGACCCTCTAGCTTCAAATTCCGAAGGTCTAGGATCGATTGGCCGCGCTTTCATAGTTAGTAGTCATACTTTTTAACCCATTTAAAAGTAAGGTAGGGTCCGGTTGTAACCCTATTTTGGGATTGGTCGGGTTGACTCCACAAAAAAAATCGAATATATATATATATATATATATTTTTTCATGAAAAACCGCTTCAAATAAATAATAAACAAATCGGAAGAGGACAAGTGTCACACATTGAACAAATAAAATCCATATCTAATCCCTGCAGTGGACTAAAAGCATGGCGTCCCTTCCTTCACCCAGCGCTGTAATCCAACGCCCTCGTTCATGGCGCTTCACACCATCATCACTCTCCAATGGTAATCTTCCCTCGCCTTTCACTTCATGCGCCATTGTTAACTCTTATCATCTTCCTTCTTGACATTTCAGGAATCGCCATTCCTATCCGCACAAGGCTCCGTGTTTTCTGCTCTGGCAAGAACATCGACATTCCCGATCAAAAACCCTGGTAAATTGGCCTCTCTTTCTCTTTGCTTGTTATCCATTTCAATTCTATTGTTGCTTCGTTGGAGTCCGTAAATTCAAATGCTCGTTCCTTCTGTTGGTTCTTAGTTGTTGGACTAGCGGAGTTAATAGACGAGAGATTGTGCTAGGAATGGGATTGACTGCGTTTTCTTTCCAAGAAGTTGTTTCTATTGCCCTAGCCGAGAGTGGTACCGATTTTACCTTCTTCCTCACGAGCGTGTTCTCTGGAATTACATTATCCCTCTTTCGTATTGTTTTTATTTGAAGATTGAATGCGTTCAGTTTACGGGTGATAGTTGTTGCTGAGGATTATCGGACGTACACAGATGAAGCGAATAAGTTCAGATTGGTGATTCCTCAAGGTGTATGGCTTGGCTCCATTGGCTGAGCTTTTTGTCTTGAGAATTAGAGATTAAACTGTATTAATTACTTGAACTTGTGTGATTTATGCAGATTGGCAAGTCGGTAATGGTGAACCGAATGGATTCAAGTTGGTCACGGCTTTTTTTCCTAAAGAAACTTTGAGTTCCAATGGTATTGTTAGATCTTTTCTCATTTTCTCTCCCTCGGTTCGATTTTGAATAGCTTGATCGACTGAAATTTGGTTCAGTCAGTGTTGTAATCTCGGGGCTTGGTCCTGATTTCACGAGAATGGAATCCTTTGGCAAGGTTGAAGAATTTGCTGATACCCTGGTATGACTTTCATATCAATTGGCAGTTCTTGAAATGAAAAAAGTGGATTTCCTTTTGCTGTCTTTGAACCAAACAAGAAACCCAAAACTGGTACTCTTTTCTTGAAGTTTCTTAAATAGAAAACGACAGCCAAAATTGAATCCAAAATGGGGTCTCGTTCTTTGCTGTTCTTGAATGGAAATAGATAGATAGCCTAAATCTGGATTTTCCTCTTCTCTTGATATCTCTTTCAGGTGAGCGGACTGGACAGAAGCTGGAAAAGGCCACCTGGTGTGGCGGCGAAACTTATAGACTGTAGATCATCTAAAGGTATGTGGCACATGTACAACCAGTTAACTCAGAATCTTAGCTGAAATGAAACTTAAAAGGAAAATTGTTTACAAAACATTGTAAACATGGAACTTACTTAAAGAATTATGCCCACCACAGGTTGTTTTATTCTATTAGGTGTGAATAAAGTTCCATATTAGTCGTAGAAGGGAGAGATTCATGGTATATTAAGTGAGGATAAGGTCTTTTGATTGAAAACAAAAGTGGAGCGATGAAAATTTATGAACAAAATACATAATATTACGTTAGGAACAACGATTCCCTACAATGGTATGCTATTGTCCACTTTGAGCATAAGCTCTTATAGTTTTGCTTTGGACTTACTAAAAAATCTTCGTACCAATAGAGATATATTCCTTACTTATAAGCCCATGATCATTCCCTAAATTAGTCCAGGTGGAACTCCCACCCAACAATCCTCAACGTCCTATACGAATGTGGAGATATATGGAGGGTTGATAATCATTATCTTGTTCTATCGTTTTTATTATATATCTGTTCCTGATGAATCTACTATGCCTTCTGTAGTATGTTTCTAAAATTACATAGTTCCTTCTCGTCATAATACAATGAGGTTTGATTTGAAAAGAAATAATGGCAGGGATATATTACATAGAGTACACGCTGCAGAATCCAGGTGAAGGCCGCAACCATTTATACTCCGCAATTGGGATGGCATCCAATGGTTGGTACAACAGACTTTACACCGTAACGGGACAGGTAGGTTGCTCATAATCTCTATCAATACACTTACTCGTTCGACTTCTAAATGTATTGTTTTAGTAGCTTGATCTAAAAACCGCTCTAGTTCTTGCCGTTAATTATCAATCATTCGACAAAACTATTGAAATGTCTTATGTTTTTCTACATGAGACTTCAAATATAATATCCATCTAGATAAAATAGGTAAACAGACAAACAAAAAAATTGTTCATCTAGCATTAGAACACTTTTGCTAAATATATTCGAGAGTATTAAAGATAACAAAATCCTTTTCTTTTGTGTGAAATCTTCAAACACCATGTGATGACATATCCATTTTATGCTAACAAATTTGAGTAAGTATTTTCTGGTAGAATGACTTGGTTGAAATTATAATACATTAGGGATAAAATCGAGAATTTTAGAAGATTTAAAGATCAAATTAAGAGTGGTTTATCTTGATATATTTAGCAATAGTGTTCTAATGGTAGATGAACATTTTTTTTGTGCCTGTTTATCCAATTTGTAATTTTATCTAGATTGATAATTGACAGCAAGAACTAGAACGGTTTTTAGATCAAGCTACTGAAACAATACATTTAGAAGTTGAAGGACTAAAAAAACCGAAACTCAACCGATATAAAAGTTAGGAACGAAAACAAGATGGTAGGAAATCTTTGTTTTGTTTTGATAATTGGTTTGATGTGTTGTACAGTATGGAGATGAAGATTCAGAGAAGTTTAGTTCCGAAATTAAGAAGGTTAGTGGGAGAGATATCCCAAGCTCGTGCTCTTAATTTTCATATAATCTATTCTCAAAGTTCCTCTGAATGTTGGCTTTGTAGGTTGTCAATTCCTTCACTTTCATTTGATGATCCCACAGAACTGGCTTCCACTACAGTTATGTGGTTCAAGTTTTCCCTCTTTGCTTTCCTTAATATTTACTTCAAAAAAAAAAAAAAAAAAACCCGAGAAATGTCGAAGAAGATATCGGTAAAATATTAATGTCTATGATTTTATTTTTTTATTTTTTTTGTAATCTAAAATAAAAATATTTAAAATCAATATTTAAATTAGCTAATAAACCTGTCACATTTTTTTAAATAAATTTGAAACTTTGAATTATTTATATTCATTAATAGATTTTTAAGAGAAAAATAAATTATTGCTCTCTAAAATTTGATTTAGGATACCTTTGATGTAATCTTTTTTTTTTTTTTTCTTAATAATTTTCCTCCTGCTTTCAACTTTTCATTATGAAAGGTTGATTGATGGGATAATTTTTTTTTTAAATTATTAATTTTATATTTTATTATTATTATTATTTTTTTGTGGTTGTTAATAATGAAAATATAAATATAAAAATAAAAAATAAAAAATTATATTTATCTCCCCCTCTTGTTTCTCTCTCCTCCCCCACCCATCACTCCACTTTAGTGTCGCCACACCGTCCATCTAATAAAATATAAATTTGCTAAATTCTAAACAAAGGGCTCTACATATTAGAAAATTGTCAACCATGAAAATGGATGGAAAGAAAATTAAGTTAAAAATTTAAAATGGTTAGGAATCACAATCGGTTTTGCTTTCGACTTCTCCGGAAATGTATTCTTTTACTTATAAACCTATGATCATTCTTTAAATTAGTCAACGTGATACTTATTTCCAACAATCCACAACAATCCTCCCCTCAACAAAGTGCACTATAAGTCTCCTTTGAGGCTAATGGAGCTCTCGAACATCCTCTCCTTAATCGAGGCTCGACTCCTTTTTTTTGGAGCCCTTGAACAAACTACACCCTTTGTTTGACACTTTAGTCACTTTTTGACTACACCTTCGAGGCACACAATCTTTGTTCGATATTTGAGGATTTTATTGACAAAACTAAGTTTAGGGCATAGCTCTATACTAAGAACAGAGAGGGAAAACTAGAAAGATCAGAATAATTGAGAGAAATCTCACATTATATTAAACAATGAAATTTGTTATTATATAACGTTACAGAGGAAATATGATGTATTTTAATTTTTTTAGTTTTTTTAAAATGGATATGTTCGGTTGAGTCCATGGTTTTGCCGAACACTAAACCAAACCAAATCAAATCGAATCGTGCACATCATAAGTTGTCCATTCCTTTTCAAATAAGCCTATCATTTGACTTTATTATTATTTGATTATCCAATTTTTTTATGTCTTTTAATTTATAATTTGTCTATTAAAACTCTACTTCATTGTGGAAAATTGTATTGAAATTATGTTTCTATTTTTATTTTTATTTTTATGAAGATCTATGGAAGATCTGAAAATGAAAACTGGAGCAATAAAAATGATCGATTTATTAATATTATTATTTCACTTTCTACATGGTTTTTCTTGAGGATTTTACGTACACGTCATTCTATTTTTTAAATTTATTATTTGCTATCAATATTTTTGTAAACAATATTTAAAATTATTTATTAGTGGATCACTATGTTCTCATTTAAATATTTAATTCTGTTTTCTTTCTCAATTTAAAATATTATATATTTTTTTAAAAAAACTAAACTAAAATATAGTATCTAACCATTGTGAACATAAAAGAAAATTTTAATGTTATTTCCTTTCGCATTCCAATCCTTTGAAAAATGTTATTAAATTTCGATAGACCGAGAAATTTTTTTGAACCAACACAAATTTTGAGTCAGTTGGATTGGTGATCTAGATGGCTCGAATAAAGTTCACAATCCAACTCATTTTTAGATCAGCTTGGGTAGCACGTCGTTTATTTTATTTAATTATTTTTAAAAAATCATTTATTCACCTACTTACATTAATAACTAAAATCTCATAAAATAACACATTACAATATTTTTAATTTTCACAATAATCTTTAAGGTAAGGTTAGATTGGGTTGTGAACCATATTTTTGAATTGGTTAGGTTGACCTGACCAAAAAACGTTTCAAATGGTAAATCGAACCGAACTTTTGATTTTTCAAAAATTTAACCCGACTCAAATTGGAAAAAAAATCTAACTCAACCCAACTCGGTTTGGACTTTGAGCTGAACTCAAAACTATGTGCGGAGCTCTATCTTTATCTTGTCGGCCTTCTTTATTCAATTCATTGCATGTCTTGAATTGATGACTTCGCTTCGATCTGTTCGAATGAACTTGGAGAAGGAATGGAATCATCTCACTCAAAATTTCCAAATCTTCTCTTTTAGATCTTGGCATTGGTAGAACTTATCTTTGATTGAAATTTCGATCGAAAAGATGTTAGCCCGATTCCTCATGTGTCTAAGAAGTCGAGAAAATCTCGATTGAAGGCAATTGTTTTATAGAAAAAGCACTCGAAAGCACAAGTAAGTTCAATAGTTTCGACCCCTGTAATCAAAATAGTTCAAATTACTCGAATTATCAGATTATATAACACTCGTACTCATATCTCAATTATATCAATACATTACATTAAAAAACACATGCCAATCAATCCAAAATTTTAAATTTAAGGTAATAAGAAAGGATTATTTATCCATTTCCAGCTAAGAAGTGTGGGCATTTTCAGATCTACCGGTCCAAGGTTGGTGGCGTTGGGTAAAAAATTCATATCTACATGAACTTGCCAGTTTGGCAGCCATTGAAGCTTTCTCCATTTCTTTTCTTTTCTTCTCTTCCCCACCCGTCGCTGGCAGCTAGATCCACTCATGGGTTTTGAATTATTCGCTAAACAAAACAAGGCGACCCACTCGCCTACCCGTAACATGCTTCCCATTCTCATCAACAATGCTTTTTGTTGGCTGTAAGAAGTTTTAAATTAACACCCAATATTATATTTACTCCTTTTCTTGGGTGCCCAATTGTTTGTTCGCTCACATTGGTGTTTAAATATGTGTGTTCTTGCTGTTCTTTTTATATGCTCATAACCTGTTTGTTAAAATGCCTAGGAGACCAGAATATGAGTTAACTCCATTCTATAGGCACAGTAGGAGATAGGAGGAGTGAGCCATGTTGGAGAGGCAGGGCACATGCTAGATTGTTTACGAGAAAGATGGGAGGTCTTAGCGTGTGCCCTTTTTCTCCAATTTGGATTCTCTTCCTTTTGACAACAACTTTGAAAACTTAAGCTTGCCTCTACTTCTAATAAAGGGTAACTGTGTTCTATTTCTTCTTTGTTTTGACTTGAATACTTTAGCTGGTGTTCGGTTAAGTGTTTATATTTCACCTTGATATATCTCATGCTGAAAATCATTGCTTCTCTAGAAGATAGGAAATTGGGGTTTGGTACTGCATTGTGTTCGTTGGTTGGGTTTGCGGTGTAATTGATGACTCGTTAGTATAATTGTAACAGCCCAAACCCACAGTTAGTAGATATTGTCTTCTTTGGGCTTTTCCTTTTGGGCTTCATTTCAAGGTTTTTAAAACATATATGCTAGGGAGAGGATTACACACCCTTATAAAGAATGTTCCGTTTTCCTTCCCAACCTATGTGGGATCTCACAATCCACCCCCTTTGGGGCCCAGCGTCGGCACTCATTCCCTTCTCCAATCAACGTGGGACCCCCCAATCCACCCCCCTTCAGGGCCCAGCATTCTCGCTGACACTCGTTCCCTTCTCCAATCAACGTGGGACTTCCCAATCCACCACCTTTCAGGGTTCAACCTCCTCACTGGCACATCGCCCGGTGTTTGGTTCTGATATCATTTGTAATAGCTTAAGCTCATTGCCAGTAGATATAGTCCTCTTTGGGCTTTCCCTTTTAGGCTTCCCCTCAAGGTTTTTAAAACGCGTATGCTAAGGAGCGATTTCTACACCCTTATAAAGAATGTTTCGTTCTCCTCCCCAACCAATGTGGGATCTCACAATCCACCCCCTTCGATGCCTGTCGTCCTCGCTGGCACTCGTTCCCTTCTCCAATCGATGTAGGACCCCCTAATCCACACCCCTACGGGGTTCAACCTTCTCGTTAGCACATCGCCCAGTGTCTGGTTCTGATACCATTTGTAACAGCCCAAACCCACTATTAGCAGATATTGTCCTCTTTGGGCTTTCTCTTTCGGGTTTCCCCTCAAAGTTTTTAAAAGCGTCTACTAGGGAGAGGTTTCCACACCCCTATAAAGAATGTTCCGTTCTCATAGTAATAGTTCTCACTGCATTGTTTGAACTTTGAACACTACTGATGGGATTTAGTATATGTTTAATTTATCTGCATGCTGAGTTAGAATGTAGAGGACTGAAGTGTATTATCCATCTATATGTTGATCTGTTGTCGATAAGAATGACCAAACTCTTGATAATTTATTGTATCATACAATTTACAGAGTTTGAATTTGCTGTTCTAGATTAACAACGGTCAAATCTATTCTCTAGAACTGATGCAGCAGACTCCACATGTACAAGCAAACAGGAATAGACTTTCTGCTTTATCCTGTCAATGGTTTCCCTTGAGCCATTATCTCCTGAACTCAAATTTCCTTTTAACTTCTCCAACCATTCATTGGCTTGCTTGAGCTGTGATAAGGCAACAGCAATATGGTTGCCCGCCTCCGTTTGTTGCCCTGCATTGTTCCGACCCTTCTTGTCCTGTTTTCCGACACGAAACCCGGCATCCAATGCTTCCTCCAAGAAATTCAAAAACCATGATGTTGATTCCTTCAGCAAAACATCTCTTAGTAATTTGATCTCCTTTGCACCATCTCCTCTGGCCCATTCTTGTTTTTCACCCTCTCTTAATTCAATAGCTGCCTTTGCAGACTTTGGTGAAGCACTCTTTGATAGGAATAAAGAGGAAACTTTTGTGGACTTATTTGCTTCTGGCAGAGATGAGTTCATAGTCAAAAGAAGCGAGTTTTCCTTCACTGCATCGTTCGAATTCGTTTCAGAGATTAGCTGCTGCAGTGTGAAGAATTTCGTGAGAGGGAGTTGGGGATTCTTAGGTGAGGCTGATGAACACAGATCAGCAAACACACTGAAAAAAACATGATGGAAATAAGATTACCTTGTAACAAATGGTGGACTCAAATTTATATCCTGAAAACTTACCTGAGACATTTGGCCAAGGATGCTGCAGCCATTGCCTCTTTTTGAGCCTCCATTGCTACCATAGAAGCTATGTTTTTCCTTCTAAGAATCCTCTTGAAAAATCAAAAGTTCACACAGAAATGGAAAGGCTAAGAACATGGAAAGAGAAGAGAAAAGGAATGAGAGAAGGAAATGCATAATACTTTGACAGTCTCTGAGGAATGAGTTTTATCTTTTCTGTAAGGTAAGCGATTTGCATTCAAAGTTTCCTGTTTGTTTGAAGTGCCTTTTGCAGGAATGTTCTTAGACGATGCAGCAGCCTCCTTGACACTGAACTGAAGGGCTTCTGCCTTTGAAGAAGCTTCATCAAGCCGGCTTTGCAGGTTTACTGCTTGCACCTGTCAGTAAAGCACATCAACCAAGTAAGATTGTGTTCTAATCACATTTTTAGTTCATTCTTTAAACTGAAAAAATGGGACTGAAGTTGTTTGTGAGATTCCATATCAGTTGGGGAGGAGAACGAAATATTATTTATAAAGATGTGGAAACCTCTCTCTAGCATACGCGTTTTAAAAACCTTGAGGAGAAGCTCGAAAGGTAAAGACCAAAGAGGATAACATCTGCTAGCGGTGGGTTTAGGCCGTTTACAAATGGTAGATACTGGGTGATGTGCCAATGAGGAGGCTGAGCCTCAAATGGGGGTGGACATAAGGCGATGTGCCAGCAAGGACGTTGGGCCCCGAATGGAGGTGGATTTGGTGGAGGTCGAACATCGATTGGAGAAAGGAATGAGTACCAGCAAAGACGCTGGCCTCAAAGTGGGAGGGGGGGGGGGGGGG
>NW_019268528.1:3052050-3072343 GCF_002738365.1 Cucurbita moschata
GGGGGGGGGGGGGGGGGGGGGTGGATTGTGAGATCCCACATCGGTTGGGGAGGAGAACGAAACACCATCGTTTATAAAAGTGTTGAAATCTCTCCCTAGCAGACGCATTTTAAAAACCCTGGGGAAGGCCAAAAGGTAAAATCCAAAGAGGACAATATTTAGTAGCAGTATGCTTATGCCGTTACATTATTATTCTAATTCTTAGATTGAGCCTAAAATGAATGTCATGGTTAGTGTGATATATACTTGTACCTGACCACTTCTAGAATTCAACGACGAAACACCTTGCATATACCGCGACGAAACGTTTATCTTCTCCTCTTTGATCACGAATTTGTGTCTCATTCTCTCATTCGATTTACCTCCACTCTTTCCTTCCTGATAATCTTGGACTAGGCTCACTGATGGCTCCATCATTTGCATAAGATCCTTGGGAGTCCCAACGAAAGGTTGTCGTCCAGGAACCGGTCGAATCCCAACAAGAACCGGAACTGGAGTTCCAGCTTCCATCTTATCAACATAGAAGAATTGGCCTAGTTGTAAGATGTTGTTCAAGATCAACTCATGATCTTGCTTGGACAATGAGACATAAGTAGAATGTGAAGAATCTGAAACTTTTAGAAAGAAGCCTTGATTAGGCCACAATTCTGAACCATTTAAAGCTGGTACAATACTGATAAGTTGTAATAGCACTGATCTGTGCTCTCCTCTGACCTTCACATTGGAGTTCATACTCTGCAGAAGCTTAATTAATACTCCTGCTACAAGAAATGCCATTCTGAACTTGGACACTTTTGACTATGAACCCATAACTTTCAGCTCATTCAACCACAAAACCAAGCCAAGAACAACAATGTTGAATGTTTGTGGTGAGAGAGAACAGTCAAAAGGAAAATGTTTGTGGGAATAAACCCTCCAACTTTGCATCAACTTCTCTTCTTGGCTTTAAAGCAAAGTAAGAATGTTTTTTTTTTTCCATGGTGAAATGTCATGTTTGCCCCCCATGTAGTAGGGTTAGTTGGAGGTTGAGATGGTTGCAAATGAGGGTAATATGGAAAATTTTGTGTAGGTATCTTCTTCATTACTTTATTCATTTGAATTTACAGGTCGGGAAGCCATTGTCAAAAGGTAAAGCTAGTGAGACGTCACTTTTCTGTCAATCATAAAATCTAAATCCATAACATTATTCTCATGTTAGTACGAGCCTTCTGTCACCTCAGAATGAAAGGGACAACCTCGTAGTTCTTGATATGTGAAGATACGTTGTTAAGACTTCGTTTTATTTTTCCATTGAGCCGAACCTAAACCTATGCTCGAGAGATAGCTGTCCATTTACTGATAAGGGATGTATGGATTCTCGAGAAGAGAGGAGCTGAGGTGGTCCCCTCCACACATACAATCATACTCAATTCGATGGAATTGTTTGATCTTAAAGGAGATCTTCTATTATTTCACATGTGACGGGTTATTTCTTGGTTTCGTCCCGTAATTAATAACTTGATTATTTTGAGATAATAGTAGATAGAAAGAGTGCTCGAAAGGAGTCCTATTATCTGTTTGATAATGACAATACGAACACTAGATTAATTAATTTTAGATAGTTATTGTTGTTAATTAATTTAATTATTAAAATAGTTCAACTACTTAAATCTTCATTCATTAATAAATTTATAATAAACATAATTTAACATTTTTCTTAAAGTAGACCATACAAAAACCACGATCTTATATAATTAGGATATATTATTAACAAATCCATAAAAATGATTTAGTACATGATTCAATGAATTAATTAAAATTAATATCTAACAGAAATAAATTAATGGATAATAAATAATCCATTATAATTATTGAAAAATGAATATATGAATCAAAATATCAACCCAGAAAACCCACAACTTTTGGAGGTAAATAAAATTGTTCCAAACAAGAGATAGATCATCATTACTCATTACTCGTTCCTCGTTCCTCATCCAAATGGCCCCTTAACGAGTATCGACATCATAATAATCAACGACAATATAATAATGTTGATAACACTTCAGAAACTCAACAAAAATTCACAAAGAAGTAACTTAGAAACAAAGCCTAAAAACATCAATTCATAGTAAAATCAGCTCTAAAAACTCATCATTTAGTGCCAAGAGGAAGAACAGACTAACTAGCGAATCACAGCCGAAAAAGAATGATTAAAGAACGAATCGCGCCATGAAAAGCCAACAACAATGCCAAAACATTGCACCAAGGAAGTCATTTCTATGGACCTATCATGGTATCATATCACAATAATGGTTCGATAAATCCCCAACGCTTCCGTCCAATGTTTCGAATCCATCGAAAAATTCCCTTTAGGGGAAAAAGAACAACGACAAAAATGATGATCCCACAACAAACACAATGAATAAACAGAATGTTCTAAACATTGTGAAGGAAGAACTAGAAACTTTACATCCTCTGATGCAGGCAGATGCAGCCAATCCCAATCCGACATATGGCAGTGCGGGATGGATGGATATTAAAAACGAAAAATCAGCAATTTGATCTTTTCCTGATAGAACCTGAAGCTGCTTCGTTGTTATGAAGTCAGTCAGTGAGTCAGGTCTCAAAAGAAATCCTAGAACTAATATGCACATGAACTTAAAGGAAATCATATACGAGTACCAAGATGATGATGATGATGATAGACCCATGACCACATAAAGCCACCAGAGACACACTTCCTATACAACACCCAAAATGCTGGGAGTTCACTATAAAAGAATCATATGTTGATTCTATTTTCGACTTCTTTTTTACACGTTTTTATTCCTAAATGGATGCTTAAAACCGATTTCAAGCACCCATCAATCAATCCATGACGACCTGCCGCTCTCCAGAGCATTGGCAGTGTATAAGAGTTTATAAACACTGGGGAAGAACAAAGGTATTAGAGAAAGAGCAGCCCTGCATCTCTTCCATATGCTTTCTCCACCATCTGGAGCGACTCGACACCATCCGACTTCTCTGGTGAGCATGACTGTGAAGAACTGCAGTTAAGTAAGAGAACTTTTAAAATCAAATGCAAGTGGAAATGAAAGATGCACCTAAGACTATTCTCACGAGGAGACAACTACCTGATCCTATTACATTTAGTAGTCAAAGATATTTATATGCGAAGTTGCCACCATTGTCTTGAACCTATTCCCTTCAAACCCTTTATTATTTACATAATCTTTATCGACCACTCGGCCAATTCATGGCGGTTTACACAGTTTAGACATCCTACACACTCGTTCCTATGAGTATCCAAACACATCATCAAGTCTAACAACCTTAAACCCCCCACAGATTAGTTGTTCCCTATGTCATGGGCTCATATTCCAGAACTCACCATACCATTCTGCTATAATCCTATATGAAATAAGATATGACAGCAAAGATTTTAACACATGCTTTTCAAATAGTTGTTATCCTGACCACAGATGAAAATTGTTGAAAAAGCGATGCAGCGAGCATAAGACTACCTCTAGAATGCATGATAAATTATTTGCGAGGCTAGATCCGAAGCCCGCCACACAAGTAGCAGTTCCACTGCTCTAAGTCCTGCTGCAATCTATTGATACCTATGAACGTAGTCAAATTGTAGGCCGTTAGAGACTGCTGGTGATAGAGATAGGAAGGGCAATTTCAAATATTAACAGCAAAATTTGGAGTTTACCTGATCAACTCCTCACCCAGATGTCTGGTCAGAACTGCTACCTTGTACAAACTGAGAAGGAGAATGGACAATGAACTGTGGTTGTGCTGCAACAGGTGCTGGGATCCCTGATGAAATAAACGAACACATTTTCCTAATCAAGCATATCGATCGTGCAAAAGCATATTATTTTCGTTTTCCTTTATTCCTCATCAGATGATCAAGAACACGGTACAAGTAAAACATACAGAAATGTGAGCTAAATAGTATTAAACAATGAAGACGTCTCGATACATTATATCTTCTTGGTTCTATAGTAAAACAAACTTATTCTCCTCATTGACCCGCATGGATCCTTGTCCTGTTGTTCATCACATAACTAAGTCAATGCAATGATTGAACACGAGTTGACGAACACACTTCTTCTAGATTTTTAAGACAAGGCATTGCTGAAAAATAAATAAACAAACAAAAAAATAGCCTCGAGAAAAAGACCGAAGGACCAAACCGAAGGAGAATCCAGAAAAGACTACACAATTACACAAAAAGATCCAATTGATGATAATAAAAATACAAATTCAAAGAAAAATACCTAAAAAGACTAGTCAAAACTCATATTACGCGATGTTGCAATCAAGAGTGATCTTCATATAACAACAGCACGGAGTATATGCATACGACGCAAAATACCTGAAGGATAGGGTGCCTGAATAGTAGGCATTGGAGAAGATGTTAACGGGTTGACATTAGGTCCACCAAACTGCACGATCTGAGGACTTGGCATTGCGTATCCATGTACTGCTCCATATCCATGACCACCGGGGACTGTTTGACCTAATTGTCCATAATGATAAATAGCAGGGCTCGCTGACCCCGGCACCCCATAAATCTGCAGGTATTGCTGACCCACAAAAGGGTTATATCCACCCTATGCAA
This sequence comes from Cucurbita moschata, assembly GCF_002738365.1. NCBI lineage: Eukaryota > Viridiplantae > Streptophyta > Magnoliopsida > Cucurbitales > Cucurbitaceae > Cucurbita > Cucurbita moschata. Next base: position 3,056,663 of record NW_019268528.1, read on the forward strand.
AGAATACAAGACACAAAAAATCAAAACCAACGAGCATATTATGCTAAAACAATCGAAAACCTTAAGAAACTTTTCAAGATACCCTACGTATCGCCCTTCCCTACTTCCACCCTCCAAACACAGAATTGCAGACACAAGTAAATAAAGCTATAGCTATACCTGCGGGTAGACATACTCCGGTCCATAAGTAGCATAACTGCATAAAAACGAAAGAGGGAAAATATTATAAATATTCTAAAACATAAGAATATGAAAGCAGAAATCTAGATAGTAGAATAAATTGAAGTGGAGCAGACTTAGCAGGCGGAATCACTTTATAACCCACAGACCATTGCGATACCGGAAGACAAGTATTTGGTATCCCAATTCACTAGAGACCAGAGTGATCAAATCCTACTAACTTGACTTCTCGTATAAACTACGAATGCAAGTGAAAGCAAGAAATAAAACTTCTCCAATAATACTAGCCATGCTTCTTCTAGCTCAATTACATTAGTCTTGGCACATATCTTCAAATAAATTCTATGGTATTCCTAAAATTACCAATCACAATGTGCCACATCACTGACCAGGTATCAATCCTGGTTTCTAGGAGGTGACAAAGAAGCATATCCTAAGGAATGTTGCATGTAGTGATTGATATTATGCCTCTAGTGTCTTTAAAGATGAATACTAACGTTAAGAGGGCATTGCAGAGGATGAATACCAAGCAAGTAATGTCTATAAACCATTTTAAGAAACCAAGAAAACTAAAGGTCCATTCAAAGAACACGCATGGTTGTGGTACTTAAAATGAAATACCAAACCGGAAAGCATAATTTCGATTTTTTTAAAGCAAACCAAGCCCCACAGAGTCATACTACAAGATGTAAAGGTTGTGATAAAGCAAAACGGAAGATATCGAGGTTTAACAAAATAATTAAATTTGATACATCGGCACGCTTGGATGCACAAAGAGGAACCTTGGGGACACACCCGTAAGGAGGATATGCAAGTCCCTGCTGATAAGCATAAGAAACCGGTTGTTGATAGCCAAAATTTCCAATATAATTCCCCCTATTGGGTTGCATGCCACCAACATACACTGCAGGCGGTCTTAAGCGTCCTGTAAGAAACAAAAGTGTAGAAGTAAAGACCGATCAATCGAGCGTTTCAAGGAATTTCTGACCGTCATTTCCTTTGTATAAACCAGGAAAAGTCTCTTGATCATACATATACACATGACATGAACAAACAACACGATTTGCTAAACAATAAAGACCAAATAAGCAAATAATACCATAAGATATAGGTGGCCGAGGCCGGCCAAGTGAGGCCAGATTACAATTAGCTCGCCTTCCATCAATAATTGGAGTAGGATCTACGCAAGCTCTTCTAGCAGACTCTGGATCCCGGAAAGTCACCTAAAACCCTCCATGTAAACAGGAACAAACGTTCAGGTCATTCCAAATGTGGACAATATAGATATTCATGAGCAAGCAATTAGATTCGACTAGCTGTTACAAAAAAATGGTCAAAACGAATGTTCTAAGGCTGTTACTTTAAGAAAGTAGAAACAAAAGTACAAAGTTAACAAAAACCCATTAAAGTAAAAACCATTAATACTCACGAAACCATATCCTTTAGATCTCCCTGTATTCTTATCCGTTATGACAACAGCCTCAAGAATCTCCCCAAACTGCTCAAAGTAGCGCCTCATAGTCTCACTCTGAGTCTCCCAAGCCAACCCACCAACAAAGACCTTGGTGTAAGTAGTATCACCAAAGGGAGAGTTCAAGAACCCAGAACTCGAACTTGATCCAGATATGGAACTAGGACCCCGACCATGCTGATAAGCCATTATTAATGGAGAAACTTAAGAACCAAAGGAAGAAGAGAGAAATAAGTGAACACCCAATATACAATATAAACAGAGACACAAAGGGTAAGTGAGATTCGATCAAGTGGAAGATTAGGGGAGGATTAGAGAGGAACCCACATAGAAAAATCAAACCCCTAGGAAAACCCTTATGAATTGAGAGGATTTACAGAGAAAATCAGGAGGAGATTGAAAGGGATTGGAAAGGGAAGAAAAGGGTGGGAGAAGAATGATAAAGAGAAAGTAGAAAAAGGGAAAGGAAGGCAGAAGAGGAATGATGAATCCCAATAACAGTGATCATAATTAGAACGGGAAACCCTAGAAATGAATTGGGGGATGAGATGGGCCAACGAGGAACAGGGCTGAGGGGAAGAGAAGGTCGGTGATGAGGGGAGATAAAGAGATCTAGGGACCGTGGGAAGAGGAAGAGGGTGGATTTTTAGTGGGAAAAAGTGGGAATCGGAAAAGGGAATCTGGAAGGAGGAGTATTATGATCATAGTAATTGAAGGGTGGTGGAGACGGAGGAGGAGACGGCGGCGGCGGAGAGAAAGGGGAGGGGGAGGCGGCGGCGGCAGAGGAGGAAAACAAGGAAAAGGGGAAGGAAAGAAGAAGGAAAGGGTTTAGAATTTCCTTTTTCATCGCTGTTGTTAGTACTTCCTGCTTTCTTTTGTTTGATTGACGACGGACCCTCCTCGAGCTTTACGGGATTTCCACTCAGATACTCCACACTTTTCTCCCTTTTTTTTCCCCTATTTTCCATAAATTAAATGTTTTATTACGTCATTCTATTCAAAATAGATAAAATCCCGTCTCATTTCATATTAACATCTCTATTGATCGACTCATGACTCATAGTCTACAACACATCTCGACTACTACCGCTATCTCACCAATGGAGTGTCATACTACTGTTCAAATCCTACCATTTGATGACGAACGTATCTAGTGTTTATTTACAATAGTCCAAACTCACTACTAACAGATATTGTCCGTTTTGACTCGATTAGTTTCGTCGTTAACTTCCCGATTTTAAAACAGGTCTATAGAAAAGAAGTTTCCACGTCTTATAAAAATATGAATCAGAGCAAATAATATCCGTTAGGAATAAACTTACACATTTTTATTAAATAAAATAAAATAAATAATAAAATGGATGGAATTAGAATTTTTACGAAGGAAAGTTCTCAACGGACAGCTCGAGAGGCGGTCTACGTGTGGGGCCCATCTCTTTTCGTTACCATTTCCTTTTAACACACTTTTTCGAATTTTCCTAATTTCTTTTTCTTTTTTTTTTTCATCATTTTTTTAAAAAAGAAATTCAACTGAATTCATTAAGGAATTTTATGAATATTCTTGCGTAACCCGCACGGTTTGCACTCGGCATTTGCTCTTCTAAGGTTTAGGGTTTAGGGCTTGGATTCCGAAACTCTACTGTTAAAAAATTTATGAGGTAAAAAGCTAAAGTTTTTTTAACCCTAAATTTCGGAGAATGTCGTACTCCTAAACTGACATAACTTCTATGTGTTAAAATACAATCACAGTAACTTAATTTGTGATAAAAAAAATAAAAGAGGTAATGTACGTGTCAATTTAAGAATATGAATATTACTATCCGATCAATTGGGTATACTAATGGGAACAAGGTCGTGTTTGCCACGTGTAAAAGTGTAACTCAACCTTCTCTAATCACCATACAAAAACGTATTTGATGATATAGGTCAATGTGGAAGAGTAACGTGAGAATTACATGCATAATGATATGTACTTGTGTATTGCTCCGACTCGATTTTGTAGGCTTCGATCTTGGACCGTGACAAAAAAAGATAAGAAAAAAGTAAATTAATGATTTGTACCTCCTCTATGACTACGCACTCCCTAACCTCGACCAATGGTCAACGATCCCTAAAAAAGAAATGTAGAATAGGGTGAGTATAAAATATTCGGTAAGTAACTTACTTGTAGGGTCTCATTATATCTTTATCGTCGTAAGTTATCACGAGATGTTCTCTAGGCTCTAAAAAGGTCGTGCCTAAATTTATATAAATATCTAAGCATTTGGGAAGGTCTCAAAGTTCTGAGCCGTGCTCTTGTCTAATACTTACCCCTTAGGGTTTGGGCACAGGTTGTTCAAGCTTTTTGTTCTTCGACTCAAGTAGCTTGCTTTTCCTTGGCAGTGAAGGACTAATGTTCTAGGTTGAAGCTTTATCTGAATAAATTATGATATAACAGTATGACATCTACTTATCTGAACATAACATGTGGAAGATTTACGGGCGGACTCTTCCACACAACCATAAAGTCACACTAAATCTAGGGAGCGATCCTGTGTACTAGCGAGCTACTATGTCAACCTGTCTAGTCTCACACCCCTCACAAGACCAAGTTTATAACACAAAGACTCTTTAGGAAACCCCATAGCTCTTGGGATTTATGTCCTAAATCCTCGTAATTAATTATTTAGTTTTTAACAATAATACATCAATCTCTCCCACTTTCTCTAGATAATGAAATTACATCTCGAGAGAATTCTCGAAACTCTTTCTTCTTCTCCAATCCTTTTGAGATTTTCTTTCAAGAGACTCCCACAAGCCTTGGTATGTTCGAGTCATAGCAAGGAAGATCTTATGGAATGTTGAAGAACTTCTGTATAGTTGGAATACTCTCAGGAGTCTTGCAAGCTAAGGTTTCTACAAAAATAGAGTTCTTACTCTCGTATTTATTGCTTTTCTTTTAATTCATAATAAAATAAAAACGGCTCCCAATGCTTCCACTATGTGGATGAAGAGTTCATTCTCTTCACTAGCCATTTCCACTAGGTGATGACGTCTAGTCGCCTCGATGTGCTACCCTATTCGGCCTAAGCCTAACTCGATGATACCGCTCCTATAAACCTGCTACTTGGCAAGTGAAGGGAATGAACTCTTCATTCACGTAGCGGAAGCATTGGGAACTATTTTGATTTTTATTAAGAATTAAAACAAAGCAATAAATAGAAGAGTAAGAACTCTAGCTTTGTAGAAACCCTAGCTTGCAAGACTCCTCGGAGTATTCCAACCATGCAAAAGTTCTTCAACATTCCACAAGATCTTCTTTACTATGACTCGAACATGAGGTCAAGGCTTGTGGGAGACTCTTGAAAGAAAATCCCAAAGAGATTGGAAAAAGAGTTTCGAGAATTCTTTGGAGATATAATTTCATTCTCGAGAGAAAGGGGGAGAGATTGATATGTCTTTGGCTCAACCCAAGGGTCTTATTCATAGGGACTCTCAGAGAATATTTGCATATTTAATATATTAGGATATTATACCTTATATAAATCATATTTAGATATTATAAGATATTCTAATAAATATTTAATTAATTTGAATCTCATTCAAATTTCAAATATATTTTTATTTAATGTATCAAAATACATTAATTGATTTAATATTTAATTTATCAAATACAATAAATATATTTTTCCTTTTTAATATACCTAATATATTAAATATTAATTTAACCCTTCAAATTAATATGTTTTTTCATTTATAATTAACCTATCTAATATATTAAATATTAATTTGAACACTTTAAATTATATATATTTTCTCTTTTTATTAAATATTAATTTGACATTTCAAATTAAATTTATTTTCTCTTTAATATTTAATATATCTAATATATTAAATATGAATTGGAACCCTTCAAATTTCCTTTCAAATAAATTGAACCTTTTAGTGTTAGTATGAGCTAGCGAGAGACCTTATGGAAGCTACAATGATACAAAATTAATTAATTAATTAAACTCTTTAATTAATCAATTTTCATTCATTAACTATAGGTCATAGACCTAGAGTTGCACTCTTATGCACTGTAGGACAAGTTATGTCCATCGATATAATCATTACAAGCAAGTCGATCCTTCACGAGTTGTTCATAATTACAGTTGGGTCAAAAGTCCGTTTTACCCCTGTAATTAACTCTTTCACCTTAAGTACCACTAATTCTCTAATGAACAATTTGTTTACGATCCAATCATAAATCAAGTCCTGCTCGGGCCAATGAGAAGGTAGGGCCCCATTGTTTAAGTCCCGAAATCAGTACTTAAGAGAACAACTCGTCTACTCTCCTTATATGGAAATGAGTGAATCCCATCTCATGATATTATGTTCCCAACTCCCTGTTTGGTCTAAGTCCCCAAAATAGTAGGCATATTGAATCGGCTAAAAAAGTCATTCTCACCATGTAAATTAAAGGACAAGCCCTCACTCAGGATTAAAATCGAGTCACATATGATCATCATGTGAAATATTAATCTTCTCAATTAACGGATTTATAAAGAGAGATTAAATATTTATTGGTCCAGTTTTATACAAACTCATTGGATATGATATCCCACTTACATGTCTCCACATAATCATTTGGATCAAATAATTTATAACAATTACAAAGTGGGTCATATTAATAATGTTACCATGATAAGGCATCCAACCTTATCCATATACTATAGACTCTTTAGGTTATTACTTGAACACGATCCTTTTGTATGTCAACCACATATTGTTCAAGATTACATTAATAACCTTGGATTTTCATATCATGGACAATAATTAAATTACAAATAAAATAATATAAATTATCGTTAAAAACTAAATAATTAATTACGAGGCTTTAGGGCATAAAATCAAAACGGTTCCCAATGCTTCCACTACGTAGATGAAGAATTCATTCCCTTCACTAGCCATTTCCATTAGATGATGATGTCTAGTCACCTCAATGCACTATCCTATTTGGCCTAAGCCTAACTCGATGATACCGCTCCTATAAACTTGCTACTTGGCAAGAACACAATTGGGCCTAACCTAGGTCACTGATAACACTATCGGGGTACAAGAGAAGATAGGGGCAGAGACTTTAGTAACATTGTTCACACTGCCAAAGCCCTGGAGAGCTTAGTCATCCCTGGGTGCTTGTGTCATAACTATACTAGGAAGAGAGTAGGTTGTGATCCTCATGTGCAGAAAAACAAGGTGGCAATACGAAAGTGGAGTCCAACTAACCAAGCGAGACCGAGGTAGCTAAGTACCATGATGCAGCTGAAGATGACGGTGCACCATCCAACAAACCATATAAAATATGCAATGAAGTTAAGGTGAGACATAAGTAAGATGGAGGTAGCGAGTATACAAGAAGGAAAAAGATAGACTTGATAAAGGGTTGAGTAGCGCCCCGGACCTTAACCTTGAAAGTTGAAGTTTCAGAGGAAATTCGGGCATGAGGCTCTACAGTTTGCATATATGAAATATGAATGCTCGCTAAATTTGGTGTCAATCAAATATCAGACAGATGCTCTTACTAGGCCGTATGACCATTCACCAAAATCACTCCTACTCCAAGAAGATTGAAAATGTCTCAAAATGTATCTTACAGGAGACATGGTGTAAGCTTTCCACCACCCTTGGACCGTATGACCTAAGCAAGCTACCCTATGGCACATATATGTGTCATAGTGAGGGAGATCGTTACTAGACGAGTGTCTCGAATAACTTCTTGTGAAATGAGTCTTTCAAGGATAGTGTCGGACAATGCGAGTGTGCCAGCATTGCACCCTTGCCCATGTGTTAGAGGTTGGTATATGCACTCGCTATCTAGTATGAAATCCATAAATGATATGACGCGGACACGAGAGGGTCCAATGTCTCGATAGAATCTGGATAGATGGAGGTGTTGGGATGTCCCAACATTACGAAATGACATATGGGGTCATTCTCGAGGGGCATGACCGAGTGGGCTTCAATGGTTGATGACAATAGGGAGTTGGGATGACATCAAGATATGTTGGTCGTGTTAGCTTGGAACCAAGATGACAAGTTAAGATGTGACATTGTACATGAGAGATCTTGGCCCAAGTAGAGAAAAGGTCGAACCGAATAACTTGACCTAGTATAGGGGTAATATACTTCCTCCACAACTCAATCCAACCGAACCCAAAAATATAGGGATTTGGTTACTCAGTCTCATCAATCTGGCTTCCTATATTATCATGCTTTTGGGTTGTGTTCGGGCCATTTTCATAGAGGTACCATTGGTAACTTTTTTTTTCTTGAACGAGCACCCATTGAGACGTTTAGAAAAACTTGTTTCTCATTTTGGTCTTTTACTATTTTCACTAGAGATGTGAACTTCATCACCATATTTCTTGTGTGCAATCAAGACTCAAATTAGAGGAGATTGTCGAAGAGGTTCATAGAACAAGACGCTCGATGGTTCTTAATTTAGTAGTGGGTTTGTTGGATCGGTCCAAAATATTTAGTTCAGTTTGATCAGATTCAATTAGATCGATTCGATCCAACCGCTTTTGCTTACTTAGTTCAATTCCCAAGGTTAGTATGTCTCCATTCCTCTTATTCAAAGTGAGAATTTCATGGATTTAGCTATTTGGCAAGTAACTTCTAACTAAAGGGAGATTTTGAGCTTGCTTGTATTTGAAATTAGGTAAAGAACAATCTTGTTCGGTGATAAATGCTTTTAGTTTTTCAGTTAAACGTGTATAATGTGATTGATTTATCTTGTGATAAAATAATTTTTGGAACCTAGACGTTGTATGATTGAGTAATTAGTCATTAAAGTCATCGAAAAGAGTGATCGATGTTACCATACTGAGGGAGCCTATATTTTATTTTCTGGGTTTCGGGGGATCAAATTTTTTATTTTGGTTACATAACGATAGTCCATAACTTTTTAAATCTGATCTCAAGCGGATGGGCTAGTTGATTAGGGTTTCTATGTTTTGGTTAGATCAAGCTAATCGACCCTAATCTAGGGCAAGTCACGAGCGAATGACCCTTTTTTAAAAGAAAAATTGTCTCTTGATCTGCGACATATTACCATATATATGTACGAATATCTAATTCCGACACAAGTTTTTCTTACTGAGTATTTTTAATACTCAATTTTCATTTTTAGCTAAATGAACATTATATCAATTGAACTCTGATGTGTGGAAACCAAATATTTTATTCAAAATTTTAAAAGACGCTTACGAAGTAAAGTATGTCATGTTTAGTTCAATCACTAAAAATTACGATATTAAATATATTGATTTATTATGATTTTTTTTTTAATTTTTAATAAATATTATATTGAAAAATGAAAACTTTGAAATAATAATAAACGGAAAAATATTATCCGCGGAAAATTCGATACCCACAAATTTTCTATAAATTTTTTTTTTGTGCTGATTAATACAAAAATAAATAGAGAATTTCGCGGAGATAAAGAATTAAATAGGTGGTGAGGATTGGGATGGGGAAGGCTTCTCAACCCCGATCCGTTCGATGGACATCTCTACCCAAGGTTGCCATATAAGGCAATCTCAAGCTAACACATTATTCACTTTGTCGAGACATACAAAAATGTTGGTATGAGAGGAGATCTACGAGTTAAGTAATTTTTTTCGAATATTAAAAAAAAAAGTGCTTCTGACTGGTATACCGATCTCGAGCTTTGACAAAGTCAATTCCAAGCAATAGAAAGGTGTATCAATTATTAATTACATAAACAATGGGAGAACTCTAAGTCGACTACAAGGATCAACTCATCGAACTGCCTGCGCATCCAAGTCCCCACAATTTTGAAGAGTTAGCAATTTGTGCCATGACATAGAGTCATTTTGATGCTTTCATATATATATATATATACACACGTGCATATATATATATATATATATATATATATATATATATATATATATATATATATATATATATATATATATATATNACATGCAAAATATTCTTACTTAACCAATTTGGATTAAAAACAAAACTTTGAAATGCTAAATTTAATATTTGCTGAAAATATATAGATTAAAAATGATCCAATTTTAAATTTAAGTACTAAATATTAGGTCAATGGTTGGTTGGTTGCAATTCTAAATTTCAAGATTTAATTTATTTATAAAATATTAAAAAATAGGCATTATAATTATAATATAATACCCATTACTTCATTATATATTTACATTTTAATTATTATATTTATTTAAAATTTTGAATGTACAAAATTATGTTGAAGTGAAATAGTGGGCTCAATTGTGGATTGGGCTGAAAACGAAATTGATGATAAAGGCCCAAATGATAATGGGCTCAAAAGATAAATAATAATATAAATATAAAAAGATATAATTTAATAATATAAAATAGATTAATTATGAAAGAGACACAAAAGGTATGGGCCTCGAAGAACATGCGGAGGTTCCTTTATTAATTAATTAATTAATTTATTTATTTATTTAGAAGTAGTTTGATAACCCCAATTACACGCATAACTTTAAATTAATTAATTAATTAATTAATAATAATAAGGAGATTAAAGGTTGAATAATAGGGTAAAGCCAAGAAATTAGGGCTCTCTTTTTAGTATCTTTCTATCTCTCTTATCAAGGAAGACTCAAAACCATCAATCATATCAAGAAAATAAAAATACTATTTTTGTTTTTATTAAATAAATAAGACCATCAGAGATACAATTATATTTTAATTTTGGATAATGTTGGCAAAAAAGAAATAAATATAAAAATAAAAATTATAGGACGTAAATTTTTAGATTAAACTGTTATTTTCAGTTTTATATACTTCTCAAACCTCTTGATGAATGATAATAATTATTATTATTTTATCAAACTTGATAAAAAAAATAAAAAAAATAAAAACATTACCCAAACTAATAGTAAAGACTATTTTTAAAATTTTAAAAGTGGAGGCTAAAATGAAAGTTGAAGAACCAAAAGATACGTAGTAATAACCGTCATGGTCTAGATTATGGCTACCATCATCATTGTGCTTTTTATGATATGATGGATGACCTAGTGCATGACCAAGAAAGACATATTTACGAATGATTCTTTAAATAGTATTGTATTTAATTTGTGATGTTCTATAGTCATATATAAACAAAGTGGTTCTAAAATAGAGATGTGTCTATTGACTTCACATGGCTCCACTTCAAATGAGATAGGGATCCACGTTTAAACAAAAAATGGGAGAGTTAGTAGAGAGAGATTTCGCTCCATAATATAAACGGGACCCGGGCAAGCTCCATAATATAAAATGGTTTTCATTATTTGCAACACTAAAAATTTCTCATGAGCTTCTTTCATTCTCGATAATGAGGATGATAGCTTCTCGATAAACAGGGCAAGCTGTCTTCTTTCACATACATATTAACAAATACATATATATATATATATATATATATATATATATATATATATATATATATATATATATATATATATATATTTGATTATTTGATAGTAAGTAATTGGAGGGAAAAAATCAAGTACATGTGAACTTATTTATGTATAAAATTGTTAGTAAAAGGAATTGATTCTACAAAATAGATCCTAATAATTTAAGATTCCAATCATGTGCAATCACGTGATTTTTATTTTTTATTTATTTTTATTTTTAAGTTCTTCTTTTTGACTTATTATTATTTTTAGGTGATTTATGTGCGAACACGTGTGATCTGCCAATGAGTTAAATTCTTTTTTTTTTTCCTGAAAGTAAGTTAACTATTTTTTTTTTTTATTAAAAGCTAATTATTTTTCCACATATTTTATTCCATTTTTCTTTTATTTAGCTGCGTTATGGTTCAAGCAAATTTGTAATTTTGCAACTATTATTTTTTTTAGATAAAATAGAGTGTTAATGACTTGATATCAGGTCAATAAAAATCGTTCCGTTCACATGGCTCAATTGGACCAACCCGAAAATGGTTAAAAAATAAAGTTACAATTCAACTCAATCTTACCATTCTTCTAAAAGGATTAAAAAAAACTTGTGACCGAAATCAAATATGGTTTTTTAAATAATTAAAAAAAAAAGAGCAATCTAACCTAACTCGACCCAAAAAAAGAGCAATCTAACCTAACTCAACTCGAAAAAGTAAGGATGAGTTGGGTTGGGTTAAGCGGGTAAAAAGGGGTAAGTGCCAAGGAGAAGACAACAAAAACAATGAAAACGTTAAAATAGGAAAGCAAGCTGCCGGTGGCTCAGCATCGTTTTCAGTCCTAACACACCATCGATATAGACAAAGACATACAGCATTGAAATACACTGAGATTTAGAACCACAATCAAATTCTCCAGTTTTTACACAATAACAACCAAGTAAGTTATATAAGCACCACCATACATAATAAATAAGTAAAAACAAACATAATTACCCCGACCCCCCTCGGCTACTACAACTCGACCAACAGAAATGCATCGGAATGAATCGAATCATCGGGAAGCTAAATAAACACGACAGACAACACACCGAATATCTTCGTGGGGGGTGGGGGCACGGGCACACACCATATCTCAAGAACAACCACAGAATTGAGTTTTTATCCAACCATGTTACATGTCTTCCTCAATGGGGACCTCCCCAGCTAGGCCGACCTCTGGTTATCACATGCAAACCAACCAGAAGCCTTGTGTTTTGCTTTTGCTACTTCCATCAGAAAGATCCAAATCTTTTTCCCTTTTATTTCTATCTCTACTAGATCCCACCCTTTCTTGATCTACTACCACCCCGTTTTAAGATTCGAGTTTCGATACGTCTCTGCTAGATCTATTGTATTTCATATGACTCCTTACCAGTTGTCCAGCTGCTATGGCAGACATGAGGGATAGCTCGCCTGCAAGAACAGAACCAGCCACTACGGTGGCTAAAAGCCTCGAGTTTGCTCCCGGAGATTCTTTGTTAGCACCCTTCACACCGAGAAGATTCAAACACGCGGACTGAGACGCGAGTTGAGTTCCACCTCCAACAGTACCAACCTGAAGTGAATAAGCAAGAAAGTATAATGATTTGAGTGTGAGATATAAGGATTATATGTAAAAACGATGAATGTAATGTATTAGTGACCTCAATGGAAGGCATCGTGACCGAGACGTGCAAATCTCTTCCGTTGTTTACAGCTTCCATCATAGTGATGCAGTGAGAACTCTCTACATTTTGTGCTGGATCTTGGCCAGTTGCTAAGAAAACTGCAGATACAATATTACTGGAATGAGCATTGAAACCACCAAGGGCGCCAGCCATTGCTGATCCAGTTAGATTCTTAAGCATGTTGAGCTCTACTAGACTCGCAACACTGGTTTTCAACACCTTCCTCACCACCTCCTCCTTTATTATTGCCTCACAAACCACAGACTTTCCTCGTCCTTCAATCCAATTTACAGCAGCTGGTTTCTTGTCAGCACAAAAGTTTCCTACCAAATGAAGAGGCCAGTCAATTAGCATAAACTATATACGTCTCCTCATCGAATTTTAATCGAGAACCAAAACCAGAACCAGTTGAGAAAACTGAAGAAAATTCACGTCAGCGGCATAAAACAACTCATATATGTTGAGAAATCCATGACCCAACGCATGACCCAGTTACTGTAACAGCCAACGCCTACCGCTAGCAGATATTGTCCTCTTTAGGGTTTCCCTTTCGAGCTTCCCCTCAAAATTTTTAAAACGCATCTACTAGGGAGAGATTTCTAACCCTTATAAAGAATGTTTCGTTCCCCTCTCTAATCGATGTGGGATCTGGACAAGATAACCAAATTATCTCCTATGGATGTGGGATTTGGACAAGATAACCAAATTATTCCCAAAACTATGGCTACCCATCAGATGAAAGATGGTAACAAACTAATAAGAAAGAATCCATGACGACCCAACGCAGTACTTTAAGAACTAATACTTTCAAGGCAAGTAGGACTGTGTAAACATTTCATTACTTCAAGATGTAAGTTTGCAACTACAAGTATATATGACAGAGAGAGGGAGAAGGAGAATGTGTAAGCTTTTCTTTGCTTGAAGGTGTAGTCAAATTAGTCTGAATCTACAATTATAAATGTGGACTGCGATGTGAAGCAGAGAGATGAAGGGAAAAACTATTTCATTAGATTCTTATTCTTTAACTTAATTCATAAGCTTACAGTACCACTGATCATATTCTTCTATTTCACATCAAAAACTGTCTTAAATTTCAATCAATACTCCTAAACGAGATAATTTATCATAATTTCCAGTATGTTTCCTCCTATAATCGATCATTCCATTGCAAGTAAGAAGAAAGTGAAATTGAAAGGTAAGGATAGCAATAGAAAAATGGATGGGTACGAGAAGAACTAACCAGAGATACCAATGATTTCCATATCTGAGAAATCATGTTGAAGAAAATCAAGAACATTCTGCACCCCTTTAGATACCATATTCATTCCCATGGCGTCGCCTGTGCTGCAACAAAATCTTACGTAAAGATTCTTCCCAGCAATAGAGCACCGGATACTTTGAAGCCTGGCAAATCTACTAGACCTGCAAAATTGGAAACAAGAGCAATTGTATTAGCATATCGTGATTAGATGAAACTTTGCCATTTTGAAACCTCAGCTCTTTCCAGATTCTTCCATAAGTTGAATTTTGGATTCATCGACAAAACAAATACAAATTCAGGAATCAAATTTGAATGGGAAAACCCAAAAAGAACGCAGAAAAAATGGGAAAACAATGAGAATCTTAAGGATCACAAGAAGTTGGAACCAAATGAAGAAAATTACCAATTGATAAAGTTGAAAGGGTCGAAGGCAAGATATGACGAACTTTTACCTGTTGAAAATGACGGCCAAGGTATCGAAATTATCGGGATCCTCCAAGAAAAACTTCAATTCAGATGCCCTTTTGGCGCTCCCAAACCTTACAACAGGCGCTCTGGTCATTCCATCTTTCAACAACATGCTCGTTGCTCCACCAGATGCATAGATCGCTTTGCAACCTCTATTGGTACTGGCTACCAAGCAACCCTCGGTCGTAGCCATCGGTATGGTGTACTCGAACCCATCCAGCAATAAAGGCCCCGCTATACCCACCGGAATCTGAACATACCCAACCGGCATTTCACAGCACTGCCCTAAAATAGACTCATAATCAAATCCTTCAAACGGAAGCCCTTGGATCGACCTTCCAGTCACCCTCTGCAGTGCTTCACGGCGAATGGAAGCGGCTCTTTTCGGATCCCCAAGTTTCGATTCCAAAGAGTACGACGGAACAGAACCATTCACAACCATTTTCACAACCTCTTCGTCCTCCTCCGGCAATGGAGTTGTATTCAACGGCTCGGCAGCGGCAGCGGCAGCGGCGGCGGCGGCAACCTTGGACGTCAAAGCGACAGCAGAAGCACAAGGAGGTGCAGCATAGCGATTATTGTCGATGAGAAGGGTTTGATCAATTTCATCGTCAAGATCCCACGCATCGGGAGAAGAACGCGCTATGAAAGATTGAACGAAGTCGATACCGAAAAATCCAAGAAGATAGATAAAGGAAGCCATAAGAGATACAATGGCAGCGATTTCGGAAAGCGTAACGACATGAAGAGGCGTAGAGTTTCGGATCTTATCGCGCCATCGGTGAAGAAGATAATAAGCGACCGAGAAGAAAAGAGTGAAGAAGATTGTGTTGGTCAGGTACAGAGGAAGGGGAAGCGCATCAGATGCTTTTGGCGACGGGGCTTTCGAGTGTTGATGGTCGGCCGCCGATGCGTTTTCTTCGTTCCGATTGAAGGTACAGCTGGGTCCACCCTGAACGGCGGTCGGACGCGGCGGTCGGGCAGAACGCCGTCGGTCCATTCAGCAGCTTTTCTCCGGCGAGAATAGAGGAAACAAAAATGGAGAAAGTGACAAATCGTGGCCGGCGCTTTGGCTGGAGGGCAAACAGACCGGCAGGGAGGAAGAGAATTTTATAGGCATTTTTTCTATTAATTAATTAATTAATTAGTTTTTTTTTTTTTTTTTTTTTTT
>NW_019268528.1:3073281-3090357 GCF_002738365.1 Cucurbita moschata
TTTTTTTTTTTTTTTTTTTTTTAGCTCAAAAGTTAACCTTTTAAAAAGTAGGTTTACAGCTATTTTGATTTTTCTAGAAAAAAATAATAAATGTTCATTTTTCATTTTTAATATTTATTTTACTTTTTAATAGTAAAAAAAATAAATATTCGGTCGAAAATTAGTATAAAAAATGTTTCAAATTTATATTATTAAAATAAATTAATTCAGGGTCGAGAAAAATATATTTCAAAACAACTTTAAATAATTATTAAGAGACAGCAACGTTGTGACAGCTCATTGAATAATTTTGAATTTTTGGAGATTTTATTCTCCTAATCTTTAATGATGTTACGTTGTTGTTGACTCTATTGTCCGTCGCAGTTATATTATATAGTTTTAAATGTGAATTATTAAATTATATATTTTAAAAAATTAATGTAATATCTAATTAATAAATTAACAAAAACATATGGGATGACGTATTTGTTGAATAATTTATTAAATAAATAAATGAACAGAAAAGTAATAATAATAAATAAGTTTTGGGTGAAATTTGGAGACAAAATTATTATGCAAAAAGAAAAAAATTTAAGAAAATTTGTATGGTTCTTTGGATCCTCTACCTATTTTATTAGCCCTTGGATAATGACTAAATTGCCCTTTTTGTCTTTTTGTGTAATTTTAATATTTGTTGAAATTTTATTTATTTACAGAAAAATAGTTGTCTGGTAGTTGGACTGGATCGTTTTTAGTCGAGCACAATGGTCCAGTGGTTAGGCTGCAAAAATGGGTGCAACGAATATTTCATGGTTCAAGGATTAAGATTCTCTTTTAAATTTTTTTTTACTTAAATTATAAGTTTGGTTCAAGAAGATATTTCTTTTTAGTTTCGTTAGCTTTTGCATTTGTGTTGATTGATTTGTCTCGGGTATGTCGCTTTTTGATTTTGTTCATGTAGCACGTATAGTGGAGGTCTTGTGAGATTCTGCATCGATTGGAGAGGGAAAGAAGTGTCTGTGAGAATGTTGAGTCCCGAAGGGAGTGGATTGTGAGATCTCAAATCAGTTGAAGAGAAGAACAAAATATTCGTTACAAATGTGTGAAAACTTCTCTAAAAATGTGTGGGGAAGCTCGAAACGGAAAACCCAAAAAGGATAATATTTTCTAGTGGTGGACTTGAGCTGTTACAAATAGTATCAGAGCCAAATACTGGGCGGTGTGCCAGTGAGGACACTGAGCCCCGAAAGGGGTGGATTATGGAATCCCACATCAATTGAAGAGGGAAACGAGTGCTATCGAGAACGCTGGGCTCCAAAAGGGAGGGGGTGGATTGTGAGATCCTACGATTGGAGAGGGGAACGAAACATTCTTTATAAATGACAAAACCTAACCTCTCCCTAGTAGATGCATTTTAAAATCTTGAGGGGAAGCTCGGGAAGGAGTGGAAGTCTGAAAGGGAAAGCCCAAAGAGAACAAATATGTGCTAGCCAGCGGGCATGGGGCTGTTACAAGTTCTCAAAGGGTTGATTTCAAGTTCCATCTTCACTTTTTGTTTCACTATTGCAACGCTACATCGCTACTGTATACTATATTGTTGTCTGTGTGAGAGTGTCTTGGAGGACTACTCATTGCAACACGACATTATTACTTGAACCTGATACTCATATATGTCAACCACATACGGTTAAAGATTACATTAGTAATATTGGATTTTTCATACAACATAATAATATTAAATTGTAAATAAAATAATCAAAATTATTATTAAAAATGAAATAATTAATGACGAGTTTTACGACATAATCACAACAAGTAGTTGTTTGGAACTTCATTTAAAACTTTGACTTGCAAGATGAATTTAATTTAGCTAATTATTAAGCGTATCCGTGAAATGTGATTGAATTGATTGAGTTCGCCTTACTGAAGCATGTTAGTGATTAAGAGCACGAGAAAATGCTTGAGTTTCATTCGTTGCCATGTGAATTTACGAAATTGGAAGTATGATAGGTTGTTTGGATATGTAATTTACAGCTATGACACATGTTTATAAGCTGTGTTATTAGGTTATTACGTGGGAGTCGTTGGAATTATTCAACTAATCTATAATAAGAAAATTATCTTCAGTGAGAAGGGTCCACATAACATCACGGTAGCTAGTTGAGGCAGATGGGTCACTCCCATTATGATTATAGATTGTCGGGGCTATTAAAGGTCGTTTGTTAACCTTTAATAGTGAGTTTTCACAGTAAACATGGTCTACGTTTATATTAAACAGATTGGATGATAGAGGTCCACTGAATACATGTGAAACGTAGTGTAATCAGGTTATTATGTGGAGACGGTTCAAAGGATCTTCAACTATCCTCTAGCAATGAACATGTATCGAAGGTTAATGGTTTGTGCAAATATTGAGCATAGGAGTCCCTCTAACGTGATTATGACTTTATGGGGATTGTTAGAGAGTTGGTAACTAATCTTTTGTATTGATATGTCTCGTGTGATAGAGTCTATATGTGATATCCCACATTGGTTGGGGAGGAGAACGAAACACTCTTTACAAGGGTGTAAAAACTTTTCCCTACCAGACGCATTTTAAAGCCTTGAGGGGAAGCTCGAAAGGGAAAGCCCAAAGAGAACAATATCTGCTAGCGGTAGGCCTAGGCCATTACAAATGGTATCAGAGCTAGACATCGGGCGAGTGCCAGCGAGGAGGCTGATCCCTGAAGGGGGGTAGAACGAGGCGGTGTGCCAGTAAGGACATTAGACCCTAAAGGAGGTGGATTTGGTGGGGGTCCCACATTGATGGGAGAAAGGAACAAGTGTCAGCGAGGACGTTGGGCCCTAAAGGGGTGGATTGTGATATCCCCATATTAGTGAAGGAGGAAAACGAAACACCATTTATAAGGGTGTAGTAGACCGCTTCAAGGGAAGCCAAAAGGGAAAGCCTAAAGAAGACAATATCTGCTAGCGGTGAGCTTGAGCCGTTACACTATATATGTAAAAATAATACAACGGATAGCTAGATTATCTAAATCGTGGTGAACCCGATCATTATCTCTAGCTTAGAAAGGCTAGGTCTCGTGACTCTAAATGATAATAATAATAATCAATAACAAATTAAATATATTATTATTGTATATTTTATACCATATTTTTGTGATGCAAAACTCTCATTTAATTCCCTCATTTACTATTATTTATTTGAATTATTTTATAATTAATATCATTATGTTTCAATTATTTAATAATTAGTGTCATTTTATTTCAATTATTATATAATTAATTTAGTGGTATTCGAAAAAATCTAATACCCAAAAATCCGATCATCTCAACTCAAAACCCATACAATTTGAATTAGATTACGAACTAATTTTAGTTGAGTCACGTTCAAATAGATTAGTTTACACGGTTCTCTGCAACTAAATATTTAAAAAAGTTTTAACTAAATATTTAAAAATAAATAAATATATATTTTAAAAACTAACATTTTACTTCATTAAAAAAGTTGAACACATGATCGGAATAACTTGAACCAATCCAGGGTCGGGTTTATTATTTAATAAGGTTGTTTGGATTGAAAAAAAAAAAAACCGAACCATTGAATTTGATCTAAAAATATTTCAACCCTACTCAACCCCGAACACGGTTTGTAATTTTTTCCCATCTAATTAAACAATTTCAAATTCCCGTACAAATGTCATAAATAGGATATTTAAACCAAAGACTTACCACTCACGTATAAATAAAATTATTTAATAATTATACGTGACTGGATCTTAATATTGAGTGAGTTATTAACTTCTACATATGAAGGTTTGTTCTTTGATTTGCATGAGTGAGAATAGTTTTTGTAGCCGATTCAATATGCCTACCATTTTAAGACTTGACCAAATAGGGAGCTGAGAACATAATTTCACGAGACGAAATTCACTCATTCCCACAAGAGACTAGTTTCTTTAAGTGCCATCACCCTCTCACTGACCCGAGAAAGACTTGGTTTATGATTAGATCACAAACAAATTGTTAATTAGAGAATTAATGGTACTTAGAGTGAAAGATGTAATTACAAACTTAAATAGACTTTTGACCCAAGTGTAATTACGAACAACTTGTGAAAAATCAACTTGTTTATAATTATTATATCAATGTACCCAACTTATTTTATACACGTATAAAAGTGCAGCTCTACGCTTATTATAGAGGGATGAATGAAAATTGATTGATTAATGAGTTTATTTAATTATTAAGTGAGTGTGAGCATAATTTTATGGATTTTTATTTGGCCTAATCAATCTAGACCGGTATCGGTCTTAGCCTAAATCAATCTAGGCATGTAATGGGTTAACACCATGTTACCACATGAGAATCATACCGAACATATGGGGTGTGACCTCATAGCTCAACGAATTATTGAGATAAAATGTGAACCAACAATTTACTATGGAAGAATCGTTAATGACACTTTAATATTCTCCACAAAGTAACCTGATAACCTAAAATGAGGAGAGCGACCCCGTGCTGGACTCTGTCAATCGAGATAGTTTACTACTAGAGTTTAATTGGCAACCCTCTAATAGGCTGCACATAGTAGTCTGATAATGCTAGCTACGGAGATACAATGTGGACCCTGTCAATC
Source organism: Cucurbita moschata (assembly GCF_002738365.1). Classification (NCBI taxonomy): domain Eukaryota; kingdom Viridiplantae; phylum Streptophyta; class Magnoliopsida; order Cucurbitales; family Cucurbitaceae; genus Cucurbita; species Cucurbita moschata. Next base: position 3,077,900 of record NW_019268528.1, read on the forward strand.
TAGAAATATCACTTCTAAAAATTAGTTGGTGTCCTTTTAATATTCCGCGTTATAAATTAACATGAATATGCACGGAGTGACAAATTATATAAACAATCATTTAAGCATATTTTTACTTACCGCTTACATAATAATCTCATATAGCATACTATAACATTTCATTCTCGATCATTTATATAAATCAGGATGTAACTTACTATAACAGTTCATATCACGCTTAACTAAATTTCTCTCATAAGTTACTTATCTTAAAGAAGCTTAGGATGTAGAAATAACGTGTTCTTTTTCTTTATATTTCACGAAAACTTTGGACATGCTCTGAAATATGTAGATCAAAATAATCCTAAAGCTAGAGAAAACTAAACCAAGTCCAACATAATTAGATCAGATCGAAACTCTTAGTAGGACGTACAGTTCACAATGCTTTCTCCTTCCTCCTAGACATGTATTTTTCGATGACAACAATGGTAAGTTAGAGATGAGAAGAAAGGTAACCGATCGAAAAATGATGAACAAAATAACCCAAAATCTTGTCATGGTTTGGCTAGTAGCCACAATGAGAATAGTTGAGATAACCTCAAAATAAACAATCAAGAACTTTAAATTGGTCACAGTTGAGGTGAAATAGGCGATGAAGATATTGATAACCAACCAATGATAGTAAACAAAGAACAATTGGGTCAAAGGTTTTGAAGATATTGATAACAGTTAAATGAAACGTATGAGAAATCTAGCAAAAACATCCATTTTATACCTTACACATTTCTCTTTCTAAACAAAACCCGAACATAATGGAAATGGAAATGAAAAAAAAAGATGATCTTAGAGTTAAAAGTTCAATGAAAAAATATTGAAAAAAAAGTTCAAATTTTCCTAACCCATCATCTTGTTGGTGACAACAGAAAACTGAAGTGAGATTGAGAGGAGGAGTGATTTGAATGACGGGAGGGAGGTCCTTTTATAGGGGGATTCCTGGAGTTGGGTTGAGATTTGTGTGGACGAAATTGAATCCACCTCCTCCTTCTCTTCGGCAGTAACTCATTCAACTCATTCAAACTCATTCAAACTCTATTATTAGCTTCAACACCCTCCCTTAAACTGAATTCTGCGGAAATCAGTTTAGGACTTCACTTCGTCATCTTGATATACATCTTGGATTCTGCACATTCCCATTTTTCTTCTAAGCTTCTCGAACAATGGTTGTTTCAAGGGCTTTGTGAATAGATCTGCGATTTGTTCATCACTTCGGCAAAAGTTGAGTTCAATAATGCCTTCTTTACACAAATCACGCAAGAAATGAAATCGAACATCGATGTGCTTGCTCCTTCCATGCAACACAGGATTTTTAGACAACTTAATAGTTGACATATTATCACAATATATAACCGTCATACCTGGTTGCTTCTGATTAAGAATTTCAAGCATTTTTCTTAACCAAATTGATTGGCACGAGCATGCTGCTGCTGCCACAAATTCTGCTTCTGTAGTTGAGAGTGTTACAATAGGTTGCTTCTTTGAAGACCAGCAAATAGCTCCTGAACTCATCATGAAAATACTTCCTGAAGTACTTTTACGATCGTCTATATCACCTGCATAGTCACTATCTGTATAGCCAACCATCTTCGGATCATCTCCTTTCTTGTAGAATACCCCCAAATCAAAGGTTCCTCTCACATAACGAAGTATCCTTCTTGCTGCATTGAGATGTTTTTCCGTTGGATGCTCCATGTAACGACTTATCATACTAACCGCATACATGATGTCTGGTCTTGTTGAAGTTAGGTACATCAAACTTCCCACAATTTGTTTGAAGTACCTATTATCAACCTCTCGCCCGTCAATATCCTTGTGCAACTTTAAACCCAATTCTGATGGAGTTCCAAAGGTGCGCTCATCCAATTTAAACCTTTCAAGTAATTCTTGAGCATACTTCTTCTGACAGATAAAGTTACCTGCGGGAGTTTGAGTAACTTCTACTCCAAGAAAATATCTCATCAAGCCAAGATCCGTCATTTCAAATTCCTTCATCATGCTCTTCTTAAAAAATTCAAACATTTCTTCATTATTGCCAGTAAATATTAAATCATCAACGTATAAGCAAATAATGATAATGTTACCTCCCTTTTCAGTTTTCACATACAACGTATGTTCATACGGGCATTTAGTGAATCCCATCTTTTCAAAATGAGAATCAATGCGACTGTACCATGCCCTCGGAGCTTGCTTCAAACCGTACAAAGCTTTCTTCAACTTGTATACTTGTTCCTCTTTGCCTTTTTGAACAGAACCTTCTGGTTGCTCCACATATACTTCTTCTTGAAGCTCTCCATGTAAGAAGGCCGATTTCACATCAAGTTGATATATAGGCCAAGATTTCTGTGCTGCAATAGAAATTATGAGCCTGATAGTGTCTTGACGTGNCCTTTTGAAGCCTGGTATAGCATTCATTTTTGTAATGTCCAAGGCGTCCACATCTGTAGCATTCCACCTTGGACTTGTCAAAGTGTCTCTTGCCTTTGTTTTCATAATCATTTCTGGCTAGGTCTACTGACCTGCCAACATCTCCACTTCTTTCTCGACTGCCTCTCCCACGACCTCTGCCTCTTCTTTGCCCTCTACCTCTAGGGCTTGAAGATTCACCTGGTGTGGATATTTTTAAGGTTGTCATCTCCTCTATTGCACTTGTACGATTGAGCCTCTGCTCATGTACTAACAGGGAGCTTTGGAGTTCATCTATTTGCATCTCTTCGACATTGTTTGCTTCTTCGATAGAACATACAATNAGGAATCTGCTGATTCACAGTGATCTTTTCTTCCCATGTCCAAGTCTTTTTTTCATCAAAGACTACATCACGACTTACCACCACCTTCTTTGTCAAAGAATCATAGAGCTTGTACGCCTTAGAGGTCTCGCTTACTCCAAGGAACACACACTTCAAACTCTTGTCTTCAAGTTTCTTCCTTTTCTCATCAGGAACGTGTGCATATGCTATGCACCCAAAGATTCTAAAGTGGTCTACTGCAGGTTTTCTTCCGCTCCATGCTTCTTGTGGAGTCATATCTCTAACAGAAAAGGTAGGACTCCGGTTGAGAATGTGAACGGACCACACGACAGCTTCTGGCCAGAATTCCTTCGGGACTTCTCCTTTATTTAGTAAACTTCGAACCATGTTGAGAATGGTCCTGTTTTTCCTTTCGGCCACCCCATTTTGTTGTGGTGTATATGCTGTTGTTAACTGCCTCCGTATGCCCTTCTCTTCACAAAATTGAATAAACTCGTTCGAGCAGAATTCTCCACCTCTGTCAGTTCTTAAAGCCTTGACTCTTCTTCCNCATCGCCCAATGATCATAGTGACCATCGAACCTCGGGATGGCGGGCTGAACGTAGCTCTCAACTTGTCTTTCTGCTGCCATTTTTTTGCTGCTGCAAGATTGCTCTGATACCAGTTGTTGGTGACAACAGAAAACTGAAGTGAGATTGAGAGGAGGAGTGATTTGAATGACGGGAGGGAGGTCCTTTTATAGGGGGATTTCTGGAGTTGGTTGAGATTTGTGTGGACGAAATTGAATCCACCTCCTCCTTCTCTTCGGCAGTAACTCATNTTTCGACTAAAATCATCGATGAGGGTCATGAAATATTTCTTGTTACCATTTGATGCTGGAGAGATGGTACCACATATGTCCGAATGAATCAACTCCAAAATTGCTTGAGCTCTTCTTGATTTTCCAGATGGAAAAGAGTTTCTTTCATGTTTTGCTACTACACAGCTCTCGCAAATTTCCGTTGGTGGAGTAATATCTGGCAACCCAGTTACCATCTTCTTTGAGGACAACGTCTTTAATCCTTTGAAATGTAGATGACCATACCTAAAATGCCAAAGCCAGGTGGTATCTTCTTTCTTCACCATCAAACTTTTGGCAACGATATTTAACGTCAACGGATATAGACGGTTGGTGGTCATCTTCATCTTAGCAATCGATCCTCTTTTGGAGTCATAAATTTCACATTCATCATTTTGGAATGTGATCACACACCCCTTTTCTTGTAACTGACCGATACTAAGTAAGTTGGCTTTCAGATCAGGGATGTAGAATACATTAGAAATAGACTCTACAAAGCCATTTCTAGTCTTGATATCTACGGTTCCTTTCCCCATCACTTGGAGAGTTGAATTGTTGCCAAGAGAAACCGTAGTATGAAAATTTTCATCTAGAGTTGAGAAGAATTCCTTACAACCTGTCATATGATTGCTGCATCCAGAGTCTACGACCCATACACCTTGATCTGCAACCTTCATAGCATGGAATGACATTAATAATGTTTCTTCTTCTCTTCTCTCCACAAAATTGGATTGATCTCTTTTCTCCTTTTGAAGCCTGGTATAGCATTCATTTTTGTAATGTCCAAGGCGTCCACATCTGTAGCATTCCACCTTGGACTTGTCAAAGTGTCTCTTGCCTTTGTTTTCATAATCATTTCTGGCTAGGTCTACTGACCTGCCAACATCTCCACTTCTTTCTCGACTGCCTCTCCCACGACCTCTGCCTCTTCTTTGCCCTCTACCTCTAGGGCTTGAAGATTCACCTGGTGTGGATATTTTTAAGGCTGTCATCTCCTCTATTGCACTTGTACGATTGAGCCTCTGCTCATGTACTAACAGGGAGCTTTGGAGTTCATCTATTTGCATCTCTTCGACATTGTTTGCTTCTTCGATAGAACATACAATGTAATCGAACTTTGAAGTTAGTGATCGCAAAATCTTTTCTACGACCGCAACCTCCGTGATTGAACCACCATGCATCCTCATTTTACTTGCAAGACTTATAACCTTGCCAATATAATCATTCACCATTTCTCCCTTTTGCATTTGGAGAATTTCAAAGTCTCTTCTGACGGCTTGTAGTTGAGCACGTTTTACTCTCGTTGAGCCTTGATACTTCCTCCTCATAGAATCCCAAATTTCCTTGGATGTCTTCTTCTGAAGCATTGTTTCCAAGATAGTCCTGTCAATGGACTGAAATAAATAGTTCTTGACCTTCAGGTCCTTCAGCTTCGATGCTGCCAACAGTTGCTGTTGACCAGCTGAGAGTACCTCGCCTTCATTTGGCTCTTCATAACCCGTCTCCACCATATCAAAGAACTCCTTTGATCTGAGAAAATTTTCCATCAACATCGCCCAATGATCATAGTGACCATCGAACCTCGGGATGGCGGGCTGAACGTAGCTCTCAACTTGTCTTTCTGCTGCCATTTTTTTGCTGCTGCAAGATTGCTCTGATACCAGTTGTTGGTGACAACAGAAAACTGAAGTGAGATTGAGAGGAGGAGTGATTTGAATGACGGGAGGGAGGTCCTTTTATAGGGGGATTTCTGGAGTTGGTTGAGATTTGTGTGGACGAAATTGAATCCACCTCCTCCTTCTCTTCGGCAGTAACTCATTCAACTCATTCAAACTCATTCAAACTCTATTATTAGCTTCAACACATCTTAGAGTTAAAAAACTAAAGATGATTTAACTGTTAGGTTATGGAGCCGGCTGCCTATTTATAGCTCAATCACCAGTGGGTTATACAGAGCAAAGCTAAAAGCTATATTTAGTAGATGATAGAGTAAATTGTCATAATAGTAAATAGTCATGTATAGTAAAAATGTATAGTATATATATATATTCAAAGTGTATTCTCTGTATTCTCTCTTACACTACATATATGAAGTCATTAATACAAAACCTTTAACCAATATTCTCCTTACATTTTTTTATATCCTATTCTTTGTGTTCATCTAGATCAAGTGTGTGCGTTGTTGTGCAATTCTAACATCAACGAGTATGAGGAAGATTAAAGTTTTATAGATGAAAGAAACGTTTAGAAGCAACTGAAGTCAGAGAGAAATTAATGAGGACAAAGATTTCTTCCCCACCACAAACAAGTGCACATAAGATGTCCTTAAGACATTGATATGACTTTTTGGACTCTTAAGAGATAAACATATGAAAAGATACTTCTTTTGGTGTCCTATATTAATGGGATGCTCCATGTGTAACTCTAATCCACTTAGCTTGGTAGGGCCAAGAGATTGCCCTTTGAAGAAAAAATGACACATTTTTAAGGGAAGATGTCGACTAATTACTAAGTTCTTGAACGAGGTAAAGTTGTTTCTCTCCTGAACTTCGGTAAAGCTGCTTCTTTTATCTCCCAAGTCATCATAAAAAACTCTCACTTTTTCGAAGCGCTATTTGTCCCTTTCTGTGTCTATATTAGTTTAGGTCTAATGAGATCAACAAAATTCTTAACGAACTAGTTTCATCTAGTCCTATTTTCCTTTTTAAATCCAACCTTATTCTATTGTATCTCCCCCAGAAAACTCTCAATCTCCAAGCCCCTTGTATAGGCTGGGTAAGTTTGGATGCCACGAGTAATCTTTAAATTGATATATTGTGATTTTTATTCAAGTGTTGATAAAGGGTGGCCAAAGAAACAATATTCACCTTAACCCAATGTACAAATCTTTAGTACATAATATAATTTCGAAGTTCTAAATATCTGAATTTAATAAATCGAGAAAGTTGTTAGATTGAGAAACAAAATTATTACAAACGGAGAAAATTCAAAACTTTACTAAACAGTTATACATGATGCTAACAAAAAAATATTTACTCTAGTGATCAAGAATGACGTAAACTTAAAAATATAGTCGCCCTTATATTAATACATCAAATTAGAAGCATAGAAATAGAAAATTTATAAACCAACTATATTTCTTTCTCTGAAATACAAAGTTAACTTATTAGCGCAGCTCAACTTGCGGACACGTATATCAAGAGAACGAAAGTTTGAGTTCTCACTCAACATATGTTTCAACTTTAAAATAAGTTTAATTTTTGTGATTCTCGTAAAAGAAAATCGTAACAACAAAGATATAAGGTGAAGTACATTGGTATGCATGACTCCTAAGTTCTAGACTACCCTTATCTAAATTATAGATCATGTTGTTAGATGAACTTTGTTGAATTGTTTTACCGGTTGAGATGGTAAATCACATTCATTTTACATATTTATTAATCCGTGTTTCATAATCATTTAAATCACAATTAGCCTTATTTTTTCGTACATGATTCCTCGAAAACCAAGAAGAAGAATCACAAGGAGGCATATGTTCCCATTGCTCCTATGGAATGTCCAACTAACCACATCTTAAAAGGTTGAGATTGAGATGCTCGAAAGGAATCTAATATAAATCAAGAAGGTAGGAAAGTAATCGGATTAATAAAATCAATTTGAGCATAGTTCAATCAACAAATAATATCTCGACCAAAAGCTCAAAAGTTGCAACCTCCACCTAATCACTGTTAGAATTTTTTTCGTTTTTCTCTCTTTTTTTTTTTACATTGAACCGAATAGAATAAATTGTTTTCTCTCTTTTTCCACATTGATCCGAATAGAATAAATTCTTTTAAACAATGTCGGTCTTTCATTTGGATGTCTATCCAAGAATGCAGATTCGCTATATACCCGCTACAAGAAATTCTTGGCTGTCTATATAGAAAAATATAATTAAAATGTTCAACCGTAACTTCAAAAGACTTAAATTTCAATATTACAACCTAAATTTGAATATAAGTTTAAAAATACTACATATAATTTTTGTTTGGTAACTTCATGAAGGCATGTTATTTGTCCACCTCTATTTCTAACATTGGGTAACATTATTTCCTTTCTTGATTGGACAAGAACGTTATGGATCTCTTTTAGACTCTAATCGAAATAGATTTATCTTCTAGAATCCAATAATTTTTTAAAATTTATTGATGATTAATGCTTTATACATAAAAATGGATCTCATGACCAATCTAATTTGAAATCGCAAATCCAAATTTATCTATAAATAATAGATCAAGTACTCTTGTACATTAAAAATAGGATCGAATCCAAACTTTTTTTTTTCAAGTGAAATTTCATAGTACAAATGCCAATGACCATTAAAGTCTCACTACCTTAATAACACTTGAGAAAAGCAAACAAAATAAATCATAGTATCACAATGACCTATAACATATATATATATATATATATATATATATATATATATATATATATATATATATTATTTTATTTTTTTGTTATCATCAACAAAATAGAGTCACATAAAACATAAACCAATTCTTTAAAATAGAATCACATAAAACATAATCAACGAAGTCCTTTATACCAAAGATAGTCGTGTTGCAACTCCTAATTTTGTGCAAGAGCATCCAATCACATCAATATAGAGTATTTATAAGTCATTCATCACACTCCTAATTTTGTGTAAGAGCACCCAATCACGTCAATATAGAGTATTTATAACCAAAAGGTTCAAATACAACTTAACTACTAAATCAGCCAAGTTTCACATACTATATCACAATTTCATATATATTGAACACTTCTTTTATAAAAAAAAAAAATGTAATGCATCTAGGAAAATGCTACTTATATTAATTATAAATATCTTAACATAAAATGCTACATTCTTTTTTTTTTTCTTGATCTCAATGCAAGTAAAGAGTTTGTATTCAAAACACCTCCTAACAATATAAAGCACAAGGGTTCATAAAGAACATAAGCACATATATACTAGATATAGAAATGAGACAACCTTAAGGTACACAAACCTAGGCCACAGCCACAGCCACAGCCACAGCCACAGAGCCAATTCGCAAAGCCTGTACGAAAAGTAGAAAGTAATCACCAAAATAAAAAAAATTTCTCGGACCAAGCAAAGGAGAGGTGCCAACAAACCAAGGCCTGAGTAACCATTTGGGCTTCTGTCCTAAACCACAAGTTTACATTTCTTGAGATCTGAGTTCCATGTGGAGGCCTAGAAGTTCTATCGAGGTTTTTGTTTTTAAAACGAGTGCCATTTCTTTAGCTTACAACATGAAAATAAACTACATAATCTAACTTCCTAACTCTACAAAATTTCAGGCCACAAGCGACAGTACATAGTGTAATAAATCCAAACCAACAAGACAAAAGAAAGTGGATACAAGAGAGCAACAAAACCCTGTTTTTAGTGGATTTTAAAATTTTGGTTCCTTGAATGTCACTTGAAAAGAACGTTGAGATATAAATGATGTACTTTAGTTCCATGAAGACTTCACCAAAGCTTAGAATTTGGATATAACTTAGAAAATGAAATTCTTTCCCAAATTTCTAACCCACCTTACACCAAATTGACGTCATAATCTCCAATTTAATTGGGAGGGGGACAGATGTTTATAGTTCCCATGGCAATCATTTGTAACTGAAGTTTCCAGGCTTTTGCAATGCTTAAAAATTTAATAAGGTAAGAGATGTGAATGACAATCGTGGTAGACAGAATTGCACAAGTCCACAAGTCATTGCTGCATGGCCGTCGGTCCATTACTATGCTTCATGATAGCACAATTCTGAACATTTTTGTGTCTTGACTAGAATCTATTGACAAGTCACATCAGACTCATCATCACCGGACTCCCAAATACATTGGCGGCTATACCGTGATTAGATAGTTAAATATCCGTAAATATAGAATTCCCAAATAATGGAAATGTCGTTGTGAAGATATATATAATTACAAAAAAGGGGCAATGCTGAAAATAACTTGCAGGTCATTGTTTGTATGGTTAACATTTCTAATATACACATTTAGTTCCAACAATTGTAAGGTTAGATTCTAATATTCATATTTCATCATTATTTTTGGAAAAATATATTGCTCTCATATATTTATGCCTAACCCTTCCGTTTTTTAAAATATTGACGGAAATTTTGGTCGTATCCAAGCAAATTTCCCTTGCCACAATGTTACCATAAATCAAGAATTTTTTGATTGATGTTCCCATAAATTAATAAGAAAATTGACCATGATAATGCCAATTAATTAAGGTATGGATGGATTATTGATACAACGCCCAACAGATGAAATGTTTGAAAAAGGACCAGACCGAGACCAAAGAAATGAATGGGTTGGGGTTTGAAGGGAAGAGAAGTCATACCAGAGAGCCAAAAGCCAACCCCAGCTCTCTCAGCAGCGAAGGTTCCACTTTGGGTATCAATTCCTGCGATGGTAAGAAACCATAAAAAGAAGAATCCACTAAAAATATAGCTGCAACTTAATGCTTCTCAAACTAATATCCGACATGGTAAATAAAACTAATGAATTTCAACTCTTTCGAGTGTGTCTAAGATTGCTAGTGATAAAAATAATTGTTTGGAAGCAAAGCTTCACCACATGCGTCCACAAGTATCTGAAAGTTTGCCAAAAAGAGCACAATCGTCTCAATAACACAAGTTCTAGGCTTTATACTCCTGAAGAACTGTTTTTCCATGAAGATTGACAAGTACTTATGTTCTTTTACTTGAAACAAACTTCTGTGGAAAACCCAACAAGGAGCTTCAAACTAGTCTCGATAGAAGAACAATAATGAAGACGCCAAAAAAAAATCAAAACGTTGTCCTCTCACAATATGCATGTTCTGAATGTTCAAAAATGTGTATATTGCGATTATGGAACCAGTGGTCAATGTAAAATCAGATGCTCGGAATTTATCCTCCTTTTTTTGTGGAGGGGTGGATGAACCTTGGCAATTATTTTTCGTAAATATCAACTTCCTCTGACTTTTACGATGGTATCACTCCCAAGGTTGGTCAGCATACTCATTTTATCTTTTATTGAATAACAAATCAAACATGTTTGTACAAAAAATCAATATCCAAGGATCGTGTAAGCAAAACAAAAATTGACTTTACAGTATCTAAGAGGAGAGACTCATCTGCAATATAGAGATATCTATAAGAATGAACAAGGTCAGAAATTCATCACTGGAATGGCAAAATTGTCTGCCGTGTAACAGTCATCCGGCCTCTACCAACAATCATAATCAATAGCCTGAAAACACAAAGAGATTTCATTAATACTCACAATTCATGAAACCAACAATGTCTCACTCTTCACAATATTACCCAGCGCCATCAAGCAATATTCAGCAATATTCACAAGAAAGCATGAATTTTCATGTACATTTCATTCGAGATATAACTGCTCCAACAATGTGCCAATAGCAAATACTAACAATTTGCCATGTAAGAAAAATGAAGACCGGATTCTACTTGGACTCCAACAATTTTGTGACAGAATAGGATGAGACATAAAATATCCAAACAAGTTTTATAAAGATACAAATACTTCTACCACGGTGATTTAATTATAAAAAGATGAAAATTTGAAATTTACAAGAGGATAAAATAGTTTTCAATGATCGCAAGACCAACCACCTCATGGACAGGCCAGCTAGAAATAACACTCCTATCCTCTCCCTCCAAGTGTTTTACTGACTTGTCAATTGAAAGATATAAAACACGTTCATAAAGAAGCTCAATATTTTCACTCAATTTATTTTATTGGGTGGTTGTCTACAATCAGGATGTTTAAGTCAGTACCAATATCCCCCATAACGACTTGCTAAGAAACCATGCCTGTATCCATCGTTCATATTTAAAACCATTGCTTGAGTACGAGGCATCGGTACCAATAAATAAAAAAAAATTACCTCAACCAACTTTAGTTCGGAGATTTGGAGCATGACAGAGTGCGCTGAAAAGCATGCAGCTGCAACATGCAACCCTTCATCGCATGGCAAAGGTAGATAATTTAGACCTCAGAAAGGACCAAGTTTTATCACGCTTCTTCATCCACATAATTTTGACAAGACTTCATGTCCACTACATAAGAATAAGAAACTTATAGCTGATTCGTGACTGAAGAACTGAACCAAATATACAAGTAAAAAACAATATCACACTAGATTAAAACAATGCACAAATGATACTACAAATATTCGATCAGAAGATGGAGAGGCATGGGAAAAGCGGCATGAGCTGAGGCAGATAAGATATTTCAAACAAAAACGACATAAATTCTGTTTCTCATCCAGAAAAAAAAAATAACTTAGTGAAGGCATGACCAGGAGATGATGCTCCTCCAAATATACAAACTTTGCATCCTCCATAACCAACGCTGATATCTTCAAGAACATGAACTGAAGGTTTTGACATATAACTGATTTTTCTTTCTCAGATTTCTCTCTCTGCATTGCTCTTTGATTTTCAAATCTCTCTCTCTTTTTTTAATTTAATTGTTGTGCCCTACTTTTTCATCTTCTTTCTCTCACTCGTTCCTTTTATCCTTCTCTTTTTTCTAAACAAAACAGAGATAAAAGGTGTCTATGAATAAAAAGGATTTTTCTATCTCCGATTCTTGCATTAGACTCAACACTATGACCCAGCAACATGGAAGTTCAATGTATCTAAATACAGTCAATGTCATTGATATCCCCATGAAGGAACACGGTAGTAAAAACAAATTTGATCATTTTGGCGATTCCAGCCTTCACAAGGGAATCACATAAAGAAACAAAAAAAAAAAAAAAAAAAAA
>NW_019268528.1:3090594-3095116 GCF_002738365.1 Cucurbita moschata
AAAAAAAAAAAAAAAAAAAAAAAAAAAAAAAAAAAAAAAAAAAAAAAAACAACAGCCGCATGAAAGAGAGAAATGCATATCTCTGTTCGATAGCCAACAACAAAAACTTATCAGAAAATAAAGTAACAACAAATCAGAGGCCAGATACAAGAAGGGCACCAGAAATTAAAGTTATATGAAATAGAATCTCCCGAGAAAATAAGGAAAAAAGCCTCCGACACAAATTTCATAGACAAAAGATTAGTGGAGGGAAGAAAATATCTCGATGTTAGTTGTGAGTTACAACTACTGGACAGAGATATTGAACATTAAAAAAAATAATAATAAATAAAAGCTTTTTTCATGAGAACATATTTTCATGTATAAATATGTGTTTAATATTTCTACGTTAAGTGACCATGCTATTCTTCTTTTCAAATTACTCCAATATATAGTTTTAACAATTTATTTGTGTACACCTCACTTCTTTTCATGGATAAATATTCATGTTTAATATTTCTATGTTAAATGACCATGCGATTCTTCTTTTCAAATTACTCCTACATATAGTTTTAATAATTTACTTGTGCACATCTCACTTCCCTAAGGTGATGTCACCATGTCAATTCTCACCCTCAAGCAATTGAGAAATGTACCTTGCACTCAGAAACGTCATCAGAAATATGCCATTATGTGGCCAGGTCATTCAAAAACCCTAGGAAGAAAATTCCTTGGGACAAAAAACCAACAACAAGAATTCAACATCCTTGTTTGGCAGTAATGAGGTAACAATTCAGTTCAGCAATCTAGCATGTATTACTTCTTTTTCCTACTTAATACAAAGGAAATTCAACAGGCACTGCCATCTTGATGGACAATAATTAATTGCAAAATGTATGACCTCAAATCTTGGAGGTGATAATGCCACATCCACTTTCTAATATTTCATGGTAGCAGTAAGAAGGCATCAGGATTATAACCAAACCATGTAGCATCTTTATAATGGAGACATCCTAAATAAGAACATAAGAGTCAAAACAAGACCCTAAAAACATACATCACACATTTCTTCAATATGAGAGGGAGAGATCATTAGACAAGAGTAGACAAATAGTGGAGTGCAAGTGAAAGAGTCATGTGACATTAAGTAAAAACATCCATATGAACCATAACCATGATGTATACCTGGAAAGTGCAACAAAATTTCCTAGTTTAGTGATCCACGACACCTGAAAAGAAAGGGAAGAAAACATGATATAATAGAATCATTATAGATATGAGAAACTTAAAAGGATTCATTCAAGCCCAGAATAGAAGCTTCTAAAATGGTTGTCAAAACTCGAGGAAAGACAACTTCTGCATAGGTGATAATAGGAAAATTCACGGGCCTTTTTATCTGGAAGCAACAAATTTACACAGATAGCAGTACATTAATTTTAAAAAAAGAAACATATTGTTAAACCACCTCCTTGAACGGCAATTACAAGGAATTTTCTTCTCCTCCAAAGGAAATTTGTAATTGTACGTAATTTCTTCACCAGCAGATATATGTCGTTTTGCATAGATGAAAATTTTCTTCTGGCCTTCAACAGTAATAACTTTGGTGTAGCAATTAGGCTGCAAACAAGATCTACATGAGGTAGGAAAACAGCATTCTTGATAAAGGAAAATCACATTAGTTCTAAACTTACATCACAAGAATGGTTTATAAATCGTGCAACACCCCCACGCTTTGTAGCATCAACCTAACAAAATTTATTGAAAGAAAAATTACCATTCAAGATTTGCAGGAAAGCAGAAGGGCAGGGGCCAGATTACATAGAACAAAAAGAATATCACATTGAAAGAGAAATCATCAAACATCTACACTTACAAAACTCAATGTCACAGTATAAATCCTGTTCAAGTAAGGTTGTCAACAACCATCTACACTGATTCCAAAAGTGGAATGGTGCATGAAAAGCATAGAAACAGGATGCAAGTTTTTTTTTTTTTTTTTTTTTGGTAATTATAGATTTTACTGCATAAATAAATTAGGAGAAAGGTTGCAAATTTGTTATATACTGACCACATAACCATCATCAAGTCTAAAAAGATAACTGCTTCCAATTCCCATCTTCTCATACTGGCGTTCCCTTATATCCGATATCTGTCAAATCAATTCATTTACTTCATCATAATGACAAAGCATAAAGCCACTTCCAAATCAAGAAATAAAAAAAATTCTCAGAATAACTGATTAAGAAGAAGAGATATTTACCCGAGGACGAATTAGTTCCCCAACGTATTCAATTACAAAATCCTCTGCTTCAATTGGCTCTAGGGCAACTAGACCCCAGTCATGAATCTTACTACGTTGAAAGCGTAGGCGTTTTTTTCTTGCCTAAATTTATGAGAACGTATTAATAAGCTAGACTCATGCTTCAAGTTTGAATATGGTATAATATGGTATAATATTTAAAGGGGGAATGAAGTACTCCATGGCAAACAAACTCTTTGATACCTTTAATTGAGATGCTTTTAAAAGATCGGCACCATCTGCAGCAGCAAGAAGATTCCGCACCTTCACCCTATTTGTTCGTGCAGAAAGGCCTTTGCCATTTAACAAATGAGATGTAGTGACATCAGGTCCTACTAGCTCAGAATTGAAATATTGAATACCCCTATTACGAGCTCTCTCAGCAGGACTGGCTTTTAGAGTCCATCTACGCCATTCCCATCCATTAATTGATGAACGGGCACAACCATTAGATCTAATACAGAGGTTTAACTTCCTAGATTTATCAGACTTTTCCTTCGGAGCTACAACCTTCTTTCTTGCTGCTTGCTTGCTAACATCACCTGCTATTGCCGAGACCTTATTACGAGAAAATGATAACTCGTCAACCTTCTGTTTCCTCTTCAATTTTGACACATTCACAGCTGCAAACAAAACAAACAAGTAAAAGAACTTGAGAGGAAAAAAAAAAGAATCAAAGAAGATAATAACAATGAAATAGATACTAAGAAACAAATATGAAAGTAGAAAAATAATATCAATAAAAACAAAGTGTTAAGAGAGACCCTTACAAAGCCTTTCCCGGGCACTAACTCCATGATCACATTTATTCATAACCTTATCAACATTTTTGTGCACCAAAGGCGAACCTATCATTCTCCCTTTCCCATGTTTCATGGAATCCTTGTTGACATTATCATCTAAATAGAGGACAAGTGAGCAATCATGCAAGTGGAATCATCAAAAACATTTGCAAGGTAAGATCTTAACAGAAATGGTATACCTTTAACTATAGGTGAAATTTTTAATTTTTTGGTGCCACATATGGTTTTCCCAGAAGAATGGCTACTGGATAACGTAACTTCTGCAGAAGTCCGTTTGCAGGTGGTATTGCGAGACAAGTCCTTCTGCCTTTTACTTTTTGTAATGTTTTTCAGTGACAAAGAAGCAATCTCAGTGTCTGTAGTCTCACACAAATCAGCAGAAACTTTTTCTTTCTTAGAATTTTCAGAAGGCTGATTTCGTACAACAGAGCTACCCTCAGTAGCATAATCTGAAGATCCTAACTTCTTCTTTGATGATTTCTTCCGGTAATAAGTATAATTACCAGCTGCAAGAGAAGATTCCAAGAAGCGTTTTGATCCTTCCCTTAATTTGTCTGGTACTTTAGAGGCTTCACATGCTCCTTCCTAATGTAAATAAGAGGAATTTCAAATATGTCAGCAGAACACCCAAAGAAACTAACTAGACATGCAAATGAAGACGCAGCTCTCTTTTGAGAGATTTTGATGCAAGAACAAAAATCAAATCAAAACATACCACAATTCCATTAGGATTGCAATGTTTCTTCGATGCAATCCATGATGTAATAAACTGGCGAAGAAGATCATCTTTGTATGATGATGTCCATTCCTTAAGAACAACATCGTGCAGTTTCTGTCTGCATATTGCAAGCATAATGTACCCCTCAATCTTAGGAGAACACTTATTTGAGCTTGAAGGACGAAATTTACAAGCAAGAGATGGAATGAGAAAGGTAGAATTTTCCTCGAGACCAGGAGCTGGTAATTCATTGAAATCTTCACTAAAAGCACAACCTTCATTTGTACAGACTTCTTTGAACACTCTATTTAATGAATTAGCAGCAGAATTTAGAGCTGCATCTTTGGACGGATTGTCCTCTTCCAACGGAGATAGTTTAAGTTCACATGAATTTCTATCTCCACGTGTATCATTTGAATCACAATGCACTTCACCAAAGGAGTCCGAGTTATTGTTAATACTAGAACATTGAACAGGCATATCAAGAGCAGCCTGAAATAATAAGAGAAATCTATTTAGATATACAGGATGGAAAAGATTAAAAGATGGTCATTTTCATCTCTACTCATAAGAATTCTCTTTAATTTCATTGACATAGAGTTATAAAATCAAGGAAAGGTAGGGTATCTCCTCTACCGAAGGTCTTAGGAGTAAAATAATACCCCACCCCTATAGGCATGAATATTATCTAGAGAGAAATTACAAAAAAAAAAAAAAAAAAAA
>NW_019268528.1:3095669-3124035 GCF_002738365.1 Cucurbita moschata
TTTTTTTTTTTTTTTTAACGAGAAAACCAAACCTTTCATTGAGAAGTTAAAAATTACCACATACAAAAAAAAAATGCCCCCACCAAAAAGAGCCAAACTAAAACATGTTCTTATTATGTGTTTGGGTTAAAGCGTCAAATGTACCTTATTTAATTTGACATCTGTTGAGGAGTTACATGAGCTCATCACTTCTTCCACAAGAATATCCCGAACATACTCAAACAAAGATACCTTTGCAGAGGCATGAAGCTCCTTTTCGAGGCATTCCACCATCCATTTCATGTTTTCCTTTGGCCTATCACAACCAGAATGAGATGTTGGCCTAGAAGGAATTGACAAAGATATAGCAGGTGAGTGCACACAGATTTCTGTTGGTGCTCTCTTAAACTCCGCGACTGATAGGCAATTGACACCCTGAAAAGAAGATTTCCAAGATAAAGCCTTCAAAATAAATAATACGTTATAATAATATATATCTATTTGTAGAATAAAATTTCTTTGTTTATAAAACATACTCTCTCACTATATAACATGGCCACTCATCATAGTAGTATTGGCTTTAGAAAAAACTATTCAGGATATGAACTTCAATGTTGTACGAACTCCTTGAAGCTTGATTCAAGGCTAATTACATTAAACTTCAACAGAATACCACAGGACTTGAAATAAAAATTAGTGCACCAAAACCATCAACCAAGGAGGACCATGAGAGCCTCATTTATCAGCCAAAAAATTTCCAAATTATATTTAAGATGCCTTTGATAATCTATAGTGGATAAGAAGAAATATTCCATTTCTATGTCCAAAAAGAAATGGTCCTCTGTATAGTAAGGAGATTTCAGAAAAAACTAGCCAATCAGAATTGATCGGATAAAGGTTGTACAACAAGAAAATGATAAGATCAAAAAAGTAGTTTCCATGATGGTTGTACGTTCCCAAGAAATGACAGTTATTTAGAAACTGTATGGGTATTGGTCATAACAATTTAACTCATATCCACCAGGACTAGACTTCATCCCAGGCACTCCCTGATGTCAAATATTTTCATAAAATGCAAACAGAATAGCAGAAAAGTATGCACCGTGTGGAGACTTACAGCTTCAGTAGGTATTTTTTCAATCTTCTTGGCACGATCACTATGCCCACTAGAAGCTAAATTATAGTGAGGACGATAAGACCAAAGTCTTTTGCTACGCCATGCAGATGAATACTCTGCCACCATATCATAAGAAACAGCATTCCAAACTACCTGTAAGGAGTAATCAAAAAGCATTCGGCAAATAACTGCATGCACCTCTCTAAAATTATCAACACCGCCGGTCATTTTAAGAGACTGAACGGGAACAGCATCAGTAGAAACTTTCTCAGGAACACTAAAGAAGCCTTGTGCTTCTGGCATAGAATCAGCAGGAAGATCCCCTCCTCTAGTAACTTCTGACTGCAAAAATAAAAGATAATTACCTATAAAGCAAAATAGGAACACAAAAATATACTTCTCTTTTGTTTTGTTTTGTTTTTTTTTTTTTTTTTGAATTACTATTCATTACCATTCTGCTGTCCAAAGAGCAAGCCTTCGTAGTTTGGTTGTTTTGTTCAACCTTTATTTGTCTTTCAGATTTCTTCATGGTGATATAATCTGCAATGATGTTGCCAACAATCTCATCAAACACCACTTTGCGAGCTGCTTTCATTATTCCAGAATGCAGTTGGGATGAAACTTCTTCAGAAGTTTCAGATATAAATTTCAATAAAGGGCTACTCTCATTGGCTTTGAGATCAGATGAGAAGTGAGGGGGAGGTATCTCAGCTTTCCATGCATTCACCGCAGAAAATAATGTGAAGGGTCTAAATTTGCTTTCAATATGGTATATCTACATCATAAAAGATCAATGATCTACAATAAGAACAAGATTAACCAAATGCTGGACAATTGATCACACTCAGTAATACACTTCAAACAAAGGCAGACAACAAGATTGATCAAATAACCGAACAACTCGTTATATTCAAATATGCATCAAACAACTGGTTATATTCAAACATGTTTAGGTAGCTACATTTAAAATATGTATCTTATTTTCTTATAGTTTATTTTCAATGGCTTCTTTTTTAGAATAATAAGTTGATTTTCCCTCTAAAAGCACAGGCTGCTGGACATTGTTTTCACAAGCCACACAATTTTAGTTCTTGAAAACAATTTTGCAGACAGAAGCAAAACACAGTTCCGTTAGCTCTCTTGACCAAGTTACTCAGCTCAAATACGGAATTCATACAAACAATTAAGCACTTAGGACTATCTCATGAGCATAGAAACAGATAAACGCTATCACTTTTTTTCCAACATCAGAAAATCCTAAGCTTTGGAACAACGAAAACGCTGGTTATTATCAATAAATGCAAGTTTCATGAGTGTTTTGTCTGTCAAAAGATATAACATTGTACAGTTCCTTTGTAGCCATAACTTCAGAGGAAGGCAAAAATGATTATACTAATGTTAAATGCAGTCAAAGTGTATTATGGATACTGTATTTTTTGATAGGGAACAAAAGGAAAATATTCCAAAAGAGAACAAGAATAGCCTAAGGGCTGGGGGTAGAGGTCAACCCCAAAAATAGAGAACTACACTAAAAGAGCCTTCCAATCACTAATAATCATCAAGAGGATGTAGTTACAAAAGAACTTGTAGTGAAGGATAATGTAGTAAAGGTTAATCCTTGAGTATTTAGATTGGAAGGAACCAAAGACTTCTAAAAGGAAAAAGTTATAGATAGGTTCAATAAGTTGCATTTCACATAAGGGGGGAAAATTAAAATAAAATAACCTCTTTGGTTCTCTTACAGGTCATTTTCCTAATTACTCTTTAGATGTAATTAACTTTAGTTGGGAGCCCTTTTTGCCAGGTTGTTGGTTTTACTGGAATTGTGTTTTTAAACCTTTCATTAAATGGTGTAGAAGCTGTTGGAGATTCTCTTTCTTTTTTCTCTCACAAAAAGTCTTGAAATCATTTAACTTGATTAGTGCTTCACTCCATTCATCAATGAAAATTTTTTTGCAAACCAACTGTTGGCATGGAGTCCACGACTAAAGAGAAACAATAGGATTTGTAATACTAAAAGCAAAACATTGGGAAAATATGACAGATTTGGCTTGGTTCCAATGTCAGTTATAATGTTCCCCAAACAAAGCTTTCTACAATTATACTGATTCTATAATTAATTCTAATATGTTAGGTTTTCATTTTTATTGTATCTTGGGGGAGGGGGGTTGGTTAAAAAACATGATCAGCAAAATCCAATGAAGTTATCGAAAATGGGTATCAAACTGAAGTCTAGCATTGTACATCACTTACACAATTCATTAGATATATAGGCTACCAACGCCCAAAGGAAATTGGAGATGTGCATGGATTCTAGCATTGTACTATTTTTTTCCTTTCTGAATTTTTTAATATAATTAGACTGTAACTCTAAACTGAGATGTAAAAAGATTTGCACTGTAGCCAAAATATGAGAAGAGATCCCTTTCAAAAGTGGATGGATGATGGCATCAAAATCTACGACAAATGTTTCAAAGATTTATGCAAAGTCGCTAAGCACAAGGGGCACCATTTCGATCTCCAGCTTACCATAACTGAGTCCTTCAAGTATCCATGCTGATGCCAAGAATATAATTGTAGAAGCGAATACGGTCCATGTTTCCTCCCTGTATGATCCTCAATCAACCAACATGATCTTTCAACTGACTGGAAAAAATTAAAAAGTTTAGAGAAGAGGTACAATAGTTTTTTAGTACTTCTGAAAGCAAAGGTATATAACTTTTTGTAGTCAACATGCAAGGATAGCCTACCGATGAAAGATTTGAAGTACTAAAGCAAAAAACTTCAGAATTTGAAGCCTGTTTACAGCCACCATTTTCATATCCAAGACTTAGAGAGCCAGATTGTAACTCATGACAAAGAGTCTGTGGATTCGCATACTCTACCAAGCCCTCTTGCCTATGCATAGCCAAATCATTTTTACACGGAACAGAATGAGCCCCATTAGTACCCATGTTGGAGTTGTCCACACTCAAATAAGCAAAACCAGTTGCAACATGATCAGGAAACTGCTTAAAGTACTTGAGTGGCACAGGATTGGTCAAAGCTCCGTTTAAAACAGGATATACAAGAAGCTCATCTGGCAAGAAACCAGTAGATAAACCTTCATGAAGCTGTTCTTGAATATAAGGGCCACACATTTGACCTTGTTCATTAACATACATCCAACCACTTACACAAGTAGCCAAAGAATACCCAGAGAAACCCTTATCTTGGAATGAGGAGCCATCTGAACTGCAACATTCTGGAAGATCAGGGCTAGTGCCGTTTAACTGACAGCTCATATCTACTGATGAATATGAACCATTTTTTTCATCAATATCAATGCAACATGAGGATATGCAAGCAATATCCCTGCACCTGAGTTTTTGTTAAAACAAAGGAGTGAGAAAATGAGAAAATGTTGGAAATGTGTAAGAAATGAAGGTTGAAAAATGTTCTACAAGAAGATACAAAGCATACTATTATCACACGTGCTGATTGTTGAGATAGCATGCCTAACATGCAGATCTGTCAAAGCCAAAGCACCTTACTCTGGGAGCTAGAGACAACAGGGAACCACCCCAGCACTGTGTAAGATGCATGCCACATTGAAGAGTGCAAAATTTTATTCTCTATGTTGGTTATTCCATTAATTGTCTGTGGTTATAATACCATTGTTTTCTAACAGTCATCTCCAAATAGTTTATGCAGCCATCTATCTTATTACTACACCATTGGGCGTACCCTCACATGCAAAGTTTACTTGAAAACATGTTTATGATTCAAAATATTGTTGGTATATTGATTAAAGAGACAGAACAGTGATGATTTCAAAGTTTTACAAGGGCATTGTTACAGGACAAATTCAGTACAAGTCACCATCTCCATTCAAACTCTAACCACTTCAACTGCCGCCCCTGTCATTTTTATGAAATTAGTTGACTAGTTTTAGTTGGAGATTGGTTTGTTTATGAAGTTATTAGTTCAGAAGAATGTCTTTTAATACTTTGTTGGTTTCAAAATCACTAAGCCACCTGCACAAATAGAGAAGAATAATCCCTCGTAGCTAGGAACTACAAAAGTACGGATACTTTGTTAAGGGAATATAGTTTCATTTTGTAAACCTTGGAGCTTAAATGCTGTGCTGCATTAATAGTCATAGCAATAAACACCATCTCCTGTTGAAACCCGCAATTCCCTCCTAGAACTTCTCATCCTAACAGTTCAATATTGCTCAACATATAGCAGATACCCTGCCTCAAACTTCATTGATATAGCTCCAACTAGAGTTACTGGAGGTAGGCAGATTTGTCCAAAAAAAATGTTCAACACAGGCTCCAAAAAAGTCGCTAAAACATATATATATTCACAAAGATATGAGGGCTTCTTGTATTTGTCTCAGAAAGTTCTATATTATTTTTCTCCAGCCAAGCCACTCACACACAGAAACTCTTACAGGGTTAAATAAAAATAAATAAATAAAAAGACTTCATCTTTCCTTTCAAAGGTAGATCCACAAAGTAGAGACATTGGGCTGTTTTTTACCAATAGCAAATTCGAGCTGAATGAGAAAATTTTAAACAGCCCCAAAAATATCTCAAAATGATCATTAAAGAAATAAATGCCTAGCAATCTTCATCTACTCTGTGCAGAGGAGCGTGAAGATTCCTTCCTTGTATTTTCACCACTTGTACTTCTACCTCAAGTAAGTCCACAAGAAAAGTTTTTGAAAAGGGCTTATCTAAAAAGGGTTCCAAAGGGCATTAATTAACTTGTCAAGAAAGGAATAAGTGGCGGAATGTCTTTGAAAAGATCTTATCTAAAAAGAAATTTTTCTAAAAGGAAGTTGCAGGTGAAAGAACTAAGGTTGATTTTCCATCTTTACCGTCCTTCCATTGCCAAAGACAAATATTCTGACACCTATATATTGTTTTCTATTCCTCAATCTCCTTTTAAATTTCCATGAAAGTTGAAATTCCAGACCATACTATATCCCGCTCCCCTCCCCTCCCCTCCCAAACATCTATTCCCAAAAGCACAATGTACCTTCTGCCTTAACGGACACAGCTTACTTACCCACCCAATTTATAGTCAACATAATAACCTTGAGGGAGAAAAGTGGAAGACCAAATCAAGAAAATAAAGATTTTAGGAGGAGAAGAGAAGAAGACATAGACTCCATTTATGGTTGCACTGTTTCGGGAGACTAGAACCTGATATCATGATACTTCTTCACATAGGATACTTTGACTGGAAGTCTATCAAACACTTGGTGGACCTTGATAGTTCAATACTTTTTTTATGAGAAACCAATCTTTCATCAAAAGATGAGGTATACTCAGTAAGATCTGGGGAAGGAGAATATGATCCTTACCTTCTTACCCAGGCTTATTGATGATTCAGATTACTTTCCCATGCCCCTTCTATATTTTTCGTTTATTGAAATTACAGACTCCTTATCCAAACCCCACAACAACAAAAGGGAAAGAAGATGAAGTAGAAATAGAGCAAGGTTGGAAATTAGATTTCCAGCCCAAATAGATCGTGTCCTGAAGATCATCCAACCCAACCCTGTAAAAAATCTGTTTACCCAAAGAAAGCTACACCATATATGAAAATCCGTGATAGGGACCTAACCTTGCACTTGCAGGTATGTTCAAGACTCCACAAAAATTTATCGTGCCTTCACATGCCTTGAGCTATACATAAACATAAACGTGTGTCTACATAAATGTTGAAGAGATAAAACTTATAGATTACCTGCAGAATGAGCGTCCATCTCTGCTAAGCTGTGAAGATACGGGGAAACAATCATATTTACACTCACAGCTTAATGTATCTGGATCTAGATGTTGAATCTCTGTCACTTTATGCCTTTCTCGTGAAAATAAGGAATTGTCATACTCATGGAGAAGTCCTGTGGAGGAAACCATGTCCAAAGAATATACAGGGTAGAAACCTGAATTTGACTAAAAATGAAAAGTCTGCAATGGAAATAAAATAGAAATAATGCATCATTAGATAAAACTAAACCCTAATGAATAGTTAAAGGAAAACAGACTTGTGATATAAAGCAAATGGATGAAGTTCATAAAATGAAGAAGCCAAGATAGGAAGTAAGATGAATGCAAGGGAGTAATTTCTACCATGAAGGCTTAAAATACAAAGCAGCTTTTATGCTTCCCAGAACAAGTAGAAAGCATGCGACATGATAGGGACTGGAAAGCCAATATACCCTCAAACGCCATCCTCACTCCCAGAATTTATCTTTAGAACTCAAAGAACATAGCTGAAAACTTATAGAACAGATCCTATTCAAGTAAGGGTGTTCACCCCCTAGTCCATTACCTATCTCCAGAACAGACCTCAGAATCCAAAATGTATTTTCTATATTGGATTCATATGTACGGTAAAGATATTTGAAATCATAGATAGCAACTTAAAAACAACTTGACCAAGTTCAACTTCACCAAAAGACGATGGTAAGGCTTCTCAACACAGTTTGAAGCGCGTATAATCCATGCAATGGGAGAGCATTTGGGGCAGAGGGGGACGAACAGGTTTATTAGGATTATCCTCCAATCCGCCACCTGATGTTAATTAGTGAAGCATTCCCACGGATACTCGTGCCATCCCAAAAGCACCTTCTCAGTACAGAATGCCACAGACACCACCGGAAGTCCATCCCGCAAAACACAGACATCAAACGCCCTAATGCGAGCTGCTCAAGCGACTAAAATCTATAGGGAGTTTTTCTATGATTCCAAGATGAGCGTAAAGATTCAATCGTTTCAGCCACGAAGAAGAAAAGAAGCCGCATCAGGCGGAGATCTGTCTTAATCTTCAAGAATTCGTCGAAACCAGCAGTGACTAACTACTACTACTCTGAAAAGAATGATGGAATCGAGGTTGAGGTAGAGGAATACCTGTGGGTGGACGACGAGCATGGAGCCTAGGGCAGAGGCTGGAAGTCGATTCTTCCCCGTCTCTCTATCGACCAATGGATCCTCCACAACCCAAACCAACGCGATAATATTTATGGCTGCTGACCTGCGTTTGAAGCTTTCCGCTTTCTTGACGCGATTTTATTTGTGATTCGGTTCCATTTTGGACCGATCTGCCCGAACCGTTCGGCTCTGTCGAGTGTGTTTTATGGGTCGGATCGAACCGAACCGAATCGAACCGAACCAATTTGAAAATAGAATTACAATCCAACGTTACTTTACCCTACTTTAAAAAAATAATTATAAAAATTCATAATATTTGACGTTTTTAACTAATATTAGTAATGGATCATGTAAATGTTTAGTATTTGAGATTTTAAAATAAGCATGACGTTTTAAATAATTTTTAAAAAAAAAAAAAAACCTGACAACCCAACTCAAGGTTGGATTGGGTTGGGCGGTTCGAGTTGCTAACTCAACCAATCCAAAATTTAAGATTGGTCTACAAGATTTTTTTAGACCTGACTCAATTCAATCTAACCAGACTTTAAATAGTGGAAGGACCTACCGCTAAAGTAATAAAAAAATATACTTTAATTACACGGGACCAAAATATCTTTTACTAAAATTTAAATAATTTTCGAGTTAAAAATCAATATTTTCATTATCTCATACAAAATTCAACAAAAAAAAATAATATATATATATATATATATATTATATATAACCTTTTAACTCATTTAAAATTATAATTTTAGGTTTGTTGGTTGATTCATCTAAGCTCTATCAAACGCAACTTTTGAGCTTACGTGCTCAATGGAACGTTAGCGAATTAAGATTGGTCGACCCAAGGCTCGATCTAGCTCTATTCGGCTTCCCTTTTGGACCTTTTCTTCTTAATTCTTTGCTAGTCTCAGTTGAGTTTTGTTGAGTCTGATTTTACATACGACAAACATCTTATCTAAATTTGGGATTCATGATTCGACTTCTTATTATTCTAAGCTGGATGTTTGTTCTGCCTTAGAGCTTGATCCATGTGTTTTGGTCGTGCACAACCTTTACCGAACTAGCTTGGGTGCATTTCGATTCAACTTATGATGGTTCAACTCGAATTTTGGGTTTGTCAAAATAACTAACTAGGGCCATTGGGTTCGCCTTAGACGTTGGATTTTGCAAGCATAAGTAATGTGGCCCATTGGACTTACTATGTTCATAGGCTTGAAATTGTGAATTATATCTTTTATTACTTGGAAAACGTCGATAACACTCTTAGAGTAGAGCGTTGGTGAGTTAAGTTAAGTCGGGTTAAGACATTTTTAGACCTGACCCAATTGTTTAGGTTATCTATTTTTCAACTCAAACAAACTCTTAGTAAATAATGAAGTTAAGTGTCGTTTATTTAAATTTTTGTTCAATTCAATTTAAATATATACTTTAAAATTTATCTCATGTATTGTAACTAAAATTGTATTTTTTAACTTAACTATAAATCGGAGTTGTTCGGTTCAACACCATCTAATTTATATGAACTCAACCCAATTTAAATAAGTTCATAACCCAACCCAAGGTGTACGGGTTGACAGTTTGGGTTTGGTTAATCAAATTTTTGGACCATTGTGTTTTTCGTACACCCCCACTAGAAAGCGTTGATAACCAAGTTATGAGAATTATTTAGATATAAGAATTAGAGTTAATGTTTAAATAACCCGAGTTGATTTTCATAATCCATGTCATTTAGAGTAAGTTAAGCGTATGTTTATAATCACGATTTGTAAACAATGCGTAAATAAGGCTAATAAGAATAGTTTTTTTAAGAATTTATATAATTTTAACGTGCGTAAGTTGTAAAAGGACCTCGATGCCCCCAAGGACGCAACAATATAGAGTCAAAAGGAAAATTTTAGCTAAAGTTTGGCAACATGAAAAATGTGCCTAAAGATGCGACCGTAATGGACGTTTTCGACAAAATTTTTAAATATCACGAATTTGACCTATTTTAAAATTTGGCACTGTTTTAAGCGGAAGGTTATGTTTTATGGAAGTTGAAGTATTTCCGCATTCATGTTTATTATATGTATACAGTAGCGACCTTAAATTAAGTAGAAAATTTCAAGTCGTTACAAAATCATTCTAAGATAATTATCTAAAAACATAACTTTATTTTTCCACGATATATACAAAATTTTTAAAATCATAAAAGTTAATTACTTTTAACTCACGATTATAAGTATCAATAAAGGAAGGTTACGGGCGCAATCATGTTGTATTCTGTTTGAACCATATAAAACACGAGAGAGTAAGAAGCAGACACACATTGACATAAATATCTGACAAGCTTAGCCTAGTCGAGCAATTTACTACTCCTAGGGTTTGAAACAGATTCGGTTTCTCATTTGCACATTAATATCATTCCCTTCAGATTTGATATGCTTTTGAACCGTACTGTTGTATTAAATGATACATAAGTGTGTGGTTTACAGGTCCGTATAGAATAAATACCTAAAACTTGACAAGCATTAACTCTACCATTTTGTCGTGCACCCAAATGCCCTTGCCCTTAATTGAAGAGGTTAAGTATTAAAAGTACCGAATTAGTAACCTTTCTCCCTCCTGTGCTCGCCCATATTGGGGTTAGATATGCGCGCATATATATAACAACGTGGAAGTGCCATTGTAGAGTCTAAAATATGTTTCAAAACACGAGTCATTTTGCTTGTGAGCAAAATTCATCCCGTAAACAAAGTCTTATTTTTCATAAATGCTACATGCACCATCATCACATAATCACGTATGACATAAAATAAATAAATATATAAATATTTAGTGTATTTCTAAGGTCAACTGACACGAAAATCACTTACCTTAATCAAATTAGAAGTAAACAACCTCTTCCTAGCTTGCAAATACATGGTCAATTCCTAAAAAATCAACTGAACCGGTCCAACCGTACCAAACAATAATAGCTTGTTGTGCAACTTTTGGTAGTCGTGACACAAACCCAGTAATTGTGCGACACCTCAGCCACAAGGAGACCTATTGACGGTTGAAATTGTGTCTACACAAGAGTTGGATTTGCAAGGAAAACGATGGAGAGAGATTATAAGAATCCTACAAGAGTGAAAATCGAGAGTGAGGAGATGAATCAATTGAAAACTATGGTCGAAGATTGAAGGAGAACGATCAGTGGTACGAGGAAGTGGGACGACAACAAACAAAAACAATTATCGACTCGAAAAATAAAACGCTAAGAACGAAGGCGCTCGATAACCTAACACCAAGGCGACTGAGGGATAAATCTACACACGAGAAAGGTGGTTTGAAACTTTTTTAAAAATTAAAAAGACTGAACTACTTCACGAACCTTCTTTCACTCAAACACTCGGAAAAGCTAGTTAAAAATTAAAAAATAATCTTACCGTGGACAGAACTTTAATATCATATTTAAAAAATATTTATAAATTTGTAAAAGTAATATTAATATTCTTAAATTTTTTTTAAAGAAGAATTTAAAAAATTGTTTTCAGAATTTTTAATTAATTATCTATATATATATATAAGTTGAATGGTATTTTAAACAAAAAATAATAATAATAATAATAATAATTTTTATTTAATAAAAATATTTTTTAAATACTTAAAAAATAAATAAATTTAAGTGTATTATTGAAACTTTTACAAAGGTACGTAATATTATAATATTATAATTTATATTTATGACCAAACTTTTTGACCTCTTTTAAAATTTTATATATAATTATTATTATTTTATTTTAAAATTTAAACCAATAAAGGTTTTTAATTTTCAAAGGTACTAATGTTCTAGGCCGTATTAATAGTAATAATATTTTTTAACTTTAAAAAAAATCTTTATGAATATTTTTAAATAACTTATACTTTAATAAAACATTTTTTAATAGTATTTTGAACACAACATTAATGGTTTCTATCTAAAACTAATGAAAAAGATTAAAATATAAAAAAAAAAATTAAAACATTATTATTTAAACTTTGTGAAACTAAAAGTAAAGCGCAGAGATGAGAAACCTACGAAACATAAACTCGACTAATTAGACAAAAAATCGAAAAATGTAAAAAAAAAAAATTTATCAAACTTCGGTAAAATTGAAAGTTAATTGACCCATTCAACAGTTTTTTTAAGTTCAAGAACATATATAAACACGAACATAAAAGCTCGGAGATTGAACCTGTAATTTAACTCGAGCATGTTTTCGAAATAATTCTACGTTCTAAAAAGCTATGGAGAGAGAGAAAAAAGATAGCAACCTCACATCTCCAAAACTGCCAAAAAATTTCCCATATAATAACCAAACACCCACATGGTTTTTTGTTTTATATTTGTCATTTTCTTTCATTCCTATTATTTTCCTATATATATATATCCCTTTATTGCCTTTATTCTTTTAATTAAAATCTTATAAAATTAGGGAACTCGCCTTTTATCGAGTATTTTTTAATTATATCTTTTTCCCTTCGATAAAATTACAAAAATTTAATGATTATGTCTCGAACCTTAAATTTTTTTGGTTCTTTGACGTAATGATTGAACTAAATAGTTTGTTATCTCGTGCGTTCAGATAATGAATTGATCAGAAAAAATAAAGGTGGAATGAAAAATAATATTAATTTAAAATGTAATTTTGTTCGCCCACGTTATCAAGTTTCTTATCTCGTGCATTCTATCAAATTCTTTGGTCCACTCACTTCTCTTGTTATCTAGTTGTCTACTTTCTTGTCTCGTACCGTAAAGAATATTAGTATTTAGTTCAATGAGTATGTCTAGTTAACATTTCGATTATTACGACGATAATAAAAACTTACCATAATAAAGTAAAAATTCAGAAATCACTAGAGTAAAAAATAGATGAAATCTAAGCCAAATATCTCAGTAGTCGATGTGGTTCAATTCTCTAACACAAAATCAAAGTACAAATAGAGCTGAGACACTCGAGATGAAATTGGGCTCAGTAAGTCAGGGGTTGACAAGGAATTAGGGTTTCGTTCAATTAAACCTAAGAACTTAGGGAGAGATGGGTTCAGGCCAAAACCCAAAAGGGAGCCTCGATTCAAGGCTGAGGTCAATCTCACAACTTCATGACGATTATAGGAACCGTTAGACGAACACGATTCTCCACAATGATATGATATTGTCTATTTTGAGCATAAGCTCTCATTAGTTTGCTTTAGGTTTCCCCAAAACGCATCACCCAATGGAGAGAGTATTCTTTGTTTATAAACTCATGATCATTCCCTAAATTAGTCGATGTGGGACTTTCATCATCGAACAGTAACAACCTAAATGGGTTCGATCTCATTCCTTTTTATAAAAAGTAAAAGAGAAAGATCAGAAATTCCAGTTCAAAACCTTAAGCTATCCGTACTTACTCATTGTTTATTTACGCATCAACGATCATTTAAAATTAAAATATCGAACTCTCGAGAGGATAAATTAAAATAAATAAATAAATAAATAAGTGGGTTAGCTAATAATTATAATTAGTGGAATGTTAAAATAACTAAAAAAAGCAAATAATAGTGGAATGTCAAGGCTTAAAAAGGCAAAGATTCTGCGAACAGAAAAAAGGAAGGAAATATAAAACTATATATATATATTTTATTTTTTATTTTTGGCAGTCAATAATAGAAATGGAAAATGATATGGATAAGAGTGGTCCCCACAAAGATGCTCTCTTTCCATCTTTTTTCATGTGGACCCAATCTCATTGACCTAATCATATAGCACCCTGAATGATTGCCATCACAATCAAATCATGTTGAACGAATTACATCAGACGGCTGAGATTTGCTGGACATTGTTTGGTGTGCCATGATAATGTACCTAATGATTTCTTACTTTCTTTCTTTGGGTAAAAGTTATTTTTACCGTTGGATGAACTTTTTACTAAAAGTAAAAATAGAGTTGGCTCAAGTTTTTTTATTTTTTTATTTTATTTTATTTTTACCATAACAACTTCATATTTAATTCCTAATATTTGTAACGGACATTGGTAATACATTGTGACATGTAAATAAATATTTGATATCTAAAATTTATTTTTAAAAAAATTATTAAAAAAATAAAAAGTAACTTGACAACTCAACTTCAATCTAACTCGTGAGTTGGGTGCGTTAGATTGGACTATGAACTCTATTCTGGTTACTTGAGTCATGACTTAACCAACCCAAAATTTCAGGTTGGTCTAAAAAAAAATTATAACTCAACCCGACTCAACTCATGTACACCCGTAAATAAACAATAATTTGAATTATGAAAACCATTTCATATATATATATATATATATATATATATATATATATATATATTTGAATGATGAAAACAACGGCCATTTTAAAAAGAAGATATCGGTCGATTAAGAATTTCATAAAATTGACACACCAAATTCTACCTGTAACATTCGTATATACAACCGTTATGAATGAAAAGAAACATCGTAAAATTTGGGAAGTACGTCAGATATAGTATATTACCTAATGCATCATTTATATATCATTATTACATCATTTACATAGTATATCACATATTATATTATATATATATAAATATTATATTAAATATATAAGTGAAGCATTTAATTTAATTTATATTATAGTCTCAAATATATATTTCCAATCCTCATATATAAAATAAATTTATTTTAAAAATTATTTATATAAAATATTAAATAATACAGATATATCTTACCATCTAAATAGACGTCTAATATCCATTGAAGCGCTTTCCACTCGATTTTCATACATTCTTGACGGCCCATTTTTATCTGAGTAAAGTCTTTTAATGACATGTTCTGGTCTTTTTCTCCACTATTTTGAAAAAGCGAGGCACATATTCAAGTACGCGATTGTTAAGAATATTTAGTATTAAATTATAATTTACGATATATATTTTATTATAAGCTATAAGTATCTTGTTATTTTCATATCCTTTTTATTTATTTGATTATAAACAGAGAACTTTCACCTACCATTTAGGTGTGGTGGTTTAAGCAAACATTCTCAAAGATGCTATAATTACGGTTTAGGCAATTAGATATTCAACCTGTAATCACGAGCTGAGCTAGAATTTAATGTAATCAACTCAATCCCGAGGAGCGAGCCAACGGGGTTGGGGTAGACCCATGATTTTGTCATTATTATAATCTATGGGTATTGGGTAAGATTTAAATACATTGTATTGTAATGAATGGTCAAACTTGGTTTTGGAATCTAAAACCACCCAAATTCAGATGTGTAAGATTTGAGTTTCACGTGAGTGGCAGTTTTTTTAATTAATTATTTTATTTTATTTATTGGCAGTTCATCACATCCTTCACATGCAAATAATATCCAATATATTTTCAACTCATTTTTATTTTTATAGGGTCAAAAATTATATAATTATTTTCACTTATATATTTAAAAAAAAAACAAAAACAAAACGGCGCCGTTCATGAGGGGGAGCACCATCACTCTGTCTCGAAGGAAACTGAAAGAAAGAGAAGCTGATGAACCAACCCGCCCCTGAACCTCTATGACTCGGTAAAGTGGCTTCGCCTGAAAGAAGCACACTGGCTGTGCTTCGACCGTGTCTCCGAATTTTTTTTTTTGTATCGTTCAAATTCCCTTTGTGTATGTGCTTCCTACCTCTCCCTTTAAACACTGGGTAAAGGGGCTGACTGGCCCTATAGATCTCCCTGTTGTTGATTGAAAATTGGAAACGGATATTCGAAAGAAACGATTGCTTAATTACAGTATTGATTTCGGGATCTGTATATTTTGTGGTAACTGCGTTGAATATTGTCCAACAAATTGTGGCACCGTGTGGTTGGGTCATTGAGCTCTTACAAATACTAACAAAATGTTAGCAACTCAGCTCGTGCCTCGTGCCCAAGTATTACTCTTGTGCATGAAACTATTTTTAAATGAAGAAGACATCACCCACACGCTATTTCCTTTTTGATCTACAGCTACGACGATTAAGTAATTTAGAAATTTAACTGGTTTTTTCGTGTAAATGAGCAATGCAAATATATACTAGAGATAGAGTGGATTGCTCGGGTGTGATCTACTAAGAGTAGACTCGGGTTGAATTGGTTAGATTGGAGAATTTCTTTCAGACCAATTTCCACTGAATTGATGACCTGAGCAAAACGGAATAGAGTTGAGTAGGGAGGGTTAAATGGGTAAAAAAATTATAATGTTTGGTTATTAACAAAATTATTTTCTATTTTTCCGATTTTTTTTTCTAAGTACGAAAAAAAATTAAAAATTAAAAATTAAAATTTATTGCCAGCAAAGCAAATTCCCTTATTTACC
The DNA here is from genome assembly GCF_002738365.1 of Cucurbita moschata. Classification (NCBI taxonomy): domain Eukaryota; kingdom Viridiplantae; phylum Streptophyta; class Magnoliopsida; order Cucurbitales; family Cucurbitaceae; genus Cucurbita; species Cucurbita moschata. Next base: position 3,112,023 of record NW_019268528.1, read on the forward strand.
CCTACCCGCTAAACATTTAAAAGGCTTACAGCTCGCCTTAATTACCGACAAACAGCGCCTTCGCTCTGCCGCTAAATTTTCCCTCTCGCCGGAATCGGAAGCTTTCCGGCCGCCGTTTATTATGTTGCTGTTGAGTTAGCTGAGTTTGTTCTTGTCTTTCTGTTAATGGCAATGTCGTCTCTGTCTAAGCGTTCGTCTCTCAGTCCGCCTCAGCCGGCCGGAGCGGCGAATCACGATCTCAAGCAACGAGTTATTGCCTGTCTGAACAAGCTTGAGGATCGCGATACTCTTGCTATGGCGGCGAATGAGTTGGAATCCATTGCTAGGGCTCTTACTTGTGAGTCATTCTCGCCGTTTCTCTCTTGCATTCATAATACTGATGCGTCGTCGAAATCGCCGGTGAGGAAGCAGTGTGTGTACCTTCTCGGTCTTCTTTCTCAGTCTCATGGAGATGCGTTGTCTCCTTTTGTGTCGAAGATGATTTCCACTGTTGTTCGTCGCCTCCGTGATTCGGATTCTACAATCCGATCTGCTTGCATTGACGCTACGGCTTTAATGTCGTCGCAAATTACGAAGCCGCCATTCTCGGTTTTTCTCAAGCCGTTGATGGAGACGCTCACACTCGAGCAGGATGTCAATTCGCAGATTGGTTCCGCTCTGTGTCTAGCGGCTGCGGTTGAGGCTGCATCTGACCCGGATGTGACGCAGTTGCGGAAGAATTTGCCTAGGTTAGGGAAATTGGCGAAGAACGAGGGATTTAAGGCGAAGGCTGCGTTGCTTGTGCTGATTGGGAGTATTATTGCTGTTGGTGGTGCGATGAATCGGAGCGTAATGGACTGGTTGGTGCCGTGCATTGTTGAATTCTTGAGTAATGACGATTGGGCTGTGAGGAAGGCTGCCGCAGAAACTCTCGGGAGAATGGCCGTCGCTGAAAGGGAGTTAGCGGCCGATTATAAAACATTGTGTATCAGTTCCTTGGATAGTCGGAGATTTGATAAGGTAACATGCTATTCATTTCTGGACGCTTGGAAAATCAGGGATAAGAACTGCAGACTTAAATGTTAAAATTGAAACTCAATTGCACGGTTATGCGTCAATTCTTTTCCTGTTTCTGCTTGAACAACTTTATATTACAGATCAAGGTCGTTCGTGAGACAATGAACCAAACTTTGGAGTTATGGAAAGATATTCCTGATGCTTCCAGAGACGTTTCAACTGGTAATTTCTTCTACCATAGCATTAGTTTGATTATCACTCTGATAAATGGCGATTGAATCTCAATTTTGAATTGTTCATTGTTCATACATGTTCATCTTTGAAAGAATGATGAGAATTGGATGCTTTATGTCTTTAATTAAAAGACGTGAAAGGAAGAACTAGTTCATCTGGTTCAAAAGACCTTTGATTTAGTTTTGTAAGCTCAAAGTGAAAAAGTTGTCCAATTCGATGGTTAATGGTCCCAATTCGTCTTTGAGTTGTTTGAGCTGAATTTGCTTTAATCAAATATCACGTTTTCATGTTTTGTTCTGTTCTTCCATGGGCCAGATAATGGCAATGGTGGATGCTTTTCTCCCACTTCCACATGCCACCCTGAACATAGTTTAAGAACACCGTTGAAGAAAACAGTCCCCACTAGCAGGTCCTCTCCATTGGAGGTATCACGTGTGACTAATAATAAGAAGATCAGTCCAAAGAACACAGATAAGAATTCAAGTACACCCACATCTAAGTTGGAACGCCAGAAATCTTCCAATTGGAGTGTTGAAATTACAGTATCAAACTCCCCCTCTTCAAAACTTGGTTCTAAGAACAATGCTGCTCCTGGGGGTGGTTCTGGAAACGTAGATTTCGAAGAAAATGGTACAAGAGGAAATTCCCTTTTCAATGCTAAACGAGTTCTTTATAATAACGTGCACGATGAGAAAGTTAACAAGTCGAGCAATTTGAGATCTGGGTGTCGCGTTGTTCCATTTGAGGAGTATGAGAATATTCAGGAGCATGAGAATAGAGGCTCGGATGTTACTGTTGGCAGCTCAAGTGAAGAAACTTTTGGAAGCCACAAAGATTTTGAAGATATCTCCCTGGTCCGTGACCAACTTCGGCAGATTGAGAACCAACAATCTAGCCTTCTAAACCTTCTGCAGGTATGCATCTTTTTTGGCCCCTGTTTCTGAACTTTTCATCTTTAAAGTTCCACATACACAATGACATAACTGACTTGTCCGCAAGAGTTTAGCATAATTACCATTATTATGACCATGAATGCCTCAACTACACTTTTGTTTTAATCATTCTAAGTTGGTCGGACTTCTCAACTAAATGTCTTTATTGAAGGTCATATTGTCGGTCACATTTGGTGAGTTACAGGTCATGTTTGGCGGCGGTGGTGGTGGTTGGGGGGAAATATTTTGTTTATTGTCTGGGTTTAAGTTTTATGAGTATTCTTAGACTTTGAATTACCGTAAATGTAAAAGGCATCGATGTTAATTTCACTCAACAATGTAGGGAAACGTGTGTTGCTTGTGTTTTGCCAATATTTTCTTGATGATAAACAAACCGTTCTGATTTGAAATTACCCTTTTTCAAATGAATCTAGAGCTTTATTGGGAGTTCTCAGAGCGGGATGAATTCATTGGAGCAACGAGTACGTGGGCTCGAGATGGCATTAGATGAAATATCTCACGACTTGGGTTTGTCGAGCGGAAGGGTACTGAATAGTGGTTTTGCTGAGAACTCATGTTGCAAGCTGCCAGGTGCAGAGTTCTTAAGTTCCAAGTTCTGGAGGAGAGCAGAAGGACGGTATCCTAGCTCAAAGTTCTGTTCTATGGCACATGCCACATCGCCTAATGATCTGCATCAGACATTTGATAGAGGCTTCGTTCAAGAATCAATTAAGCAGAACAGCCAAAGATTCCGGACACACACTAAGGGAGGATTAGTTATGAATCCGCTGGCTGACGTTGAGAATGATCTTAGAGAGAACTTGGGACAGTATCCAAAAAGATTACTGAAGACTGTAATCCAAGAGGATGACAGTGTGCCTATTTACAAATAGCTGCAAACCTCGTCTGCAGGTAGTTGAATATCTGGATTCTTTGCAATTGTCGAAAGTTCAATTTTTGAGCTCCAAATATAGTCTGTTTTGAGCATATTTGTATGCATACCCGGTTAGGAATCACGACTCTCCACAATAGTATGATATTGTCCACATTTAGTATAAGCTCTCATGACTTTGTTTTAAGATTCTCCAAAAGGCCTCATTCCAACTCATGATCATTCCCTAAATTAACCAGTGTGGGACTCTCTCCCAACAATTCTCAACAATCCTCTCCTCGAACAAAGTACACCATAGAGTCTCCCTTGAGGCCTATGGAGCCCTCGAACAGCCTCCCCATAATCGAGGCTCGACTCCTTCTCTGGAGCCCTCGAAAAAATGACACCCTTTGTCCAACACTTGAGTCACTTTTGACTACACCTTTGAGGCTTACAACTTCTTTGTTTAATATTTGAGAATTCTATTGGCATGACTAAGTTAAGGACATGCCTCTGGTACCATCTTAGAAATCACGACTGTTCACATTAGTATGATATTGTCCACTCCCAAAAGGCTTCATACCAATGGAGATATATTCCTTAACTTATAAACTCATTCCCTTAATTAGCCAGCCAATGTGAGACTTCCTCCCAACAATCCTCAACAGCCGCTAATACACTTCAAATAGTGTTTATTTAAATCCCATTTCCTACCAACATCATGAACTCACTTTCCTACCAACATCATGAACTCACTTTCCATCTTTATCGTTTCGGCCGAAGAATGTGTATTTGAACTCTAATTTAACCTTTGATTTGTGAAATAAACTGCAGATTCTGAACTAAAATTACCCGTTTCTGAAGGCTTTCCTCAATCAGGGTGGTCCTGGAAAGGCGAAAGCGATGAATGACCGAGTTATTATGGACGGATCTTGCGAAGTATGACTTCTCAGACATGGCATTAACCTCAAGATTGAAAAAAGGTCTTTTGGGGCTATTTATGAGCATACATGCATGCTTCACGAAGGTCCTTTTCGATTATAATGGGTGATTGCCAGAGCCTGTCTTCTTTGCCACGTGAAACTGACAGAAACAGTAAGATCCTTCTTACTATTTACTCCGTCTTTTGTTTTTAATCTGAGGCTGCTTCTTGTCACTTCTCTGTCTCACTCCTGGAAAAAAAGAGCTAATGGTTTTGTTTGTATTAACATAAAATCAAGCATACCTCTGTTTTAGGTTGTTGAATTACTAGCCCAAGCCAAAGAATAATGAGTCAAAAATACCAAAAGGGGAAGAATTTGGACAGCCTAGAACCAAAAGTAGGCCAGACCATCTACCACCCACACCCATATAATTAATGGCCGGCCATGCACCATTGCTGAAAAGCTTGACATTATAATCCCTTTTCACATTATCAAATGGAGGATGCCTAGAACCAATATATGACTATTTTTTTCTTTTTGTAATTTATGCTAATATTTATTTCATGTGTGAACAAGTATGTGTTGAACGATTTGAATAAGTGAGGAAAAAAAAGCTGTGTATTACATGTTTCTTCCAAATTCTTGTGAACAATCAATGTTATTCATTTCACTCTTGTGATTGTGTATAATTTTAATTATCATTGTGAATTGTGAGTGCCCACGAGGTTTCCAACAAAATAGGTTTACAGGTTGCCTTATTTGTGGAAGATGACATTCAACCATCCTAACATGTTGTAAAGCATACTTTAAGATTCGCACGAAGAATTTAAGTCGGTGGAATATTTAAATGTAAAGTCGGGTAAAAAATTAGTTTCAAGTAAATATCTAATGCGTTCTCGAGAAGTCATTTTTTATATCAAAACCTTTTAAGTTGTTTAAGGCCCTACTCATAGGATTTCAAGCTATCTCATTTGTTTTTAAGCCTTATTTACATGGATTACAAGATTGTATCACACAAACGTGACTATAAATTTCTACTTGTTTAGAGGTGCTATCGTCGTCATCATCTATATTTATATGCGGAAATAAAATTTTAAAACTTCATCATAAAACACTGTTGTGGACTTGTGTATTTGAAAACATCTTTTAAATGACAGAACAAAGTAGTGAATGAATAAATAAACGTTGATATTAAAAACAACATAATTCTAAGAAAATAAGTACAACTAACCTACGCATGTGGCATGGTCCTTAATTATGATGTCGTCGTCAGCCGTACAAAGATGTCTTGCCTTTCCTTGAAATAGAAGTAGCACGACATGAGTGTTTAAAAAAATTACTGTCGTCAGCCATACAAAGATGTCTTGACTTTCCTTGAAATAGAAGTGATTCTACTGTTGGGGTCATGAATACAAATACATGCAACTCATCATTAAAAATCATCATAGGGGGTGGCCTCTAGTTCGGACAAAATTGGATGGGTAGTACTTCCCTTGACCCACACATGCAATGTGGTTCCCAAGACGGTTTGCACCTCCATGAACCCATTCCCTTGACCCACACATGCAATGTGGTTCCCAAGACAGTTTGCACCTCCATGAACCCATCATACTTCCATCCCAAGACAGTTTGCACCTCCATGGACCCTCCAAGGACCCATCATACTTCTATCGGCCCACACGTGCGAGTGTTGTTTCCTAAGCAATTTGCACCCTTGGATCTATCATAGTCAAATACGAGATCAAGGTTGCTAAAAACTTTTTGAAATAAAGGATATAGAAAAAATTTAGAGGTACTCTACTCAAGTATTCTATTGAGACTTAGATAGAATTTTTGTCAAAATAAAATAATAGATTTAGTATTTAGTACATCAATTTTTTTAATTGATTGAATCTTATTCTTATTCAAATTTGGAGTTGTGTTATTATGTGCTATAAATACATACCTTCAAAGTTTTATTGATCTTTATCGTCAAAGAAAGATAATATTTTTAAATTATATATAAAATCACACCTCTCCATTAAATCATTTGTAGCTATTACAAACTCGACCACATTTATAGTGTTACCAAGATAAACATCAAGCTAATAAATGAACCATTATCAAGATGATTAGACACAAATATGATTAATTGAGTCAAAGCATGTCATTCCGTCGAGGGGTGGGTCGAAAGATACATACCATACAAGCAGCAGAATCTTGAATCAAGCACGGTCAAAAAGACACATTCCTCCGTGTCGTAAATTATCGTTAAAATTCCAAAAAAACATTCTCTAGAGACACGCCAGAGAAGAAGTACAAAAGTTTGAATCCAAATAATAAACATTGAAGATTCCAACCATAAACTTGAAATGGAAGAAAGCCGTGACAAGAAACATATACAACTTTGATAAATAAATAACCAGTTCAGTTCCTGCAGTTTCATTAGCCATTGGGATATCTCAAACATAAATAATACTACAAAGCGTTCCAAAAATCATCTCTCTACTTTGAAAATGTAAGATTACAGAGCACAAGAAAGGTCATATTGCCGCTTGCTCGTGTTCCTTCTTAAAAAAATATACAAGATTATAGGCCCTCTGATGCCTTCTGTCATTTTTCTTGATCAATCAAACCTTCACAGAGCAGCATCAGCACAAACTCGGAAACAAAAGAATGGGGAAAACTTGAACAAAGAGTGATCCTTTTAGAGTCAAATTCACAGTAACACGGCAGATAGAAGGGGAATTACAAGCAGCTGAAGGACAGAGAGCGTTTACAAAAAATAATCGGGAGTCTTGCGAGTGGTATCTGGTTCGATTTGCCTAGGTGCGGGGTCAAACTGAAGAAAATTTTGATCCATATTCTCCCCAATCTCAAGGATTGCAGCCATATTCCCACACCGATAACAATAATTTGGAGCACTAAAAACAGTCACCACATTCTTGTCCTATAAAGAGAAATAAGAAGGAACCGGCAAAAATAATGTACCAACATCCTTTGCAGAGAAAGAAAATAGTTATGCAAAACAATCCACCAGGATTAACGCACCTGACACCAATTGTATCCCTCCATTACAAGCTGGTGGGCTCTTGATATCAGCGTTAGGCCATTTGTGTGGTTGAATTGAGTGGCAATATCCTGCCCAAAAGTATATCCAGCACCACGCGGAGATATTCCCCATCCACAGCGGTCATCAGGATCAGACCATAAGAGATCACACATTGGTCCTTCATGCGGAACCTATTAATATATTAAAAAAATAAAATTCAAGGGTTAAGAAGAAAGAAGCATCTCATGGTTTGCCCAATATTACTGTATCCAACTGCAATATTTCTTTTTTTCTTTAGGAGGGGTGGGGTGGGGATTAGTTTCGTGAAAGTTCTTGACAAGAGAATATATATCTTGGTAAACTTTTTAGAACACAAAATGAATTGATTAATGACCAAAACCAAACTGATTATCCCTTTAGTAAGCAGGCATCCTATTACTTCTATCGCTCTCTAAATTTTTATATCTTATCAGAATGATCATAATTTTGTTGATATAAAACTAAATGTAAGATGTTTTCTTTTAAAATTAATTAAAAACAAAAATAGAGCACTTTAATTCTTTCATACTTCAAAAATAAGTAAACAAATGGATTTTATTCTAGACTAAGCACTTTAATTTCTCAATGAGAAAACCAAAAATTTCATTGAAAAAAAATGGAAGAACACGAGGGGTATACAAAGAGCAAGTCCATGCCAAAAAGAGTCGAACAAAAACATAAAAGGATTCTAGTCAAGCAAAATAAGAACCATAGGATAATTCAAAAGGCCTTAGATACCCAAGCCCATAGATCTGTACAATTGACTCTTTCAAAGTTAACAGAGATGTGATCATATTTTCCGTAGAATCGTTGTTGCATAAATACTCCCACGAGTTTCCTTTCCATTTATAGGATCCCTTCCAAAGCTAGCTCTTCTGTTGACGAAATCATAAGAGATTTCCTTTGGGAAAGGCCAGAAGGAGCAAATAAGGATGGAGCCAGCGAGTTGGTTAGCTGGAAGAAGGTTACGGCCCTACAGATTTATGGAGGTTTGTGGTAGGAGATTTGAAAAGACGAATTCTACTTTGCTCTCAAATAGTCATGGAGATTTGCTCAAATGAAACAGTCCTACGGAAAAAGATCAAAAGAAGTAGATATGGGCAAACCCATAGCAGCTGGCTTCCAAATTTAATCAAGAAGTCCAAGTACAGCCCTGGAAACACATCGGTAAAAATAGAGGTTTCTTTGGAAGACATCAATTACAACAAGACCTTTTTGAGAGGAGCTCCCCTCATTTTTGCAATAGCTACTCCAAAAGCCTTTCTATCCTCAATTGTTGGTCTGTTGGGGGTGAAGATTGGGATTCTTAGAAGGGGTCTCCTTGACAAAGATATGGAAGAATGGAACAGTCTAATCACAATTTAGAGGGGGAAATGCCAAGTGAAGAGGAAGATCAAGTTTGCTGGCTTCCAGACAATTCAGGGTTTTTTTTTCTTCCAGCAAGTCAAACTCAAAATTATTACATGGGAACACCACTTATTTGAATCAATTTCTAACCAAGTTCCCATCCAAAAATTTCTCACTAAGATGATACGGGAAAAAAAACACACCAAAGAAGATGAAAATCTTCATTTGGTCCATAGCACATGGAAAAGCTTAAACATGATGGATGAATCCAAAGACACCCGAAGCTGGCTCTCTCTCCAACATTAGCTAAAAAACTCTGAAGCGGCAACCACCTTTTCCTTCACTGTCAATTTGCCTAGAAGGTTTGGATGTTACTCATTAAGCTTTCTGATACGGCTTGGTGACCTCCAAAAAGTATTAAAGATGGAAGACAAGGGTTTTGTGGAGCAACGTTAGTAGAGCCCTCCTTGGGTTGAATTGGAAAGAAAGGATCAACGTGTTCTCAAATAAGTCTTCTTCAAGTGTACAGCATTTTCTCATTAGCTTAATTGAAGGTCTTCCTCCTTTGTCAACCCTCTGAATTAGGCTTAGAGATCCACTATCCATAAGGCCTTTAGGCTGTGTTCTTCTCCTTTGTTGAATATATTTCGATATGTTTCCTACCAAAAAAGAATATAATACTCCCACGAAAATAACAGACAAGAGGGTTCTATCTTTCTAATGACAAAATCCAGATGAATACATGATCATCGAGGTGGTTCCAAGAATTAGATGATCAATACTAGTCTCAAGCATTCCTTTCTTTTTTAAAACTAAGCAAGTAATCTCTTACATTTGACTAAAATATTTTGCAGAGCCAATCTAAAAATAGCTATTTCGTCAGTCATTATTTACAAAAGAAGTAAGCACTTTGTTCATATATCAGTTTTTTAAAGCACACTAAAGCACAATAGCCCTCTAGAGCTTGAGCACGAGCTAAAATCACAACAGGGGTTGTTTAAACAATGAGGCACACAAAAAATGAACAAAGGATTTGGAGCTTTCGTTAGAAATTGGGGATAAAAATCAATATCTTTTAGAAGTATTTATTTGTTTCTTTACCAACTGATAAAACTAAAACTGAAACTAAAATAAAATAGGGCTTGAGGCACCAAGCCACACATCCAAGTGAGCCTCAAGAATTGAAGCGAGGCGCACTTGTCTTGCTTTAAAAAACAGCATGTCTTTTAAGTTTTGAATATTGTAATTGTATATCCCAATGGTAGTTAGTCCTTGAATGGGGAGTGTCAAATATTAATTCACATGCTTACTAAAATTACACATTAATACCTCTTGAATTCGGTCCAATGATCTGATGTTATCCAAGGTATCCAAAGATGGCGAAAGTCCTCCATGCAAACAAAAAACCTACGCTAGGATAATAATAATACACTATTAGAACCCATCTAACAATCCAAATAAGGAATTAATGACATGAGGAACACAAACCTGACTCTCAATTAGAGCTGTAAGAGGTAAATAATCAAAGAGGTCGGTAAAGTGCTTCCAGACATTTGCATTTCCATATTTTCTCAAACACTCATCATAGAATCCATAACTGAAAAGAAACAAAATCAGATAAATAAAAACAGACAAAAAGAAAACTGGAGTAACCAAGAATTGCTTATGTGCTTGCCACACCTGTTAATTAGTTGAATATTTAAAATGGAATGATAACAATTTGCCACCTTTTCAAATATGTAAATTTTCATAAGCTTTTCATGTGCACGTGTGAAACCAGTAGGAAAAGGTGTTAAACACAACCTAGAGCAACTGAGAGGATGGGGTTGCCGATGCAAGATAAAAGCATTCAGCTTCACAACGAACAGATATTTCACAGATGTCATAAGACAATTTTGTTCCAAGAAGAGGATATGGTAGAAACCCGAGCATATCGCCATTTTCTTTTCTTTTCTTTTTTAATAGAGTGGACATACAGGCCAGTTTCCATGTATCTACACTATCTCCACCTCACAAGACAACCACAACCCCCAGATCCTACAACATTTGGACGTCAGAAAACTGATAGGATTTTAGTATAATACGTATGTGAGCGCTGGGGGGTTTGCACCACCAAACTGGTGCAACCTTTGCAAGCAGATTTTGGGAAACTAGGACCACCATTTTTATTGTCCATGCTGAATCAAGCTATTGAAAGGCTTTGAATTTCGAAGGTCCATATAATGCAATTGAAACAGAGAGAGCAAGCCATGAACCATTTAAAATGGGAGACTGTTGGAAGCATGGAAAAAAAAAAAAAAAAAAATAAGTGCACTGGTGGAAGCATGGCGTAACATTCTGTTTATGAGTACAAAATACTTCAGTTTTAATAATGTAAGAAAGTAGCGGAATATAAATAATCTTACACTTGAGTTATCTGCCTGCTCTCATGATTTCCCCTCAAGATTGTAATTCTATCTCTATAACGAACTTTCAGAGCGACTAGAAGTGAAACAGTCTCCACAGAATAGTATCCACGGTCTGCACCAGTTATATAATGATTCATGATAACAAGAAAAAAATACAAGTGCATTGCGCATGAGAGAATTCAACAAATCAACAACCTGCCACTTCATTCCATAGAAGACGGTGAAGAATACATTTCTTCAAAGGGAAACAAACTCTACTGAAAACCAAGGAACTTATATACCAGTTATTTTCACTTGTATAATCTCCTTTCCTTTTTTATGGAAAACAAAGTCAACATTGACATGAAAAAAAAATATACGAGAAAGAGGATAAAAGAAATTTATAAAACAAAAGTCCAACCAAGTATGATTATATATAAAGGCAAAAAAAGAACCATAATCTAATGATTTAATATCCTTGATTGACAGGAGATATCTATCTATCTATCTATCTATCTATCTATCTATATATATCTAACCCATTTGGTATCCCAATCTTCAGTCTCATCCTAAAAGTTACACTTTACTTTATTAAGCCATGATCCAACGAAGTGCTGAAACTCCATGTTTCCACAAACCTTTGATAGGCGTATAATCCACAGTTTTACTTGTATCCATCCACTTGCAAATAAGTAATTGAAAAAAATAACCAATTTCTCGAAATCTTGAAATTTGGTATCTACAAAGGAGGGGTGGAGATGATCATGTTGGGTGGACTGGGAGGCGGAAAGTGAGGGGGAGAGAAAGTTCCTTTGCAGACATTATTGACGAGTCCTACATCTTGTTCAACTATTGTGGCATTCTTGACCTAAGAAAAATCATATAGACATTTACGTCTGATCCAACACACATCTTTTTCATGCCCCTCTTCATCTTTTCCTTATACTAGGAAAAACTTTTATTTGTACGAGAAAGACTGTGTACAACAGGGGAGGGAGGTAAGGCGCCACCCAACCCCAAGATAATAAAGGATTAATGCTTCCTTGTGACATTTTTAAGGGAAAACCCAATATTCACAGAAAATTGTATTAGAGCTCTAGTTTTTGGGGTAAAAAATTAACTAAACCAAAAAAGTTCCCATATTTATGTTGATCATCCATTGTTCCTTTCAACCCAGAGATGCCAACAAGGACCACGCATACATTAGAGAATAAAGCTTTCACACCCCCCAAAAAAAAAAAAAAAAAAAAAAA
>NW_019268528.1:3124298-3131556 GCF_002738365.1 Cucurbita moschata
CCCCCCCCAAAAAAAAAAAAAAAAAAAACCACCACCAACCTCAAGGTGAATTTCCACAATAATATCTTTAGGCCCATAAAAGTGAAGCTGTGAGAATTAAGGCCCAGAAATATCTCACTTGATCTATCAATTTTTTCTTCTCCTATTGGTTAAAGACACTCCCCATTTCTGGAAGAAATTGTTAATAATACTTTCAAATTCTATCTTCCTCTTTTTACTCCTTGTGTATAGATTATCTGATAGAGAACTTCCATCTCTCAGCATACACACCCAAAAAGGTATTCCCCCCTCAACATCAATTACTTGTTAGGATCACTCACTTCCGGCTATCTAAGTTGGTTACAAAGGAGTCCACATTACAACTTATACGGTAACATTACTGTCCCAACTCTCTATTTGCTAAACACATTTACAATTTGAGGTATATCATTCTCTATCTCTACCAATAAGAAAAGTTCACTATACCTTCTTTCCATCAAGTGTAATGTTATAAAAAAAAATATCCTTTTTACAAAATTCAACAGTGCTACTTGCACATGTTCAAAGCAGTCTCCCAATGTTTTGCAGTGTAGGAAAACATCATTTCCCTTCTCTTTCATTCATATTTGTAGCCATTTTATGCACAATAAGTTCTACAGTTAACAGTTAAGTAGTCTTCAATAGAATATTTTGTATGAGTCTGCGTTATCTACATATGCTTATTGTGCATATACTCATGCTCAATTAGGACTCCAAGGAGGTTTTACACCTTAGAAACAATGATCTACGATAAAGCGCTATCAAATGCAGCCTGCTATCAAACTAACCCTCCACTAAGACTATATCCGTCAAACAAACAGCCAAGGATCTAAAACAAACAAGGTCAACAAAATCAAACAAATTAAGGACTAGACATAAATCCCAAAATCAACCATGTGTGGTGGTTAACTTAACCTATCGGCAAACATAAATTAGTTAGGAAGCAGATAAAAAAAAAAGGTTATAAAACTAAATATCATAAATCCAATATCGGAATAATAATAATAACAACATTAATGCATTGAAAACGTTTTCATGGGAAAGTAGTCTGCTACAGAATAATATTAAAGGAAAGAGTGCGAGAAGATGACCTAATAACCACATTCAGTGTCAAAAACTCACCCACATAATCACCCATGAAGAGATAATTAGTGTCAGGAGCATTCCCTCCTATCCGAAACAGTTCGACGAGATCATAAAACTGGCCATGAATATCCCCACATACGGTCACGGGGCACTTCACCGGCTGGACGTTCCATTCCTCCACCAATATCGTCCTCGCGTGATCACAAAGCGTCTTAACCTCAGCCTCCGACAGCGGCTTACACTCCATCAGATGCTCGATCTGACGGTCCAGATCCGCGTGAGACGGCATCGTGTTTGCGAACTCTTCAGATCCGCAATTACAGATCGAAGATTGCGACGGGAGGCGATCGAGAAGCTACCGATCTCTCCACGCTCCGGGAGAGAGAGAGAGAGAAAGAGAGCGAGAAAGAGAGAGAGAGAGAGAGAGAGAGAGAGAGAGAGAGAGAGATAGAATCCCTCGCTTTCTCAATCGGATTGCAAGAGCATGAGAATCAATCAATGGCAGGAAATTGGTAAGGTAGGTTAGAAACAGGGGGAATCGAGGAAGAAGAAAGGTTGAAGTTCAAAAGGTGGGGATCATCATCATCATCATCAGCTACAGCTCGTTTTCTGGGGAAATTTCATGAAATGGAAATGGAAATGGTATTTATGTGAAAAGTGGGATTTGCCAAAATGAAACTCGAATGCAAATGAAATGCGTCATAACCACCATTCAACCTTCATTCCTTTTCTTCTTTTTTCTTTTTTCTTTATTATTATTATTATTAGGCTAAATTAATATATTTCTCTAATTAAATTCAATAAAACTTTTACTTTTAAAGAATTTTTTTAAAAAAATACTTTTAAATTTTAAAATATTACAAAATTATAATAATTTTCATAAAAAAATGTTTAAAAATTTTATATACCGACCAAAACTGTCTATCTACGCCTTGTAATGGTAAATAGTTTTCAAACTTTTTTTTCTTTAATATTTAACTATATTAATATTATTTTTGAAAGTTCATTATATTTGAAATATAATATTAATAGTTCAATTCGAGTATTTTTCAATCATTAAAAAAAATTAAGTTTATTTTTTAAGATTTTTTTAACAATAAGAATATTAATGAAATTTTGTATTAGAATAATTTAAGGGTTTATTAAAATTTTTGAACTATATTTTTATTAATATATCTATTTTTTCTCCTTAAATCTCATATTCGCACTTTGATTATAAAAAAAAAAGTTTGATTAATAAAAAAATAATGAAAAAGATAAATATTAAAATAATTTAATATTAAATTTTATAATTTAATAGCATCTACGTGAAAAAATTAGAAAATATATATGACATCATTTAAATTTACAACATCATATACATTTATTTACGTGACGATTAATGTATAAAAATATTATAAAAATAATTTTAAGGATAATATATGCGAATTTTAGCATAACAATACTCGTTCGGACCGATATAATTAACAAGAAATTAGAAATTTGAACTAAAATAAATATTTAATTTTAAAGTTAAAAAGAGAGAAAATTCAGATTTTTTTTTTCCTTTTTTTTTTGGAGCAGAAAAGGAAATTTCAGATTACATTTATTATATATTATTATTTTTATTTTTAATGATTGTCCGCTGGTCAAAGAGTGGAATATGGAAAGTAGGGATAAATTTTATTTTCCCGGTTTGTCCGCTGAGTCAAAAGCAAATAAGATCATGCCACGTGTCCAATAGACGTTCAATTGGACAACTTTTCGTGATCCCGCTGCGAACATTAGCAAAGTTCCAAATATAATGTTTTGCAATTTTATTTTTAACTTCGTTCCATCCATTTTCTCCCTTAATTTTTAATTTAACTTTTAAAAAATATACCTTTTAGACTTTATATTTTAATTTAAAAAAATATCTTTTAACTTTTAAATTTTTTGTTTAAAAAATATTTAGTATTTAAAAAATATTTTTAAAATATCTATAAAATGCCTTCGATTTTTTAATTTTTTTTATTAATATCTTTCTGTTTTTTTAAAAAATTTAAATAATATTTTTACTCTAAATATTATCTTTAAAAAATATCTATAAAATTAAAAAAAAAAATGGGAACACCCTTAACTTTAATAAATAAATAAATTTAATTTTTTTTAGGAATAGATTTAAAAAATTCATGAGTATTTTGAAAATGTGTAAAAAAAAAAATAAATAAAAATTAGTATAAAGGATATTAATTAAACGAAACTATAAAAGTATTTTTTTTATTTGAATGTTTATCGTTATTTTAGAAACAAGTATTAACCATATCCGTCCAAAACTAATGTTAAAAGTATATTTTTTAATTTTTTTAAAGTTTAAAAATATTTGTATTAATTTAACTTAAATTTTATTTATTTAATTTTTGAAATTGACTACTAATTTTAAAAATTAAAAAATTAAAAACGTTGCATGTGTAATTATTATATTATAATTTTAATTTTTAAAATTAAAAATAATAATGTTAGAAGTATTTATATGACACGATGATCCAACTAACTCGGACTATCTACCTCAAACCATACAAGTTGGATTAGACTAGATTTTTTTTTTTTTTAATTGAATTGAATTTTTAGAAAATCGAAAATTGGATTTGATCCGGGGGTTTATATCTTTTGGTCAGGTCCGATTGACCCGAAATTAGAGTTACAATTCAATTCAACGTTACCCTATTTTTTTAAAAAAAATTAAGAATATTTGACATTTGTAACCGATTTTAGTAATGTATTGTCGGTGGTAAATATTTGATATTTAAATTTTATGAAAATTTAATTACTAATGTAATTTTTTAAATAATTAATAAAATAAGAAGAACTTGACAACGTAGGATGTGAACTCTATTCGGGTTATTCGGGTCACCAACCCAATCGTGTACCTTCCTTAATAAAATTATTAAACTAGAAGTATTATATATATATATATATATATATATCATCCAAGAGGAGAGTGCCTTCCTTTGAATCTAAACTAAGTGATAATACTCGTTTACTACGGTTGATTGTTAACCATGTTGCGTACGGGCTAAAAGTGAAGTTGAGTCGACTAGACAAGTTGCACACACAGGTCGAGCTGCATGCATGTTTGTTGGGCTTGCGTTGTTGGAGTTTGGTCGTGGACTTGGTGCACGTTGCATCGAGTTGGCTCAATGAGAAAGCCTTCCTTTCGTCTCCGGGTGACTGAGAGAACAAAGATCAAGATCCACCTTTGCTAATGTTTTTGTGCGTAAATAAAACGTTTTTTTAAAGTATTTTAATCAATCGAGTTATATTCGTATTTAATGATAAAGTTTGAACTTTTTGTGGTCATAAAAAATTTTATAAGGTTATTTTATTTGTTTTATTTTATTTCAATGTGTCACGGTCTTCTGCTCAGTCATATTTGTCCAAAGCGTATTGTTTATAGTTGCATGTCGGATGTCCTAGTCATGCTTGTCCAAAGAGTGTTGTCCATGACTACTGCATGTTCCAAACCACTCATGCTTTCATATTAGATAGATCTTTACTGTTTCATGTTGTGTTAATACGAGAATGTGTATGCTTTCATATTAGATACATCTTTACTATTTCATTTTGTGTTAATACGAGAGTGTATAACTAACTGTTCACCAAAATCATGTCTACACGCGTCAGGGTTAAAATGTCCCAAAATGTACAGTAGGGGGATATGACTAGTTGTCACTTTTTCCTACCTGAGTTATATGCTATCAAAGTCGTTGTTGTTGCCTACTCGCTTTTAGCTTATAACATTTGTTTCTTTCAAATTGTTTTCAACCTATTTCTCGCTCAAATTTTCTAAAATATTTCTCATACTTGACTTGTTCGTTGGGTTAGAACAAGTGCAACACAATTGTTATCTCACTATTGCAAGAGTGCGAATGTGGCACATTGGTGACATTGCACACCAGCCATCGTCGTGTCATTGAAACTTCTATTTGAAGTGGAAAATTAGTAAGTTTCCACATGCCTTGTGATTCCTATATCACTTCCGCTTCAGTTATGATGTAGTGTTCATATTTGTCCTTAACATTGTGATAAGGATATTGAGTACCGAAGTTGGAGGTTTGATGTGTTTTACACTTTTGGGTAAGTAGGATGTAATGGCTCAGGTCTACCGTTAGCAGATATTGTTCTTTCTCGACTTTCCCTTTCACTTTTCCTCAAAATTTTAAAAATGCGTCTGCTACGGAAAGGTTTCCACACCCTTATAAAAGGTGTTTCGTTCTCCTCCTCAACCAACGTGATGGGAATAGGACTGTATATCGAAAACTGTTATCGCAAAGACTTGAGGTAAGTGATGTTCCTATTGAAACTCAATTTGTTTTGTTTGCTGTCATGTTTTATTGATCATGAAAAATATATGTTTAGGGACTGCCTTGTGGTTTTTGAATACAATGAGTGTGGTAAGGGTTATAGGTTATGTGTATTCGGTAACCAACTACTGTATCTGGTAGTCAACTCCTAATTGTCAACCACTAATGGTCAGTCATGAGTGATTGTTGAAAAAGATTTTTAGAGAATATACCCGTGTATTTCGGATAATTAACCACGAGGTTCCCTTAATTTCGATTGATCAACTTTAAGATGGTTTTGCATATCCTATCTTAAAAATTATTTTGAGGTAAGGGCAAGATTGTAGCACGGAAGTGAAGAGAATGATGAGCAAGACTTTGAGAATAATTTTACTGAAATATCTTTTAGCATATTTTCATATATTGTAAAGTATAAATTTTTAGTGTTAAGTGACGTTTCTGATCGATACGTGTGAAAAATTGGGTTGTTACAACTAGTATTCGAGCCTAGTTTTGAAGTTCTATAGACTTCTTACATCGTAAGCTATAAAAAGTTGCTCATGACTAAGCAGTACACCGTTGTCACTTCTGGGTACGTCAAGCTATGTAATAGAAGTTAATTCATTGTCCTTGCTTTGTTGAAGGGAGAAAATGAATTGATATGCATGCCATTAAGGTTATGGAATTTTCCGTTAGGTTAAATGGTAGATTAGGGATTCGAAAAATAATGCCCCTACTTGAAAGAGGGTAGGGAAGGATTGAGAATCGAGGTGGACTTGCAAGGGTTCAAGAGAACCCAACCGCTGAGATGTAGCTCGAGAAAAGTTAGTACAATGTGATATTATGCCCAATCGTAGGAGCTTTTCACCCGAGTCAACTAGACAACTTACGATGATGGAGGTATCACAATCTTTGGTACAAAGAGTTGTGGCATATCTAATTCCAAATGTTGTGGTCTAGAGTATATAGGGCAGGTGGCCCAACCCAACTCAGACAACGTGGATACTTCTCATAAGGGCAAGTATTTTAAGACTACAAACGATGGGACCCAGAGAAATTTGATGGAACATATGGCAATTTAGTGGTGGGTGAATTGTGGCTAGGAGATGAAATATTTGATCATATGAAGTACTTTGAAGAACAAAGGTTGAGTTGTGTTACATCCGTGCTCCAGAAAGATTGACCTGACCTGACCACTTGAGCACAGTTCAAGAAGGCTTTCCTAAGGAAATATTTCAAGCCAGTGCAACAATACAAGTAGGAAGATAGAATGTTTCATCATGGGCTTGAGATCTGAGGTTCGATGAGCTCTGTATGCTCGTGAGCTATCTAACTATGCCACAACACTTCGACCGGTGGAGACTGATCGATGACCTTAAACCCCAATGGATTTAAATTATTAAGATGAAATTAAGTTATTTAATTTTTTTTTTTCCTTCGAGTTTCTTTAATCTTCGTCTCATCGTCAGTCGAGAGCTTTTCACACGCCTCAGGTAGGCTTAGGTCTCATTACGTTTAGCCCATCCTTTGAACCTAGGTTAGTTCGAGCTAAGTTTGGGCTTGAGCTCAATCCTTTATCTGGCCCAACTTTTCCATAACGGTTTGGGCTAATTTAGGCTTTCGGCCCATATGAGTTTAGATTTTCTTGAGCCTAGCCCATTTATTTTAATGAACTTAGAATCATTTGGGAGCCGGGGCTAATTATTATTTGATTTTGGGTCGAAAAATGCAAACACACGTGATATGTTTCATGAATGGTGGAACCTGTTTTTCATGATTGCTCGTTAGACTCTTTTTTTTTTTTTTTTTTTTTTTTTTTTTTTTTTTTTTTTTTTTTTTTTTTTTTTTTTTTT
>NW_019268528.1:3132219-3154890 GCF_002738365.1 Cucurbita moschata
TTTTTTTTTTTTTTTTTTTTTTTTTTTTTTTTTTTTTTTTTTTTTTTTTTTTTTTTTTTTTTTTTTTTTTTGTAGGGCTGAATGTGTCATATTTCTCTCCACATAGTTCATGCATGCGTGTATAAACCCATTAGCGGACTCGTATACTTACTTACATCTAGGCTTGACTATGAACTAGCGAGCTCGCAATATCGAAAATCAACAAAAAAAAGAAAGGAACGTTTTTAATATCATAGTGTATGAATCTATATGTAATATACTGGAGATGTAATCCATGCATGCGTAACGACATGCTTGAAGTCCCTCATTAAAAATCATAGTTTAGTGAAATGATGCTCATAATATTTTCATACTTATCACATAATGAGTTCTAGTGAGACGTGGATACATATTAATGGTATTTAATTCATGCTTATCCTACACTATTATTTTTGACATAGAGGGAAGTTCGGAGATTAAGAATCTCTAGTGTGTGAACCAACTACACCACAGACAAGATGAGATTCCAAATTAACGCCTTAAAAACATAATGCTAAATATGTCTAGGCCCAGGTTTGAATTGGGGACCCTCTAGTATGTGAGACTAGAGTGATAACCAACTACACCACCGAGACAAGATAGGGTCTGAGCCCAGGTTTGGGCTGGGAACCTCTAGTGTGTGAGACTAGCGTGATAACCAACTTAACCAACTACACCACCCAGACAAGATGGGATTCCAAATTAATGCTTTGAACTCGAATCTAACACTCATATTTCGCGAAACTTCTAGAAGTGAAAATGTTGATAATGCTAAAAATGTCTGGGCTCTGGGGACCTCTGTGTGAAACTAGCATGATAACTAACTACACCACCCAGACAAGATGGGACCTCGGTGTGTGCTAAAAATGTCTGGGCTCTGGGGACCTCTGTGTGAAACTAGCATGATAACTAACTACACCACCCAGACAAGATGGGACCTCGGTGTGTGCTAAAAATGTCTGGGCTCTGGGGACCTCTGTGTGAAACTAGCATGATAACTAACTACACCACCCAGACAAGATGGGACCTCGGTGTGTGCTAAAAATGTCTGGGCTCTGGGGACCTCTGTGTGAAACTAGCATGATAACTAACTACACCACCCAGACAAGATGGGACCTCGGTGTGTGCTAAAAATGTCTGGGCTCTGGGGACCTCTGTGTGAAACTAGCATGATAACTAGCTACACCACCCAGACAAGATGGGACCTGTGTGTGAAACTAGCATGATAACCAACTACACCACCCAGACAAGATGAGATTCCAAATGAACGTTTTGAACTCGAATCAACACTCATATTTCGCAAATCTTCTAAAAGTGAAAATAATGCAAAAAATGTCTGAGCCCCAGGTTTGAATGGGAACCTCTAGTGTGTGAGACTAGCGTGATAACCAACTACACCACCCAAACAAGGTGAGATTTCAAATCAACGTTTTGAACTCATATTTCACGAATCTTCTAAAAGTGAAAATGTTGTTAAGGAAAAAGTAAAAACATAAGGTTAGAAAACATTTGAGCCCACGTTTGGGCTAGGGACCTCTAATGTGTGAGACTAGAGTGATAACCAAAGACACCACCCAGACAAGGTAAGATTTCAAATTAACGCTTTAAACTCGAATCAACACTCAAAAGTAAAAACATAATTTTAAAAATTGACGTTTGTAGAGGTTATCCAAAACTCGAGCATTGGTAGAAAATGAATATAAAAATGTGTCCCATAAAAATTTAGGATTCCGATGAAACAAATATATATGTGTGAGATTTGATGAAACCAAAGATAAAAGCTTAGCCTTTTTCTTTTTTCCCTTTATAGTAAATGGCTTGCAGATATTTGAATGCATATCTTGCTTTTAGACCACTCTATCCAATCAAAACTCAAACAACAAAAGCCACACCAAACAAAAGAAACCCATTACCACTCTCAAAAAGCTTATAACTTAAGGACACTCCCATCGTATATTTATACAAATTTAATTAAAACCCGATACATCAATAATCGACCCCATAGTATGCACGATAATCAAATATCGTCGCTTCTTATGATTCCATTAAACTTCACTAATCGTCGTTTCTTACATGTTCTTACTCCTCATTCAACATCTATTTCTTATGACACTGTTCTAAATCCATAATAATTCAGCTAATACCCTAACCTAAACGTAGTTACTGTGAGATCCCACATTGGTTGGAGAGGGGAACGAAACATTCTTTGTAAGGGTGTGGAAACCTCTCCTTAGTAGACACGTTTTAAAAATTTTGAGGGGAACCCCAGAAGGAAAAACCCAAAGAGGACAATATCTGTTAGCGGTGAATTTACGTGGTTACAGTTAAACTCTCTAATTCTCGAATGAAAAAAAAATGAGGTAATACCGTCAATCCAATGAATATGGAACTCTTTTTGTTATGCAAATGAAACGAAATCTAACTGAAAGTATGTCGAGATGATATGTTTTAGCCTAAATTCAAAAAAACTGTCCCGAAATGGAAAACCAAAGAGGACAATATCTGCTAGGGGTGAGCTTGTGTTGCTCCAATTAAACTCTCTAATTCTCGAACCAAAAGAAAAATGAGGTAATACCGTCAATCCGATGAATACGAAATGCTTTTTGTTATGCAAATGAAACGAAACCCAATTGAAAGTATGTTGAGTTGATATGTTTTAACCTAAATTCAAAAAAACTGTCCCGAAATGGAAAACCCAAAGAGGACAATTTCTATTAGCGGTGGACTTGCGCAGTTACAGTTAAACTCTCTAATTCTCGAACCAAAAGAAAAATAAAGTAATACCATCAATCCAATGAATATGAAACGATTATTGAATCGAAAGTAGGTCCGTTTTAACCTAAATTGAAAGACAAAAACTAGTAAATATTTGGTCACATATTTGAGATAATTTACAATATTGCCATGGAAACTAAAGAGAATCTCAAAGCAAAACACAAAATGCAAAGGCCACCTTTAATTTTTGTTCCCCTTTCTTTTCTTTTCTTTTCTTTTCTTTTCTTTTCCTTTTACCTTTAATGGGTGGAATTCACTTTATTAAGCTTAGGGAACCCTTCTCCCACCTTTTAATTAAAGTATAAAACAAACATCCCTTAATTATTATTTTTATTTTAATTACATAAACCTAATTTGGTGATCAAACAACCAATCAAATCTTTTTCTTTTCTTTTTATAATTATCTTTATAAAATTAGTTTGTGATGTTCAATAAAAAAATTATTCAAAAGTGGTTTTTAACTATTTTTTAAAAGCATTTATTAAAATTTTAAATTTTGTGCGGGTTCGAACTAGATAAACACGCCTGGTAATAAATACACATAAACTTTAAAATTTAAAAATAAAAAACAAAAATATTATCGAACGAGTCCTAAATTCTAACCGAGAATTGATTTGATAGGTTTTCATCATTCATTCCTAAAGTAACACATACAAGATAGCTGATGGTGCAATCTTGTGTCATCTTGAAAGCCCAGTTTCATTCCCGAGGTTAAGCCTTGCCGGGTGGTCTTCCAGAGTTTCCTGCTCTCCTACAAAACGAAAAACCAAAAAAAAGTTCAAGTCTTGAGTCGTTTTTCGATTTTCGAGACGTTTAGTAGGTTAACGATTGTAGAACGGAGCTGAATCATCGACTATTGAACGGATACTCAAAACTTAAGAACGAGTATTAGTAATGGATAAAGAGATATTGATTAAGTAAAAGGCATGGAATATATTGAAGTACACACATATACACCTTTTATTTACTGTGGTTTTAAAGATGTTTGTGTCACCTTCAACCAAGGACTTTAAATGACACCCTTTAAGCTAAAAGAACTCAATGTAACAGTTTTAAAAGGCAAAGTGAGAAAAATTTAAACTTTTTATCTCTCCCTCTCTTTCTCTCTCTAAATCTATCCAATTTAAATAGAAAAACACGACATACAACACCCATGTCATGTTTTACGAGCTGAATTAAAGTAGCTCAATTGATTAAGACATATAATTTTATTAAAAATTCAAACAACGTAGTACCTGTTATGAATAGGATCAGGGCCATTAGGAACTCTTCTTTTACTCATGTAGTTGAGATGCCATTCTGAACGAACAACGTCCTTGCCACCACGACCACCGACCACCTCCATCTCTTTAGAAATTCCACCGAATTGAGCTGCCGTCGTTGTCGTCGTCATCCCGGTTGCCACCGATTGTCCCCGTTGATGGGAACCATTCACTAACAAAAGCCAAATAAACCCCATAACAGCCATGGCCTTACAAGAAGGAGAATAAGAACTCATTTCCTCTCTCTCTAGACAATAGTATGCTCTTAAAGCTTGAACAACATGGGCAATCTTTGAGAGAAATCACTACATGACAGGATTTTGATTTTGGGATGTTGAGAGAGAGAGAGAGAGAGTGAGGAGAGAGAGAGAGAGGAGAGAGAGAGAATAAATGGCTTCAAACATGAGAAGGAGGGAACCCTTGTTGCTTTATACTACGACACTCATCTTTTACTTTGGCTTTGTGTGTATTTTGATGCACAAACCAAAACAAAGAGACGTCTTTTTACGTACAAATGGAAAGAAAGAATCAAAATACGAAGTAATAAAGAGGATTATTATATTGTTGGTGGTGGCATGCATGCATGATAATATCCTTTTACGAGCTATTTATAAGAACATTAAGATGTATGCAATTAAGAACATTAGCTATACAACATCTTAAGCTTGAGTTGATGTTAAATGTTTTTGCTTTTGTTTGTGGGTCACACACAAATTCACTTTTGAACTCAACCAAATCATTTACAATGATTCGAACTAAAGTTTAACATTGATATTGTAGGCTTGGAATAATATTTAAGGACAAAAAAAGGATTCACTAGTAGTGGAAAAGAATCGTTGGACTACGTCAACCATGTCCGGTGTTCAAAAAACATACGTAACTCGAAAAACCCATTAGAAACCCATTCAACCTAACTCAGGGTTATAAAGTTACGTGGGTTGGGTTGAGTTCAAAGAACTGAAAACGGTATGAATGAGATTAATTTATGAGTTTCTCTCTAAGAATGTATGATTAATCCAACAGGTATATGAAAGTTATCTTATTTATAATTAAATAAATTACTAACGATATGGAAATAGTAATAAATGGAAAGATAAATATGGTAATAAGACAAATATTAAATATTTGTCTTATAATAAAATATTAAATATAATATATATGGTAAACTATAATTTATTACTAAATATCCTTAACACTCTCGAATTAGATTGAGTTGAATTTGTTAGATGAGCACGACTCTACACAATGGTATGATATTGTCCACTTTGAGCATAAACTCTCATGGCTTTGCTTTGGGCTTCCCCAAAAGGCCTCATGCCCGTGGAGATGGTATTATTTGATTATAAACCCATGATAATTCCCTAGATTAGCGTGAGACTTTCATCTAACACCTCCCCTTGAACAAAGTACACCTCCCCTTAATCGAGACTCGACTCCTTTTTCTTTTGGAGTCTTAGTTATTTTTTACTATGTCTTCGACCTTTTCTTTTGGAGTCCTTTGTTCGCCATTTGATGATTCTATTGGCATGACTAAGTTTAGGGCATGACTCTAATACCATGTTAGATGAACACGAATCTTCACAATGATATGATATTGTCCACTTTAAGCATAAGCTCTCATGGCTTTGCTTTGGGCTTCCCCAAAAGGCCTCGTGCCAATGAAGATATTATTCTTTGATTATAAACCCATAAATCAATGATTGTTCCCTAAATTAAATTAGCCACGTGTGACTTTCGACTCCAATTTATTGAAATTTTAAAATATATATATACATATATTTATTTTAAATATTTAGAGATAAATTTTCAAAATACATATTGAAATTGAGTTGCAAATTTTAATTTAATTTTCGAAAATAAATAGATGTTTTACGAACTAACATTTTACTTTTATTAAAAATAAAAATTTGAATAAATGACATAAATAACTCGATCCAACTCAACCCTAAAATTTATAGTTAGACAATTATTTAATAAGAGTTGTTTGAGTTGGAAAAGTATAGTTTAAACAATTGGGTTGGCTGATCCAACCCAACACATGAACACCCCTAATAATAACTATATCCTCTTGCTCATGCGAGTTGACCACAAGTTCTCATTGCAGGCTTGAACAGTCGAGGCTCCCGTACTTAGCTAGAAATCTTGAAAATCTATGTTTTAGGTATAAATCAAGCAACGACTATTACGTCTCAATGTCCGATTACAAAGTCGAGAGACGAAAGGCTACAACAAACTTTAAGGAGATGTCAAACTACGCTAAACTCGACAAATGAGATCTATAAGATGTTGGAGTCTTTTCTTACAATGTTGCGTGAAAGTCGAGCTTCAATGTATCGTGAAGCCTTTTACTATGGGAGTCAAGGTTGAGATGTGGCCAGCCATGTAACTCAGGTAGGTATCAGCTTTTCAATCTTAATTACCCACTTAAAAATTGGCTTTTGGTCTTCTTTGGCCAATTAGGTTAAGAATGTCAAAAGGGCTATTAAAAGCCTTATTTTTCTATGTTAGATCTTACATGCTAAGAGAATGTATATGGCAAGGTACAAGATTTTTTGATTGATTATAAATTGGGGAACCCGTTTAAAAAAATAGTTAGTGATTTATTTATGAGAATTATTAATGATTTTAACTCGAGGAAAGTATAGGAAATTTGTTAGGATTCTCTTTTCGAATTATTTTTTCTACTTTGCTTATTTGTTTTGGTGTATTTCGATCAAGGGTCACATCCAACATTTGATAAAAGAGCTAGGATGTAAAAAAAAAAATGTTGTCAATATAAAATGTTGTTGGAGGAGACGTGACAACGATAAGGAGCAGAAGGGAGGAGAGTGTAACGCTCCAATACTCGTTACTTACAAAGAGTAACTATGCAGCATGGTCAATAAAGATGCGTATTAGTTTACAGGCACAAGGCATGTGGGACACCATCGAGCATGGTGACGACTTTGAGGAACGTAAGAATAGGATGACTCTTGCTGCCATCTACTAAGTAGTCCCAAAGAACGTCCTTCTCATGTTGGTAGAGAAGGACACAACAAAGTTAGTGTGGGAGATGCTAAAAACAATGGATGTAAATGTGGAACGAGTCAAGAAGCAAAAGTGCATACTTTGAAGCTAGTTTGAGGCTATCTGTATGAATGACAGTGAGTTAATAGATAACTTTTCCATGAAGTTAACGACGACCATCACCGACATTCGTTTGTTAGGCGACTAGGTGGTGGAGATCTCCTAAGAGAAGGGTTGCCATAATAATTATTAATCCACGACCCACTCCACGAGAACTCATTGGATAGGTCGAATGGTGCCCATCTACCAAAATTGCTTGACTAAGGGAATAATTTTTGGGTACAGTGAGACGTATAACATAACAACAACATTATTCAATGTAGAAAATCTATCGAAAAAAATCATACCCAAAAACTATTTTTTTTAGTCCAAAGAATACACAACTCATTCTAGAATATCATATAGTAAAAAGTTGGTAGCTTCTTTTATTTTTATTATTATTATTATTAGTGTAGAAACAACATAATTAACACTCAAAATGGATTCCTAAATGCTTCAAATCTATTTTCAATCTCTTTAATGTTCACAAAATTCCATAATCTAATCTTCAATATTAAATAATTGTTTGGTGGGAGAGAATATATCCAATAACTTTGTTACTCCAACCAGCTTCTCCCTCAAGATATGCTCATGCATGAAAATTATGGTAGAATCTGTATGTACCTGCTACACTGACTCGAAAATCTCGATCAATTCAATTCAACTCGTAAAGTGTTTGAGATGAATTATCGACTTAGACCCAATTGAGTTTAAATAATATAAATTTTTTATGGGTTTGATTGGTTTATAGATTCCCTAAAACTAGTTTAGATTTATCCGAACCCACTCTAATTTTCTATGGGGTTTTATGTCTATTTTGGCCCGTTATATATAACCGTCTACCTCACGATTTTAAAATGCGTCTATTAGAGAGAAATTTCCACACTTTTGTCATTTACAACCGTGAGAAGTTTAAATTTTTTAATGTAATTTTTAAAAATATATTGAAATTGAGTTATAAAATTTAATTCAATATTTAAAAATAAATAAATATTTTTTTACCTATTTGATTAAATAATTTGAACTAATTCAATCAAAATATTGACCTAATTCAATTCATAAACACTCTAATTAATAATTATATCATAAAATTAAGCACCTTATTATTGATTTAATATGTTCCCTCAAATTAGGTTTGATTATAATAATAAGTCTTGAAAGTTACGAATGAGGGATTCTCTTCCCCAAATGCCAATAAATTCCCAAAATCAAAATGTGTAGCCGCCAAAGGCATAGTTTCAAAACAATTATTCTAAACCATTTTTTAATTATAAAAATTTACTTATTTTTTAATGATGTTTCAATGACCCGAATATTTTTCAAATTTCGACTGTATCAGCTCATTAGTGAAGAGGTAGAGATTCTACCTTAGTTACCCAACCAGTGGAGTCAAACCTAACTCGTTAGAGTACCTTAATTTAAAAATATACATTAGTAATATTATGTAACGAGCTCAATAACGGTGTCTAGATGAGTTTCGTGTGGGACTCTATCTCAAAAGATGACAGCCCACCCCCAATATATTGAGACAAGACCTACCCACCTAGCTCCTAAGTTAGTGTACATCGACATGATAAATGTAGATAATTGTCCCAACTGAAAAAAAATATATATTTATGCAATTATACAAATGTTTTAGACCTAAACCCTAAATCCTAAACACAATATGAATACCTTTTATAGTAACATCAATATCAACAAACATTTAATATTCAAAATTCAACCTAGCACCAAGACACTGCGATGTAGTTATCCGAAGGAAAATTCCCATCTACTCAACTAAATATTCTCAAATCGACTTGAAAATTCCAAATTGATTAGCATAAATCTAAACATAAAAATGATTTTCATGGTTAGGAACTAATTTACAGCATTTAAAACGAGTTAGATCGTTACCCACTAACTTTCACTAGAAAAGGTTCATGCTTTCGCTTGGTTTATGTTCGAGTGCATTTGAGCTTGCAAATCTAACCTCTACCGACTATGGGTAATTCAATCTTAGGTCGTTTGAAGCGTAGGTCACTAAACTAAAGTGATTTATGACCCATATAGATTGCCTAACTATTGTTGTTCAACGAGCTCGTCATCGTAGCAATTGATGTCGCCAGTCAAAAGTTGAGTGCATGGCGATCATCGTGAGTCTATCACCCTCGTGAAGAAGCAAGTTAATTAAATGTTTAAGAGGACATAATAAACACTTTTGAAAGTTCAGAACCAAATTCAAAGTTTAGAAACTAAACTTGTAATTTAACCTAAATGGACCGTAACAATCTAGAATAGGTTTAAACCAACCAAACAACACATTTTTTGTTTTGGTTCAAGTCTCAGATTTCATTGTGTGGCAAAAGAGGGAAAATACAGTGGTCAAAAGGGATAACAGAACAGTCCAAGAAGAGATAGACTCGGTAGAAATATCGTGTGCCTGCATACAAGACTCGAGACTCGGGAATACGAATATACATTTGATACAAATACAAGTCTAAACAAAGTTCGTGTCAACAGTCATAAACATAGATTATAGCAAATATTAAAATGCATATTAACTAATGTTCTAAGACAGCTTAGAAAATGAAGCAATGCCTGTATGACCATATGAGGCCTCCCAGTTGCTCCCATCAAACTGCCTAATCTCAACATGGGTCAATGTTCCAGGATCAACACATTTGAAAGTAATGGCAACTCCATCTGGGTTTGAGCGTGGATGGTAAAATGAGGTAATGCCACAAACTTTACAGAAGGTATGTTTTGCAGTGTGAGTACCAAACGTATAGGTTGAAATAAAGTTCTTGGAATCTCCTAAAAGTTTGAACCGTTCCAAAGGCACAATAAAATGTGTATTGGCCCTCATGAAGCAATCAGAACAGTTACAATCCCAAGCTACGACACTAGTAGGTGCTTCGACTCGCCATCTTACGTTCTTGCAGTGGCATCCACCGTTATGCACAACTAACTCGGAGTCCATTATAGAAGAAATCACCCCTTTCAATCTTTTAGTGAATGATTGTTCGCTTTCCTGATAAAAAATGGTCATAGGATTTAAATCTTCATCTTGTTGTAAACTAGCCCTGCTAAACTAACTAATTCGAAAAGGAAAATTGTTCTAGAATCAAATTGTATTCTCTTACTATTTTTCGATTCTTTTCTTTTTGACAAGAGACAAATGTTTCATCGAGAAAAATAGAATACAGCCAAAACGCCAAAGGAGAGACAAATTCCTTGTAACTTAAGTGTAGGGGTGGATTGTGAGATTCCTCATCGATTAGAGAGAGAAACTGTGAGATCCCACATTGGTTGAAGAGGGGAACAAAACCTTCCTTATAAGGGTGTGGAAACCTCTCCATAGTAGATGCGTTTTAAGACCGTGAGATTGACGGTGATGCGTAATAGGCCAAAGCGGACAATATCTACTAGCGGTGGGCTTGGGCTATTACAGGAACAAGTGCCAGCGAGGATGCTGGGCATCGAAGCTAGGCTCGAAGGGGGTGGATTGCGAGATTCCACATCGGTTGGAGAGGGGAACGAAACATTCTTTATAAGGGTGTGGAAACCTCTTCCTAGCATACGCGTTTTAAAACCTTGAGAGGAAACCTGGAAGGGAAAGCCCAAAGAGGACAATATCGGCTAGCAGTGGGCTTGGGCTGTTACAGGAACGAGTGTCGGCGAGGATGCTAGGCCCTAAAGGGGTGAATTGTGAGATCTCACATCGATTGGAGAGGAGAATGAAGCATTCTTTATAAGAGTGTGGAAACCTCTCCCTAGTAGACGCGTTTTAAAATCAACCTCTCCCTAGCAGACGCGTTTTAAAATCAACCTCTCCCTAGCAGACGCGTTTTAAAATCAACCTCTCCCTAACATACGCGTTTTAAAATCTTGAGGGGAAGCCTGGAAGGAAAAGCCCAAAGAGGACAACTTCTGCTAGCGGTGGGCTTGGGCTTGGGCGGGCCATTAAAAAATTGCTTCCAATCTAAGTTAATTGAAAAGCTGACATAATTACTGAAATCCGTATGAATGGTACTCTAATTTGAGGTCATCTACTGTATTGTACATTTAGCCAATAGTTCAGACATCATTGAAGATCCTATTGTTTCTTTCTAATCACAGGGAGGCACGCAAGACCCTATTATCACTCTTTTCATAAAGTTCTAACCTTTGCGTTGGATCTGCTAACTAAAAAAACACTTTCAGAAGCCAGTTTTCCATGGAAGGGCACTTACCGCCCCAAAATAGCTTGGATAAAGTAGAACGCAAGCTTGGAATGATTAGAGTTGAGCTTCAAAATAACCAATTTGTGAAAAGATTCTTTTTAATCTATCTTCGTCGAGGCCAAACTAGAGATCAAATGTAACGGCCCAACTACACCACCAAACAATATTGTCCTGTTTGGCTTTCTCTTCCAGGCTTCCTCTCAAAATTTTTAAAACGCGTCTGCTAGGGAGAGGTTTCCACACCCTTATAAGATTGTTTCGTTCTCCTCCCCAACCGACATGGGATCTCACAATCCATCCCCCTTTGGGGCGCAACATCCTCGTTGGCACTCGTTCCCTTCTCCAACAGATGTGGGACCTCCCCAATCCACCCCCTTTGGGGCCAGCATCCTTGCTGGCACATCGCCTCGTGTCCACCCCCCTTCGGGGTTCAGCCTCCTCTCTAGCACATCGCTTAGTTTCTAGCTCTAATACCATTTATAACGACCCAAGCCCACCGCTAGCAGATATTGTCCTCTTTGGGCTTTCCCTTCCACGCTTCCTCTCAAAGTTTTTAAAACATGTCTGCTCGGGAGAGATTTCCACACCCTTATAAAAAGTGTTTCGTTCTTCTCCCCAACCGATGAGGATCTTGCATCAAACTTGGAAGAAAAGTAGAACCACATTCCTTCTATCAAAAACTCCTTCATAAGCCTACATACAACCTTAACTGGTATGCGTAGAAGAAATACTCAAAGCAAAAACTGGGATGTGACTATCAAGTTACTACAATATCACATAAGAAAGGAAAGAATGTCAATCCAATTATATGCTCCTCAGGGCCTTTTCTCAAGGTGGCCTTCGATTGTCTAAGAGGAACCCTCCTAATTACTACTCCACCAACAATGAAAGTAACTTTCTTTCTCATCCCAAATTGGATGAAGCTTAAATCAACAGATTCAAAATCAAAGGCCAGCAAGAACAGAATTTAACAAACATAAACGGAATCACATATCAAAGCTTTCGAACATGAGCACCTACTGGTAATATATTACACTAAAAGAATGCAGAGATGATAGTTTTGAATATGAACATACCTTAAACAGGGGGATCCTGTCACAATGTTAATTGAATAGCTCGGTAAACGTCAAGGAGTTGTTAAATTCTCAAATCGAACCCTAAACCATTTGGAGAGTCTCCTCCTTCTTATATAGTCAAATCTAACCCTGTTACAAATCATTGAAGCATTTAAACAGAAAGTACTTCCGTCGATTTGGTTTTTAATTCTAACATCTATAAGCAGTGGTTACGTTGAAATCATTTTAGGGCATCCGTACCAAAGTGGGGCGGGGTAAGGATTGATAAATCAGAAAGAAAGAAATCTATAATGTTCAATCACAATTACACAGAGACAGAGGACGAGGAGGTATGCGGATCAAAAATTTGGATTAAGAGAAAGCTAAGAGCAAGAAAAGAAGAGCAAACGAACCTCACCTATGGCCTGTGGGCGTTCGCGACTGTGAATCAGGGAGCCGGTGGCGACAGCTTACGGGCATTCAGTGCAAGTATTAACAAAATGGTTAGTGGTACTTATAAACTTGTGATCATCCCTTGACTAACGAACGTGGACTTACCTCCTAACAATCCTCAACACGTAATTGTTGGTTTTGAGGGCCCGTATGGGATTTTGTAGCGAAGCATAATCAAGTATGAACGACCTTTATTGACTCTTATTCCAAGGGTGTAACTTGCTCATCAAGGTGTATTTAGGTTTCAGAGTGCACTTAACCTCTCATTTTCTACTTTCCAGGGTCCATCAAGTCATCACACCTCGTGCACATAAGTTAGGGTGCCCTTGTATGTTTTGGGCTCTAGGAAGTCGAGTCATCGCTCGCAATAGATGACGCCTCAATCTCCTTGTATCTCCATACATGCATATTATTAAGTGTTAGGCTAATGCTCCTCTAATGGCACTCGACAAACTCCCTATCCCTACGTCACTCCGGGCTAGAATAGTGAAAGCGGGCATCCCACTAAGCACAACTAAAGCTCCCCCAATAGTACCCTCTAGTGTGTCATGTGCCCTAAGTGGGTGACGTCGCATTCCTATATGCTAAGTTGATCCTCACCAATCAGGATTGTACCCCAACCGTACCTACATAGACGTAGTTGATTCATGTCGTTATAACGAACCCTAAATGTAGCTCAAGGACCAAGGAAATATAAAACATATGCTAAAGCTCTTTAATAGGCCATACATATCCTCTAGGGCACATAACATCCCGTTCATATATCAATGAGGAAAGACATATGTGTTCCAACCTCTTATCATGCTTCTAGGGACATAAACAAAATTTAATCATACAGTATACATATGTGCGTAATATACATGCATATTGAGTAAGGTACGATCAATCATACATGTCATAGTCCTCACAAAGCATTTAAAAACATTTAGATTTGGATAGTAGAAGTCCTAAAACGTGCAATTAAAGCTAAACCGTCATTAGTTCATAATTTGAGGCTTAGCTAATCCATTTTCATGCTCAATTCATCCTTACATCATGTTAATAGCTCATATGTCTTAGTCCCATCAAAACCTACAAGTATTTCTTACTTAAAAATAAAAAAAATGGTTACTTATTTAGTCGATCGAATTTTCAAGCTTTTACAACCTTTAAGGATAGTTGACCGTTCATTATAAGGCAACTTACATTACGACTTACCATATTTGCCTTTTTATTAAAGGCAAATATATTATATTCATTTTTTTTTTTTTTGTTATTTTCATATTATTTGTAATTTACCATATTTCTATATTTTGTAAATGATTATAAATAAGACAACTCTCACTATTATTTATGCACGTGGATTCAGCAAACATTTACATGGTATCAGAGCCCTTTCAGTTTAACAACCCTGTCCTTTCTTCTCTATGGCTTCCGAATCCTCTTATCATCTTCTTTCTTTCAATACTCTAATCCATATGATCACCATCAAACTTTCTTCCTCCAACTATTTTATTTGGAAAAGTCAACTTCTCCCTCTCTTTGAGTGTCAAGGCATGCTGAGCTATGTTGATGGAACTATGGTTCCACCACCTCGCTTTGAACTAGAAACCTCGTCAACACTCAACCCTAAATATTTGGCGTGGAGAGCAGCCAATCAACGACTTCTCTGTCTCCTGCTCTCCTCTCTCACTGAGGAAGTCATGGCTGTTGTTGTTGATCTCTCTACTGCACGTGATGTTTGGTTTGCGTTGGAAACTACGTTCAGCCATTATTCGAAAGCTCGTGAACTAAGACTCAAGGATGACTTGCAGTTAATGAAACGTGGCACCAAACTTGTTGCTGAGTATGCCCGTGCCTTCAAAAAAATTTGTGACCAACTTCATGCCATTGGCAGACCCGTCGAGGACATTGATAAAGTGCACTGGTTTCTTCGTGGACTCGGTACCAAATTTTCAGCTTTTTCTACTGCTCAGATGGCTCTCACCCCTATCCCTTGCTTTGCAGATTTAGTCTCTAAAATTGAAAGTTTTGAGTTGTTCCAGCGTTCCCTTGAGTCTTCTAACTCCACTCCTACAACATTCACAGCCACTAATTGTGGTTACACCCATGGAAGCCACCATGCTTCCTTTAGCAACGTGCGAGGTCATTCTTATTCTCACAAAAACAGCTCTTCCAATCGAAGACGAACCCACTCAGGTCATGGTCGTTGACCACCTCACTGCCAAATATGCCGCAAAGAGGGCCATTATGCTGACCGCTGCAACCAACGATATGTTCGACCTGATTCTTCTCATGCTCACCTTGCTGAAGCCTTTAACAAGTCATGTTCTCTTGCTGGAACCGATGCTGTTGATTGGTTTCTAGACACTGGGGCTTCGGCCCATATGACTGCCGACTCATCTATTTTGGATCAGTCTAAAAATTACACGGGTAAGGACTCTGTGATCGTAGGAAATGGTGCATCCCTACCCATTACCCACACTAGTACTCTTTCTCCTGTTCCAAATATTCACTTATTAGATGTCTTGGTTGTCCCTCACCTCACTAAAAATCTTTTTTTCAGAAGTAAATTAACGTCTGATTTTCCTCTCTCCGTTACATTTACTAATAATCTTATTACTATCTAGAATTGTCAAACAAGAAGGGTGGTGGCAACCAGTAAAAGAGATGGAGGACTATATGTGCTAGAGCGCGGCAACTCTGCTTTTATTTCAGTCCTTAGAAACAAATCTTTACGTGAAATAAACAAA
Organism: Cucurbita moschata; assembly: GCF_002738365.1. Classification (NCBI taxonomy): domain Eukaryota; kingdom Viridiplantae; phylum Streptophyta; class Magnoliopsida; order Cucurbitales; family Cucurbitaceae; genus Cucurbita; species Cucurbita moschata. The sequence goes on from NW_019268528.1 coordinate 3,147,825, forward strand.
TCTTTACGTGCTTCATATGATTTATGGCATGCTCGTCTAAGTCATGTGAATCATTCTGTTATTTCTTTTTTAAATAGAAAATGTCATCTTTCTCTTACGTCTTTATTGTCTTCTCCATCATTATGTTATACTTATCAGCTTGCGAAAAATCATCGATTGCCTTATTCCCGCAATGAACGTAGGTCATCTCATGTGTTAGATCTTATTCGTTGTGATCTTTGGGGTCCTTCTCCTGTCAATCAAATTCGGGTTTTTTTTTATTATGTTATTTTTATTAATGATTACTCTCGATTTACTTGACTTTACCTTTAAAATTTAAATCTGATTTCTTTTATATTTTTTTTCAATTTCAAAATTTTGTGGAAAATCAATATTCTTCTCCCCGCTGCATTTCTTATATTTTTTTGGGTTATAGTCCTGCTCATAAAGGGTTCCACTATCTTGATCCCATCACCACTAAGCTGTATATCACCCGCCATGCTCAATTTGATGAAACTCATTTTCCTACTATCCATACCTCCCAGGCCCAACCTCTCCCCTCTGTTCCTATTTCAAATTTCTTGGAACCACATCTTTATCACATTGATTCACCCCTCCCCCTCCTACCCCCCCACCCACTTCATCATCACATATTCCTCGATCCAGTTCATCCCCGTATGATATTTGTTCTGACCTTGTGGATGAGTCTGTGCAGGTTGATACTTCTCTTGCAAGTTCCACTTTGCCACCCTCGATTTCTAATTCGACCTCTATTGAACCTACTGTTGATTCCTCTTCTTTGGGCACTCATCCTATGATCACATGAGCCAAAGTTGGTATATTCAAGACTTGTCATCCAGCAAATCTTGGTATTTTGGGCTCATCTAGACTTCTTTATGCTCTTCTTGCATCCACTGAGCCAAAAGGATTCAAATCTACAGCTAAAAATCTTGCTTAGGTGGCTGCCATGGATGGAGCATTACAACAAAATGATACTTGATCTTTGGTTCCTCGCCCTGCCAACACCAACATCATGGGCTCTAAATGGGTGTTTCGTATTAAATATTTGTCTGATGGATCCGTCGAGCGTTTCAAGGCTCATCTTGTTGCCAAAGGTTATACTCAGATTCTTGGTCTTGACTACACTGACACTTTTAGTCCGATTGTCAAGGCTACCACTATCCGTGTTGTGCTCTCTATTGCAGTCACAAATAAATGGCCTCTTCGACAACTTGATGTCAAGAATGCTTTTCTCAATGGAACTCTTATTGAACGTGTTCATATGGAACAACCTTCTGGGTATATTGATCCTCGATTTCCCACTCATGTTTGTCTATTAAAGAAAGCCCTCTATGGTTTAAAGCAAGCTCATCGTGCCTGATTTCAGCATTTTAGCTCATTTCTTCTCACACTTGGGTTTTCTTGCAGTCGCGCTGACACGTCTCTTTTTGTCTTTCATCAGAAATCTAACCTTATCTATTTGCTTCTTTACGTTGATGACATTATTGTTACCGGCAACAACTCATCTCTTATTGACAGCTTTACTCGCAAGCTTCATTCTAAGTTTGCTACCAAAGATTTGGGTTCTCTCAGTTACTTTCTTGGTCTTGAAGCTTCACCCACTCTGGTCTCTTTATTAGTCAGTTAAAATATGCTCGAGATATTCTTACTCGTGCTTAGTTGCTCTATAGCAAACTAGTCCACACTCCCATGGTTGTTTCTCAACACCTGACTGCTGATGGTTCTCCTTTCTCTGATCCTACTCTCTATAGATCTCTTGTTGGCGCCCTTCACTACTTGACTATTACGCGTCTAGATATTGCCTATGCTGTCAATTCTGTCAGTCAATTCTTGCATGCTCCTACAGCAGATCACTTTCTTGCTATCAAACGTATTATTCGCTATGTCAAAGGAACACTCCACTTTGGTCTTATCTTTCGTCCATCCACTGTTCCTAGTATGCTAGTCGCTTATTCGGATGCTGATTGGGCTGGTTGTCCTGATACCTGTCGTTCTACATCCGGCTATTCCATTTATCTTGGTAACAATCTCGTTTCTTGGAGTGCCAAAAAGCAACTTACTGTCTCACGCTCCAGCTGTGAATCTGAGTATCGTGCTCTTGCCACAACTGCTGCTGAACTTCTTTGGGTTACGCATCTTTTGCATGACCTCAAGGTCCCTATTTCACAGCCGTCTTTACTCTTATGTGACAACAAAAGTGCTATTTTTTGAGCTCTAATCCCGTTTCTCACAAGCGGACCAAACATGTTGAACTAGATTATCATTTCCTTCGAGAACTTGTTATTGCTGGCAAACTTCACACACAATATGTACCCTCTCATCTCCAAGTTGCTGACATCTTCACAAAAAATATTTCTCAAACTCTCTTTCAATTTTTCAAATCCAAGCTTCACGTTGGTTCAAATTCGACGCTCAGCTTGCGGGGGTGTTAAGGATAGTTGACCGTTAATTATAAGGCAACTTACATTACGGTTTACCATATTTGCCCTTTTATTAAAGACAAATATTGTATTCAATTATTATTCTTTCCTTTTATTGTTATTTCCATATTATTTATAATTTACCATATTTCTATATTCTGTAAATGATTATAAATAAGAGAACTTTCACTACCATTTAGGTGTGGTGGATTCAGCAAACATTTACAATGCTTCTAGGGACATAAACAAAATTTAATCATACATCATACATATATGCGTAAAATACATACATATTGAGTAAGGTACGATCAATCATACATGTCATAGTCCTCACAAAGCATTTAAAAACATTTAGATTTGCATAGTAGAAGTTCTAAAATGTGCAATAAAGCTAAACCGTCATTAGCTCATAATTTGAGGCTTAGCTAATCCATTTTTATGCTCAATTCATCCTTACCTCGTGTTAATAGCTCATATGTCTGAGTCTTGTCAAAACCTACCAGTATTTCTTACTTAGAAATAAAAAATGGTTACTTATTTAGTCGATCCAATTCCCAGGCTTCTACCGCCTTCATCTATCCTGTAGATCTCCTCACCCTGAATTCACTAAGATAAACTTCATAAAAATCATTCAAGATTGAGGGAGATATCCCTGTCTATCGCTCAAACCAAACTTGATCTCCTTCCTCAAGCTCCAACCGAAGTATACTTAATAAGATTTGACTAAAATAAGTTAAAGGGGATGATGAATGCAACTAAAATAGTCTTGAAAGACATGATTGATGGTTAAAAATTTGGAATGCATGCCTATTGTTGATGCATTATCTAGTATTATGTAAATACTAAGCAACTATCAACTCTTCTTGAATTTCAAGAATACATTAGGATTGAATTAACTGTGATTGGCATTATGAATTGTTATGAAATTATTGGAATGAATTATAAATGTGTGAGGTGACATGATTATAATTTGATGGAAATGAGCACCGATTTTGAATTTATTTAGACCTAAATAAAATTGAAGGCCAAGTAAACTTATATTAAAAAATATATATGGAGAACGTTTTGATGGGTCTTTAATCTACCGTACGACCAATTATCCCGTGAGACTGAGACCCGCCTAGAACGAAATGATAAATCTTTATTTAAACGAGAAACAGAGGAGGAAGTGGGGAGAGATTTGTTCTTATTAGTTAAATGGAGACGAGGATTATATTCCCCTCCACGCTCACAATTCTCTGTCCTACTCACTTTATTTATTTATATATATATTTCTCAAATTTTAGTTTTTAGAAATAATATATATGAATTATTAATGAATTAGATTATATTACAAAATAGAAATTATCCATTAATACATCTAATAAATTAAAAATATTAAATCGAATAATTAAAAATTTATTTTAACAATGATCAAGATTAATAGAACTATAAACCCAATGATAAAAAATTAATTAACTAAACTCTTTAATTAATCAATTTTGGATTCATAAGCAAAGGGGCAGGCTAATCTATAATGGCTTTAAATGTAAACAAACTCTGAAGAACAAAAGAAAAAAAAAAACAGAAGGTCTGCAACAACAATAATGATAATAATAATAATAATGTTGAAAATTCATTCCAAGCAATACTTTATTTTCACAAGAATAATGCTTGTTCAGCAGGTTAACTTTTTAGTATTTGTATGAAGGAGTTTATGAGCAGAGATATCAGAGAATCTACTTTCCAACACACTACCAGATGTTCAATCACTAACTTAAAAGCAGATCTATGATGAACAGCATCCATATCTTCATGCTTCAGTCTATCATTTTAACTCTACCTTTCATTTTTCCATATGGACTATACTTGTTGAGAGCTCTACTACTGCTCTTTCTTGCTTTTATTAGTAATGGTTCACAGAATTTACTGGACTACTACGTCGTTCTTTCGAAACTCCCACCGATCTGCATATGCAGCCATTCGGGTGATGACCCACGGCTGTATTCTCTTGTTGCTTGTGAGCCGAATGTCGTACCTGTTGTATCGAATGTCTGTTGGCCATACTGAAATGGAAAAATTAGAGTTGTTATGGTAGAATGATATTTCAAGAGAAAAAATGGATCTTCATCTCCCTCAATCTTTCCCCTGGTTTCACCCTACAAGAACCCCTAAGCTTGTGATCTAAGAACGTCAAAAGAACCATAGTTTTCTATCTCTGTAACCAAATCCTAATTTATACCGTTGGCTGTGAGGAAGCACAAAAAGGGTCATTGCCATCGAGCGTATTGCATTTTTCAAAGAGTGGACATGAGATCCCACATCGGTTGGGGAGGAGAACGAAGCATTCATTCTTTATAAGGGTGTGGAAATCTCTCCCTAGTAGATGCGTTTTAAAAACCTTGGAGGGAATCCCGAAAGGGAAAGCCCAAAGACGACAATATCTACTAGCGGTGGGCTTGGGCCGTTACAAATGGTATCAGAGCCAGACACCGGGCGATGTGCCAGCGAGGAGGCTAAGTCCGGAAGGAAGGTGGATACGAGGTGGTGTGCCAGCAAGGACGATGGGCCTCGAAAAAGGATGGATTGGGGGTCCCATATCGATTGGAGAAGGGAACAAGTGTCAGTGAGGACGCTGGGCCTCGAAGGGAAGGTGGATTGTGAGATCCTACATCGTTTGGGAAGGAGAACGAAGCATTATTTATATGGGTGTGGACAGTACCTGCTAGTGGTGGGCTTGGACCATTACAGTACACGTCCAAACTCCCATCTGTTTGTAATTCTCACCAACTATGTGAACCAAGAGTTCACTTTCATTTTCCTTTAGTGAGAATAGATCAAGCCCACTCAGCTTTGAATATCAGAATTCAAAAATTTGCTATCCAAGATAAAAAGTTGAAATTGATAGGGTAAAAACATGCATGACTTCGGATCTTCATAACGAATGGTTGAATACATAGAATCAAATAGCAAAATGAACAGAAAATTTGTTTCAGATACTCACATCTTTAGGAGAAAACACTTCAATTCCAGGGCCAATCCTCGAATTAACTGCTTCTAGCTTCATTGACAAGAACTGCACATCAAGTGAAAATTGAGTACCATGGAGTTCAGTACTTTTCAGGTCTACAAGAAAGCAATATCCATAACTAGAAAGCTTCCAGTAATACCTCAACCTGACGCTGAAGAGATTGAATGTAATTGATTATCTCATCTAGTACAAGAGCTTTTCCAATCACCTGAGAACTTCCAACTCTTAATTCCATGCTTACAACTTAAAAGTGACAACCAATTATTGAAAAGTCGACGAGCTATCAATGATTTGGGGGAATCAAAGAACAAATGGCCAGATGGTTTTATTGGAGAATTCTTTGAAAAAGTTTCAAACATTGTCAAATCTTACAACATGAACTTGTTCCAGGATTCTTTTCATAAATGACATCTCAGTTAAGCTCGAAGGAAAAAAAACGCCGCATTAATGGGATATATAAGATACTGTTAATCACAAAGGGATCTACCTTATTACACCCAGGGACCAAATCTTGTAGAATTTTCATTCTCTCACTTATCTTTTCTCTTCTGGCCTGTTCATCAGAGTATTCTAATCAACAAGAGATATTCAAGAATCCAACAGATACACAGAGAAATCCAAGTTGGTAGCACTAATACATAACTAATGGCTTGAGTGAGTACCCTTTCTGCTAGACTATGGCTATCAGTTGCTTGGCCCCTTCTCGCTCGCACATGGATGTAATCCAATTTGGGTTTTTCTGGAGGGGGTTGAGAGTTCTCCTCGGCCTTGCCAGATCTGGGTTCCGCTTCTGTTTTAGATTCGTGTTTATCATCTCTACAAGCCGCTGATTTAAGGCGTTTTCCACCAGAGTCATTCTGTCGAACAGTTGGCAGGCACAAAGAAAATATGATTCAAATTCTCAGTTTCAATACACCAATTTCATTCTAGATTTAACCAGAGAAACCGAAACAGAATTCAGATCAATGTAATGGAAGTCAAGAGAGAAGAAACGAATACCGCGGCGCCACTATTGCCACTGACATTGTTGCCATTACTAGACGAACTGAGCTTAGGCGAATCTTGGTCTGAATCAAGCCGCTTCTTGGAAACGCCACGGACATGAGCTAGTCTCTGCAACAGCAGCAAGTTCATTGGAACACTAGACGAAACCTCTGGATTCCCCATAGCAATCTCTTCAAAATGCCCCAAATTATGGGCGAGGTGAGCCATCCTGAGGGCGAGTCCAGGTTCAGATTCATCAACACCAGTTCCACCATTAATTGGGAACTGCCAGATCTCCGGGAGATTGTAGGGCGTGATATTGGCATTGGCATTTGGGTTACTTGGAAATGAGCCATCGTTCATCAAAGTAGGTGGATTCATTTCGATTCCCGAAAGCTTCTTCTGGGGATTCAAATTAGAAGTATGAGTATCAATAAGCTCATAATATTGGGAATTACAGAGAACCCAGAAGCGATGAAAGCTCAGATTATTGAAAAACCTGCAGATTTCTGTGATGAAGAAACAGAGAGAGAGAGAGATGTGGAGTTTAAGTAGGTTCGAAAAGGAAGGCGAGTGAAAACGATTGAATTTATGCTTATGACTGCGAAAGAGAGAGAGAAAAAAAAAAAAAAAAAAAAAAAAGAAAAAAAAA